>NC_091851.1:22223159-22552077 GCF_037783145.1 Equus przewalskii
TGGGTTAGAGACGTGCGGCCTCGGGTACAGGCAGGACTGCTTCCCAGACGTGGTTGTCTGTTCTTGTTCAAGATCCTTTTCCCCCAAGAACTCAGATTTTTCATACTTTAAATGGTAATCACCTATGCCTCACATATCTTTTAAAGCCCACACTTCTTAGCGTTTCATAGATGCCAGAGACGGTGTTTAGTGTTCAATGTGCATCATCTTATTTAATTTTTGGACTTAGACTAGGAGGAAGGTGTGTGATTCTACCTTCTTATGAATGAAGAAATTGAGGTAGAGGCCACATGGCATGTAAAAGTAAAGGGAGAACCTAGATATCTTTTGCTCCAGGTTCCTCAGCTTTAATCTTATCATAATTGTTCTATAACGCTCCTGTTTAATGAGATTCTGCATCCATGTGCTTGGCACATTGTGGGTTCTCATACAGTACAGGTTCTTTTTCTCCCCCAAACCCCCAAACAGGGCAAACTTATTTGCCACCCAAGTTCAAGCATGGGATGAAGAAGGAACGGATGTGAGGCAAGAACGCAGGAGGGTAAAGTTTCAGGCTGCCGCCTAAGATTATATTCCGCGCCTGTAATCACAGTGATCGTAGTTCTAAGATGTTTTCTAGGTAGTGATGAAGGTGATCACTGAGGAGAAAGCACAGTGAGTTCTACCAGGAGCCTCTAAAACCCCCTCTGGCTGTTCAAAGAGATCCTATGATCCTAATCTCTGTCACACTCCTCTGTGCACAGTAATGAGCTTTTCCCCAGGTGAAACATGGCTTATAATCGCCCATAGCCATGCAGAGAAGCCATGGCCCAGTGGGCGGGGCCCTTGGGAAATGTGCCTTTCTGCTTTTCACCCAGGAATCAGCAACCTGCTACAGCTGAGTCCCTACGATGTGTGTAAATTTGAATATACTACTCCAGCAACTCTCGAAGTGCCCTGAGTGGGAGTAAATATTTCCTCTATCCTTCAAGTTCAGAAACTTAGGCTCAAAGATGGGAAATCAATTTTCCATGGTCCAAGACTGAATGCATTGTGGGACCATGAATGCTCTCACATACGTTTGATTCTAAAGCTCAGGATTTTTTCTACTATCCTCTTCTGCTGAAGTGACCCACTTCTGTCCACCCACCTTCCTGTCTGAGTTCAGGACTTCTATCTACAATGATAGCCATGGGTGTAAAAGAAAATGATGTCCTCCTTGTTCTGATGACCCACCCCTCAAATCTTTACTAGATAATAACGTAATTAGGTGTCTCTGGAAGGAGGCAGAGGCCTATCTACGGGCGAAGATAGAATAAATGAAGATGAGATTTCATTCTGATTTCCTTCTCTGACTTGTGTGGGCCGAGCTCTTAAGGGAAAAGCCTGTGGCTAAACATGAGTGCCTATCCCAATATTTAGGTCACAATACAGAGCTTTTGATCTCCCTTCTATCCTCTCTAGGCTGGCAATATATATGAATGTAGATTTCCAGAGAGAGAAGAGAACTGGATAATATCAAGGTGTAGTGACAGAGTGCTCTTAATACTAAATCATCCGTCTCATTTCTCATGCCTACAAGTCAATATTTCCCTTCTCTGAAGTGAGGTCACAATACCCACATCCTAGGCTTGTTGTAGGAAACCCAACAAGAAAATGAATGTGGAAACACTCTGTAGGAATGCTTTTGTATTACTAACCACTTCAAAAATACACAGCAAATGTCTTCTTTCTGTAGGCGGAGGTCTTCAATCGTTCCATCTTATAGGCCAGCGGTTTTCAAAGCACGGTTCGTCGACCAGCCACATCAGCATCACCTGGGAACTTGTGAGCGATGCTAATTTTCAGGCTCCACCACGGAATCAGAAACTGGAGGTGAGCCCCCCAAATCTGTGTTTTAGCAGTCCCTACAGATGCTTCTGAGGCAAATTAAAGTCTGATAATCACGGCCGTAGGCAGATTGTGGGCCTGTGGCCTGGGAACTGTCTTCAGTGATGACACCACTTCTGCCCATCCATCCTTAGTGCATGTTTTGGATTAAACCGCCCGCATGCCTGGCCTCCATCTTATTTGCATTTCTACCCTGCAACTGTTGGTGCTATGGAAATGTGATGCTCTTCTGAACATTGCTGAGTGGAAGGACCGTGGGAAGGAGGATAGAGAGAAGACTGACCCAGAATGAGTCCTTTTGCTTTAATGAACCAGCGATCCTAGGTCAGGAGACAGAGGCTGAAATGTTCAAACAGTAGAAGCAGTGATTACCATGACTGTAGTTTTTAGTTTCTTAGTAGTTGATAGTTGTCGATTCTTAACAGTTGGCATAGATATTGGATCATTGAAAGTTGGGGATCTAAGGTGGTTGACATTCATAACACAGCACCCCTTATCTTTGCCACATTTCCCTTTAGAATTATATTTCTGAAACTCTCCAATTCTTCATTTTTTTCCTGCAATATCCAGTTTTGTTGTCACACTTTCTTAAAAACAAATTACCGGTGTAAAGGAATTATGTAGATCATTAAGCAAAGATATCAAAATAAATTTAAAACAGCAAGCTGTTTTGAGCAGTGACTATTCAAGTCTTTACCAGTTGCTTTGTTACATTTGTCCTAATGGTGAAAACCTCCTCTGAGAAATAAATGAGATTTTATGCATACATAAACATATAGATTTGTAGATATATGTTAGGACTTGTCATTCCTGAAATCAGAATTCTGCATGCAAACTTTCACCAGAATCCTATTTCTCACTTTTTTTGTGTGTTATATAAAAATATAACACATCATTACACATCAACACAAGATCCCCAACGAATTTCCTAAAATGTAACCAAAACACACTTAAACACCTAAATAGAACTCACAAGGTATCATTTAAAAATATGAAACACTTAACATCTATTGTTGCACTCCTTCTCAGCATTACCCCAAACACCCATGGCTTTTGCTGACACTTAGTGGGATTTTCAAAATAGCTTTACATTTTTCTGAGGCCTTACGAATTATATTTGGAATCTAACTCTATGCTTGCCTTACACACTGTACTGCTCGAAATGTTGTATCGAGTGATAGACAAGTATATATAAACTTTTTATTTATAAACATTGATTATATATATAATATTGAGATATATGTACTTTTTTAATAATTTTAGGAATAAAATATAGAAGAGGCATTTTGCTGGGAATACGTCAATCAGAGAGACACTCTCCAGGGTGTGGCTGTGTATATGTACACGATACAGCTACGTAAAGTCTCCCTTCACGTGGTCTAACATAGAAGGGCTTGAAGAGACGTTGGAACCCTGCCCCACCTTGCTCTATGTTGAGTCATTTATTCTTTTATTCAACCAAAATATACATGACCAACGCCAACCGAGGAGGACAGACAAGGTCAGGAGCTTACATTAGAGAGGAGAAAGAAAATAAAGAAGTAAATAAATAACTACAAATTGATATAAGTATAATTAAGGAAAAAACATAATGTGATGTGATAGGGAGTAACTGACTCGAGCTAGTATTGACAGGGTGACATAGGAAATTATCCCTGAGGAAGTGACATTCAAAGCTACACCAGAAAGATAAACGTGACCTGGCTATGCAGAGAGCTAGAAGAAGATTGTTAGAAGCAAAGGGAATAGCATCTGCAAAGGCCATGAGCTGGGAAAGAGCTTGATGTGTCTTAGGAACTTGTGTTTTCATGACTCTTCTGCCTCCTCATATCCCTCTGCATGCCTCAAGGGCTCTCCACAATGGTACTTGGACTTAAACTTCCTTTCCAGCCACCCTGTCTATTATCTTCTCTTTCCTCACTGTCACAAACATCTCTGTGGACGTGACATTCAAATGTCTTTCTTTAGCTGGGATAAGTGGATGGGAATCTCAGATCAAGTCTATTGTTTCCTTCTTTCCATATCTTATATTCCCTGTTTCTTGGTGTTTTGTTGATTTTTCCTCCCAAATGTTCTTCCTAAGTGTTCCATTTCTAATGCCATGAGTTCTTGGAGATGGATTGGTTAATCTCACAGAATACTCCTGAATTGCTTGAGTTTGTCTAGAAGGGGAACCTGAGCTTTCTCAGGACTCTTCCATTTAGAAATTGAACACCATGAGAGTATGTGGTGTATGTCATCAACGTCCTAGAGGCAGAGAGAGAAATCATGTAATCTAAACTCATAGAACTTCAAGGATACAGTAGACCAGAAACATCTTCCGAGGCAACTTTCATACTATTATTATCTTCCTCCTATGCATCAATTTGAATCGACTGCTATTAATAAAGAATAAAAACCACTATCTCTAGAGTCAGACTGTAGAGTTATTATACAACACTCTTTCTGTTAGGAAGTTCTTTCTCAAAAAGTTAGTCTGTCACTTTGTGTCATATATTAACAAATTACAGATCAGATATGGTCCAGTATAAAAATTAGAACCATAGAAAATATAAAGCATGGGTGAATAACCGTCCTCAACGTGGGGAAGAGCTTTCTAAGCTAATGTAGAATGCAAAGAAAAATATCAATATATTTGATATGAAAATGAAAATTTTATGCCTCAATAAATTAATAAAAAATTTAGAAAGTGACTAATAAGTGACTGCCTTGGTTGATTGGGCCAAGTGAGGAGTGACTGCTAAGGGGTACAAGGTTTTTCTTTAGGATGATGAAGAGGTTCTAAATTGAGATTATGGTGATGGTTGCACAACTCTCTAAATATACTAAAAGCCACTGGTTTCTATATTTTAAATAGATGAACTATAGGGTAATGCTATATCAATAAGGGTGTTAAAAATAACCAACACATAATAATTTACAATATATGAAATGCCAAAGTTAATGTACCTGTCAGGTAAAAGTAACAAATTAGTAAGAAAGCACTAATATCCTAAGAGTAACCATTTGAAAATTTATCACAGTTCCCTTAAAAAAATACTGTGACATAGATATGACATTATATATCAGTAAAGCTATTAAAAAACCAGTGCACAATATTTACAATAATATCTAATAAAGTTAATATACTTATCATGTAAAACAAACAAATTAGTAAGAAAGCACTAATACACCAAGAGTAACCGTTTGAAAATGTATGGTACCTCCAGTAAAAGAAATAACGTGCCGTCACCTGGAAATGGAGCTTCTAAAATTTGCTTATATCAGAAATCCCACAATGATTTATGAACTAGATTACAACACTATAATACTGACACATTGGGAAAAAAAAGTAAATGACACAATAGATGTCTTTCCAAGTAAATATTGGTACAAAAATAGAATAATAAACATCTATTGCAAATTATATTTTCAAGGAATATTTAAACATCTGCAAAATTTCTTTCTGATAAAATTTTAAGTTAAAAAATCAGATTAGAAACAAGCATACAACTTGGTCAAACTTAGAACATATAAGAAGTAATGAAACTATAGCCAATTTTTTATTTCCCCAATACTCTGCAGTGTTCCTATCTTAATTTTGTAAATGTAAACTATAGAATTAATTAAAAAGAAGGAATACTTACACAACCATGGCTGAAATATGACATAAGACTTCCAAGAGTTCTGAATCTTTCCCTCTTGTCAACCCAGAATAATTTTCTTCCCCTTTTCACCTTATCGTCCTACAGGTATTTAGAAACAGCCTCCCCTATCCTGTTCACTACATCCAAGAACAAAAAAAGGGAGAAGTAATATCATAGATTTGTTACTTCAGGAGGTCATTCTTGGTGCCATACAAGGCGAAGCGAGGCAAGGCTGGACTGGGCTGACGGTGGGTGACAGGATAGAGGGAAGTTTGGGATGCCAAGATCATCTCCACATTTGGATTCTCATAATCCTCTCTCAGCTCCAGTCATAGTCACTGCTCTATTGTGAGAGCCTTGAGGTGTCTCAGAACACAGGTGTTCTCAGAGAAGAAGTAGGACAAACCTCGGACCCTCTCCTGTGAGTACAGCTTCCCCATTCCCACGGACATAGAGACTCCACGGGCAGGACCCTGTTCTAGGTAGGTGTTTCTTCTTCCCCAAGATTCAATTACCTGAGACCATCTGAGCCAGGAGCAAAAAAAGTGCAAGAGTGAGTAATAGGGACTTCGTGGCTCCTGAAAGACAGTAGGCAACGGGTTCTATGGCATCCAGAACCCTCTATTCAGTGTGACTCTGAACACAGGTCTTTACTGTCTTTCCTAGGTGGGGCTGGGTTCAGCCAGCAGACCAGAAGGATATAGGATATTCTGCCAAACACAACTTCAGTCCATTGGCCAGCAGCTCTGATCGAGACACTACTGTTCAGTCTTGTTCTAGACGTGACTTGGGGGAATGCGAAAGACAGAAGAAAAGGCGCAAGAATGATATGGTTATTCGGAGAGAAAGGATACTTGCAAGAGTAGTTTATTCTGGTCCTCTCAGGGCTGAGTATTCCTGCCTGTTTTTTTCACAGCCCTTTATGTTGGTTCTATCAGTGTTTATCTTACTGCATTGCGACAGTCTGTTGACCTGTCTCTCCCTCTAAAATGAGATCTTTCAGGACACTCATTATGTATGATTCCTTTCTGTCTATCCATCCTGGCCACAGAGAAGTACCTACATAATTGTTTGTTGAATGCACAAATTAATACTTTTTTTATAGTAAGCATTTAAAAGTCTTTTTTTTTCCCCTGAGGAAGATTTGCTCTGAAGTAACATTTGTGCCAATCTTCCTCTATTTTGTAGGTGGGATGCCACCACAGCATGGCTTGATGAGTGGTGTAAGTCTGCGCCTGGGATCTGAACCCATGGACCTGGGCTGCCGAAGTGGAGCGTGCCAAACTTAACAACTACGCCACTGGGCCGGCCCCTAAAGTCTTCTTTTAAAGAAATAAGTCAATGCTCAAAGATATATATACAAAGATGTCTTCAAATCCCCATTTGAGTCCATCAATAGAATATCATTAAATGAAGTGCATCCATATGATTTAATACTATGCATCTGTTGAGAGTGCGGCGGATTTTGTCTTTCTAAACATATTTTTCAGTGAAAAAGCAATGTTGTAGAATAACGTGTATAGTAATGATTCTAATTTGTGTAAAAACGTTTTGTGGATATGTCAGTAAAGGCATTAACTAAAAGGAGTGGAAGGATACACATCATTTTAATAATAGTTGTCTCCTCTGGATAGAACTGGGTTTGAGGCAGGCGGTCAAAGTAAACTTTAATTTTGTTAAAATATTTTTGAGTGACCCTCTGGATTGTGACTGGAATCCACAGGATCTTAGAGATTTTCTTCTTTGTGAGGAGATTTTATTTTTTCGTTTTCTTCTACAGCTTTATTGAGATATATTGGACATATATGAAATTGTATTATTTAAATTGTTCAGTTTGATGAGTTTGACATACGCCAACATCTGTGCAACCATCACCACAATCAAGATAATGCACACATGCTTCACCCTCAAAGATTCTTTGTGCTGCTTTGAAATGCATTCCTTCTCCCGCTTCCTCCATACTTCTCAGACAACCAGTGGTCTGTCTGAGACCGTTGTCTCTATAGATTGGTTTGTAATTTCTAGAATACTATATAAATCAAGTCATACACGTATATTCTTTTTTTAACCTGTCTTCTTTCACTCAGTGTAATCACTTTGAGATTCATTCATGTTGATGCATATAGTAATAGTTCATTTTATTTCATTGTTAATATCCCATTTCATAGATATCCAAAAATTTGTTTGTTCAATCACCTCTTGATTTTGGTTGTTTCCAGATATTAGCTACTACAAGTGAAGCTGCTACTGATCATTTGTGTGTAAGCCTTTGTGTGGACATATGGTTACGTTTCTCTTGGATAAACAGCTAGAAGTGGAAAGGCAGAGTCATGGGTACATATAAATTTCACTTATTAAGAAATGGCCAAGTTGTTTTCCAAATAATTGTACCATTTTACATTCTTACCAGCAGTTTATCAGAGTTCCTTTTCTCTTAACAAAACTTGGAATAATCAGCTTAAAAAATTTTAGCTATTTTGGTGAGTGTGTAGTCGTAGCTCATTGCGATTTTAATACGCATTTCTCAAATAACTAAAAATGTTGAGCATTTTTTGCATATACTGTTTGCAACTATATATCTTCTTGGTGAAGTGTCAGTTCAAATCTTTTGCCCATCTTTTGATTAGGATTCTTGCTTATTATTGTTAAATTGTAAGAGTCCTTTAGATGTTCCAGATATAAGAATTTTGTTAGATATGTGACTTGCAAATGTTTTTCCTTTTCACTTACCTAACAAAGTTTTTTAAAAAGTAAAAGTTTTTTATCTTTATGAAGTCCAATTTATTCATCTTTATTTTATAATTCCTGCCTTTTGTATCATCTTTAAGAACCTTCGCTAAGCACAGATCCCCTAGATTTTTTCCTATGTTTCAGAAGAAAAATGGCATAAAGAAGTTTAATGGTTTTAGGTCTTACATTTATGTTCAGTTTTTGAGTTAAAATTGTATATGGTGCGAGAAAATGGTGAAGAATCTTTTTTTTTTTTCACTATGGCTAGCCAATTGTCCCAGCATTATATGCAGAAAATGTTACTTTTTCACTACTGAATGTCTGAGCCTGTTTCTGGACTCTCTATTCCGATGCTATGTCCATCATTGTGCAAACATTAACTGTCTTAATTACTAGGGCTCTACGAAAGTCTAGCATTCAGGCAGTATAAGTCTTCTAACTATGTTCTTTTATAAAGTATTTTCGGCAATTTTAGGTCCTTCGTATTTCCATAGAAATGTTAGAATCAGCTAGTCAATTTTACAAAGATTCTCACTGGGACTTTGATTGGGATGGCATTGAATCTATAGATCAATTTGGGGGAAAACTGACACATTAATATTTCAAAACATGAGCATGTTTTATGTCTCTATTTAGTTCTTAATTTTTCTCAGTGCTGTTTCTTAGTTTTACATAAATCTTGTCATATTCATTATAAGGTATTTCTTATTTCTGATTCTGATGAATATGTTAACATTTTCTCTTTCCATTACTTGTTGGTCACACACAGAAATAAAGTTGATTTTTGTGTTGACTTTGTATATTAAAAGCTTGTTAAATTTACTTTTTAGTTCTACAAGCTTTTATGTACATCTTTAGGCTTTTCTACATGGATGAACATGTTGTCTGTGAATAGGAAGAGTTTTTTTCTTCCTTTCCAAAGTAGATGCCTTGTATTTATTTTCCTTGCCCTAATGTACTGGTAAGAACATACAGTACACTCTTGAATAGAAATTGTGATAGGCATCTTTGTCTTTTTTTGGCCAAATTTAGGGGGAATGCATTCATCTTTTACCATTAGTAGAATATTATCTGTGGGTTTTTTGTAGTTGTCTTTTTTTGTTTAGGGAAGTTCCCTTTTTTTTTGAGGAAGATTAGCCCTGAGCTAACATCTGCTGCCAATCCTCCTCTTTTTTTTGCTGAGGAAGATTGGCTCTGAGCTAGCATCTGTGCCCATCTTCCTCTAATTTATATGTGAGATGCTGCCTCATCATGGCTTGACAAGCTGTGCGTAGGTCTGCATCCAGGATCCAAACCAGCAAACCCCAGGCTGCCCAAGTGGAACGTGTGAACTTAACCACTGTGCCACCGGTCTGGCCCCAGGGAAGTTCCCTTTTGTTCCTAGTTTGCTGAGTATTTTTATCATGATTGGATAAAGAATTTTGTTGAAATTTTTTCTGCTTCTTTCTAATATGATCATATTGTTTTTATTTTTTAGACTGTTAAAATGCTTGATTACATTGTCAATTAAAGTTTAACTGACCTGGAATTCCTATAATAATTTCCAGTTGTTCATGGTGTATTATTTTTGAGTATTGTTGCATTTTATTTGCTAAAATGTTAAGTATTTTTGTATCCAGGTTCATTTAGAATATTGGTCTGTAGTTTTATTTTAAAACTAATGATAATGTCTGGATTTTTTTTTTTTTTTTTTTTTTTTTGCTGGGGAAGATTCACCCTGAGCCAATCTTCCTCTGTTTTGTATGTGGGCCGCTGACTCAGTATGGCTGCCAACAAGTGGTGTAGGTCTGAACCTGGGAACTGAACCCAGGCTGCTGAAGCGGAGCACACCAAACTTAACCACTAGGCCATGGGGCCAGCCTACTAATGTCTGGTTTTGGTAGAAGAGTGATGGCAGCCTCAGAGAATAAACTAGTAAATATTCCTTCCTCATCAATTTTCTGGATGAGTTTATGTAGACTTGCATTACTTCATTAAATGTTTGGTAGAATTGGCCAGTGAAGACACTCAGGTCTAGAATTTTCTTTGCGGGGAGGTTTTTAATTATAAATAGATACAGTTCACCAGGTTATTTCTTCCTTTCCAATCTGGAGTATTATTGTTAATGCTTTTCAAGAAATTGGCTACTTCATCTAAGTTATTACACTTATTGCATAAAGTTTATAGTAGTCCCCTGTTATACTTTTAATGTCTACAGGATTTCTAATGATGTCCCCTGCTTCATTCTGAATATTGGTAATCTGTATCTTTCTCTTTTTTTTTAATATCATTCTGGCCAGGTTTTATCAATTTTATTGATCTTTTCAAAAACTGGTGTTTGATTTCATTGATTGGTAAATGTCCCATGTGCAATTGAAAAGAATGTCTGTTGTAGAGTGAAATGTTCAAAAAATGGCAGTTGGGTCAAATTAGTTGAAAGTTCAATTCTCCACCCTTCTTTTTTCTATTTGTTCTATCAATAATTGATCAAAGATGGTTGAAATATCTGACCATAATTGTGGATTTGTCTTTTTCCTCTTATAAATGTTATTAGTCTTTGTTTCCTATATTTTGAGGCTTTGGTATCAAGTCTTTAAACATTTCGGCTTGCTATGTCCTCTTCATGAATTGACACCTTAATTATCATAGGAACGATTCCTTTATGCCTGCTAATATGTTTTCTCCGTAATTTATTTTGTCTGATAATAATATAGCTCTTCAAGTTCTTCGCCATCCTTTACTTTATTTGCTGATTATATCTTAAGTCTGCAAATAGTTGGGTCTTGCTTTTCTATGCAATTCAATAATTTATGCCTTTTAATTGGAATGTTAAGATCATTTAAATTTAGTGTGATTATTGATAAATCCAAATTTATCATCTTGCTATTTGTTTTCTCTTTGTCCCAGGTGCTCTTTGTTTTGTTTCCCGCCTTTCTGACTACTTTTACATGAATGAAGTATTTTTTTATTTTTGCATTTTATCTCTTTTGTTGACTTATTAGTTATATCATTATATCTTTTTCTTGGTCTTTTAAAAATTGAAATAAAATTGGCACATAACATTGTGTAAGTTTGAGGTGCACAATGTATTGCTTTGACAGATTTATATATTGCAATATGATTACCAAAATAGTGTAATAGCTCACACCTCTATCACATCACATAATTATCATTTCTTTTTTGTAGTGAGAACATTTAAGATCTAGTCTGTTACCAACTTTGAAGTATATAATACAGTCTTGTTGACTATAATTTCAATGCTGTGCGTTACATCTCCAGGACTTATTCATCTTCCATCTGCAAGGTTTTACTCTTTGACCAACATATTCCCAATTACTCCACCTGGCAGCACCTGGTAACCAGCATTCTTAACTCTGTTTCTCTGAGTTCAGGTTTTTTTAGGTCCCACATATAAGTAGTATCAGACAGCATTTGTCTTTCTCTGTCTGATTCATCTCACTTAGCATAATGCCGTCAAGATCCATTCCTGTTGTTGCAAACGGCAGAATTTCCTTCTTTCTCATAGTTAAAAAATGCTCCATTGTATATACATATATATCACATCTTCTTTATCCATTCATCCACTGACAAACACTTAGGTTGTTTCCATATCTTGGCTATTGTGAATAATGCTGTAATAAACATGGGAGTGCAGATATCTTTTTGACATCCCATTTCAGTTCCTTTGGATATATACTCAGAAGTGGGATTGCTGGATCATATGGTAGTTCTAGTTTTAATTTTTTGAGGAACTTCCATACTGTTTTCCTTAGTGGCTGCACCAATTTACATTCCCATAAACAGTGCACAGGGTTCCCTTTCCTCCACATCCTCACCAACATTTGTTATTTCTTGTCTTCTTGATGATAACCATTCTAACAGATGTGAAGTAATATTTCATTGTGGTTTTGATGTGCATGTCCCTGATGATTAGTTATGTTGAGCATTTTTTCATGTACCTGTTGGCCATTTGGATGTCTTTTTTGGAAAAATCTCTATTCAAGTCTTCTCCCCATTTTTAAATTAAATTGTTTGTTTTTGTTATTGAGTTGTATGAGTTCTTTATATATTTTGGATATCCACCCCTTATCTAATACCTGATATATGGTTTGCAAATATTTTCTCCCATTCTGTAGGTTGCCTTTTTCACTTTGTTAATAGTTTTTTGTGGTTGTTTTTGCTGTGCAGAAGCTTTCGAGTTTAATGTAGTCCCACTTGTTGATTTTTACTTTTATTGTTTGTCTTTTTGGTGTCATATCCAAAAAATCAGTGCCAAGACCAATGTCATTTATATGATATTCTAGAAATTGCAAACCAATCTTCAGAAAATTTGTAGCAGTCCAACCTGCCTAAGGGGCATTCCAGCACACCATCAGAGCAGGAAGGATACAAGTTTGGATGCAGTGGAGAGGAAGTAATTCCACCACAGTCATATCCCGCTCTCTTCCCCCCCTCCCCCTCCCCGGCAACACTGCACAGGGCTAAGCTCTCCAGCGGTAGTGGTGGCCTCTTCTGCTAAAGAGGTGCAAAGCAGTGAGTGAGCGCCAGGCTACCCCGGTTGTATGGGTTGTGGCTGGAGAAACCCATTTCTCTCCAGAAGAACCCCGAGTACCGAAGCAGGGTCCCCATGACTCGGGGGAGGGAGGAGAAAGAGAAGGAAGCAGATAAGAATATCGAGGGGTATTAAGAGAAAGTGGTTCCTGCTGATCGCTTCAAGACTTCAGCAGGAAGTCTGTCTGCCCACAAGCCTCTGGGAGTATTCTACTGGAAGATCTCACCACCAGGCTGCAGGCACCCACAGCTCCCCACTGCTAAACCCACACCTCCTCCCACTCTGGCGTGATCCTCATCTAGGCTCCTGAGGTTGGCAGCGACAGCAGGTCCTCTAATTAGAGTGCTCTCAGAAAAACGACCAAGGTCTGTGGGCAAGGGAGAAACCACAAACTGGAGCTGTAGCGCCACCTTCTGGAAACTGAAGGGAAGTTTCCAGCAGCCAGCTTGATGAGTTATAAGAATAAAAAAGAAAACGTAAAAAGCTTAAGAATTCTGGCATAAAAGGGAGCAAGAAGAGTGGAGCTGTTCTAACCATACAAAACCTAGGAAACTCCAGGTAAAGCAACCCAATAATCAATACCCCATCTGAAGACAACCAGTAAAGATTTAAGGAGCTTTCTGCTACTTCAAGTGTAGAAGCAGCAATACAAAAATACAGGAACATGAAGAATCAAAGAAATATGCCATCACCATAAGATATCAATAATTCTGTAACAAACTCAAGACCAGAGAATATTGCGATCTAGCTGATAAAGAATTCAAAACAACTGTTTTGAAAAAACTCAATGAGTTACAAGAAAACTCAGTAAGATAGTTCAATGATATTAGAAAAAAATACACGGACAAAATGAACTCTTTACCAAAGAGATAGATATCATAAAAAAGACTCAAACAGAAACTCTGGAGCTGAAGAATTCAATAAATGAAATGAAGAATACATTAGAGAGCATCTGTAGCAGAGGAGAGCAGATGGAAGATATTGTAAGTAACTTAAAGTGTAGGAATTTTGAAATAAGACGGTTAGAAGAGGGAAAAAGAAAAAAAGAATAAAAGGGAGCAAAGAAAGCCTACATGATTTGTGGGACTGAATCAAAGGGGAAATATTAGAAAAATCAAGATTTCGTAATGAGAAAGGGTCAGAAAGCTTATTTAAAGAAATAATTACTAAAAATTGCCTTAACTTGGGGAAAGACTTGGACATCCAAACTCATGATGCTAATAGATCGCCTTATTATTTCAAGGCCAAAAGACCTTCTCCAAGATACAATATAATGAAACTATCAAAAATCAAAGACAGAGAATCCCAAAGGCAGCCAGGTAAAAAAAGAGTGTAACTTACAAAGGAACCCTCCTCAGGCTGTCAGTAGATTTCTCAGCAGAAATCCTAAGGCCAGGAGGAAGTAGAATGACATGTTCAAAGTGATGAAGGATTAAAAATTGTCAGCTAAGAATACTCTGTCTGGCAAAGTTGCCCTTCAGATGCGGAGACAAAGCTGAGGGAGTACAGGACCACTAGACCTGACTTGCAAGAAATGCTGATAGGGCTTCTTCAAGCTGAAATGAAAGAAGTTAATCAGCAACATGAAAACATATGAAAGTGTGCAACACACTGGTAAAGGTGAAAAATATTAGTCAAATATAGAAAACTCTAATTCTGTAATAGGATGGTGTATTAACCACCTGACTATAGTATAAGGTTAAGGGAAAAGAGTATTGAAATAACTATAGCTACTGTAATTTGTTAAATACACAACCTAAAAGGAGGTGCATTGTGACATTAAAAATATAAAGGAGAGGAGTAAAAGCAGGGAGCCTTTATAGGTGAACGAAGATAAGTTGCTATCAGCGTAAAATGGACTGTTTTATTTATGAGATGCTTTATGTAAGCCTCATGATAACTACAAAGCAAACATCTAGCATAGATTCATGAAAGATTAAAAAAAAGAGAAACAGAGCACACCACCACAGAAAATCACTAATTTACAAAGGTAGGCAGAAACAAAGGGAAAAAGAAACAGTGGAACCATGAAACAACCAGAAAGGAAACAATAAGATGACGATAGTAGATCCTTATACATTGATAATTACTCTAAAAATAAATGAGTTGAATACACCAATCAAAAGGCACAGAGTGGTTGGATGGATTAAAAAAGCAGATCAAACTATATGTTGCCCACAAGAGACCCACTTCAGCTTTAAGGACACACATAGGTTCAAAGTGAAGGGATGGAAGAAGATATTCCATGCAAGTAGAAACCAAAAGAAGGTGTGGATAATCATACTTATAAAAGACAAAATAGACTTTAAACTAAAAATGCTAACAAGAGACACACGTCATTATATAATGATAAATGGATCACTACATCAAGAAGATGTAACAATGATATATATATATACACAACCAACATTGAAGGACCTAAATATATTAAGCAAATACTAACACACCAGAAGGGAGAAACTGACAAGAATACAACAATATTAGGGCACTTTAATATCCCACTTTCAGCAATGGATAGATCATCGAGACAGAAAATCAATAAAAAACACTGGAATTGAATCATACTTTAGGCCAAATGGACTTAACAGGCATACACAGAACATTCCATCCAGCTGCAGCAAAATACACATTCTTCTCAAGTGGACATGGAACATTCTCCAGGATACAACATATGATAGGACTCAAAATAAGTATTAATAAATTTAAGAAGATGGAAATCATATCAACTATATTTTCCAACCATAGTGGTATGAAACTAAAATCAACAATAAGAAGAAAACTGAAAAATCTGCAAATATGTGGAAACCGAACAACACACATTTGAAAAATGAAAGAATTAAAGAAGAAATTAAAAGGAAATAAAAAAATCTCAAAACAAGTGAAAATAGAAACATAACATAAAAAACCTATGGGATGCTGCAAAATCAGTTCTGAAGGGAATTTTAAATGCATATATTTAAAAAATAGAAAGATCTAAAAGAAACAATCTAATGTTACACTTCAAGAAACTAGAGAACAAATGAAGACCTATATTAGCAGAAAGAAGGGAATAAAAAAGATCAGAATTGAAATAAATGAAATAGAGACCAGGAAAACGTAAGAAAAAATCAACAAAACTAAGAGCTGGTTTTATGAAATGATAAGCAAAATTTTAAAACCTTTAGGTAGACTAACAAGAAAAAAAGAGAGAAGACTCAAATAAAATAAGAAGTGAAAGAGGAGACATTTCAACTGATACTACAGAAATATGTAGCATATAAGAGGCTACCACAAACGATTATATGCCAACAAATTAAATAATCCAGAAGAAATAGATAAATTCCTAGCAAAATACAACCTATCAAGACTGAATCAAGAAAAAATAGATCTGAACAGAGCAATAATGAATAAAGAGATTGAATCAAATCAAACACTTCCCACACAGAAAACTCCAGGACAAGATAGCTTTACTGGCAAATTCTACCAAAAACTTAAAGAAGAATTGAGACTGATCCTTCTCAACACTCGTCTAGAATATTGAACAGGAAGGAACACTTCCAAACTTTTTTTTCTGAAGCTAGTATCACCCTGATACCAAGCTAGATGAGGACACTACAAGAAAAGAAAACAATAGACTAATATCCTGGAAGAATATAGATGCGAAAATTCTCAGAAAATTGTTAGCAAATTGCATTCAAGTATACATTAAAAGCACTATACACCATAACCAAGTGGGATTTATCTCTGTGATGCAAGGATGGTTCAACATAAGCCAATCAATAAATGTGATGCACCACATTACTAGAATGAAAAATTAAAAATCACATGATCATCTCAATAAATGGAGAAAAAGCACTAGACAAAATACAGCAACTTTTCATGATAAAAGACCTCAATAGATTGAGGGTAGAAGGAACATATCTCAACACAATAAAGGTCATATTTGACAAAACTACATCTAACGTTATACTCCATGGTAAAAAATTGAAAGCTTTTCCTTGAAGATCAGGAACAAGGCAAGGATGACCACTCTCACCACTCTTCTTCAATATAGTATTGGAAGTCCTAGCTAAAGCAATTAGTCAAGACAAAGAAATAAAGCCCATCTAAATTGGAAAGGAAGAAGTAAAATTGCCATTATTTGCATATGACGTAATTCTATATATAGAAAGTCTCAAAGACTCAACCAAAGAAACTGTTGGAACTAATCAACAAATTCAGTAAAGTTGGAGGATATAAGATGAACATACAGAAATCAGTTGCATTTCTACACACAAACAATGAAACATCTGAGAAAGGAATAAAGAAAACTATCCCATTGACAGTAGTGTCAAAAACAGTAAAATACTTAGGAATAAATTTAACCAAGGAAGTGAAAGATCTGTACAATGAAAATTCCAAGACTTTATTGAAAGAAATTGAAGGAGATACAAACAAATGGAAATATATCCATGTTTATGGATCAGTAGAGCTAATATTGTTAAAATGTCCACACTACCCAAAGCCATCTATAGGTTCAATGCATTCTCAATCAAAATTCCAATAACATGTTTCACAGAAGTAGAAAAAAATTCCTAAAATTTGTATGAAACCACAAAAGACCCCAAATAGCCAAAGTAATCCTGAGAAAGAAGAACAAAGGTGGAGGCTTCTGATTTCAAACTATACTACAAAGGTGTAGTAATTTAAAAAGCATGGTACTGGCATAAAAATAGACTTATAGACCAATGGAACATAATAGAGAGCCCAGGATTAAACCCCTACATATATGGTGAACTATAATTTGACAAGGGAGCCACATACACCCAATGGGGAAAAGAGTCTCCTCAACAAATAGTATTGGGAAAACTGGATAAATACAAGCAGAAACATGAAAGTAGACCCCTATCTTACACCAATAACAAAAATTAACTTGAAATGGATCAAAGGTTTAAACATAAGACCTGATACCATAAAACTCCGAGAAGAAAACATAAGGAGGAAGCTCCTTGTCATTGGTCTTGCCAATGATTTTCTGGCTGTAACACTTAAAGTACAAACAATAAAACAAAAAACAACAAGTGGGACTACATAAAACTTAAGACTTTCTGCACAGTGAAAGAAACAATCAAGAAAATGAAAAGGCAAACTATAGAATGGGAGAAAATAGCTGCAAAATGTATATTGAAGGAAGGGTTAACATCCAAAACTTATGAATTGCTCATACAACTCAAGAACAACAACAAAAGCCAAACAGGGGCCGGCCTGGTGGTGTAGTGGTTAAGTTTGTGCACTCTGTTTTAGTGGTGGGGGTGTTTGCAAGTTAGGATCCCGGGCGCGGACCTACACATCACTCATCAAGCCATCCTGTAGTGGCGTCCCACATACAAAATGAAGGAAGATTGGCACAGAAGTTAGCTCAGTAACAATCTTTCTTAAGCAACAAGTGGAAGATTGGCAACAGACGTTAGCTCAGGGCCAATCTTCCTCACCCAAAAACCCAAAAAGCCAGACAGTCTGATTAAACATGGGGAGAGGGCTTGAATAGACATTTTGCCAAAGAATACATCCAAATAGCCAACAGGTACATGACAAGATGTTCAACACCACTAATGATCAGGTTCACGCAAATCAAAACCACAGTAATATATCATCTCACACTTGTTAGAATGGTTATCATCAAGAAGTCAAGAAATAACAAGTGTTGGTGAGCATGTGGAGAAAAGGGAACCCTTATATATTGTTGATGGGAATGTAAATTGGTGCAACTACTTTGGAGAACAATATGGAAGTTCCTCAAAAAGTTAAAAATAGAATTACATATGATCTAGCAATTCCACTTCTGGGTGTATGCTGAAGGAACTGAAAATGGTATTAAAGAGCTATATGCACTCCCATGTTTATTGCAGCATTTTTCACAATAGCCAAGATATGGAAACAACCACCCATCAAGAGGTGAATGGATAAAGAAGATGTGGTGTAAAGAAGATGTGGTATTGTAACCGAAGGTTCAGTCTCTATACCTGATGTCAATTCAAATAATGAGAACAGAGTTTTGAGTGGAAAGGAAAGGTTTTACTTTCTTTGCAAGACTGGGAACAAAGCTAGGGCTAGTGCCTCAAAAATTGCTAGCTCCCTGTTAAGAAAAGGGTAGGGGTTTTTATTTGGGGTTTTAAGTGGGGAGGGGGGGCCATGGCCTTCCTGGTCAGCATTTTCCCATTGGCCTGTGCCTGGGACTGCTTACAGCGGAGGGGACGAAAGATTTCTCAGATGACTGTCCTTGGCTGTTTATCTCCATGGTGGAAGGTAGACTCTGGCATCAGGAAGCCGAGGAGTTGGGCCTGGGAAGCTTCGCCTTCTTGATATTCTCTGGACATTAGTTTCTCTGTAGAAGAACTTCAAGTTTCTGTGGTTAGCCACAACTTTAGAGGGAGCCCAGCGTGAGGTCATCTGGACTTTAACAATTCGTAACTTCTATTTGGCTCTATAGCTCAGGGAGTCAGAGGTTAAAGAAACAAGCATTTACACATGAGTGTCACTAAAGACCCAGGGACCTGGAAATGGGTGCTTTTAGTTTTTAAACCAATATATGGTGGGTTTACTGTAGGGGAACTGATGTCAGGGCTGATATTAAGAGCTGATAACAGTATAAATATACAATGGAATATTATTCAGTCATGAGAAAGAAGGAAAGCCTGCCATTTGTGACAATATGGATGGACTTTGAGGACATTGTGCTAAGTGAGATAAGTCAGATAGAGAAAGACAAACAGTGTATGATATCATTTGTATTGGAAATCTAAAATACTCAAATGCATAGAGGCAGAGAGTAAAATGGTAGTTATCTGGTAGTGGGGGAATATGAGAGATGTTGTTTAAGTACAAGCCTGCAAGCAGTAGATGTGTAAGTCCTGCAGATCTAATGCACAGTATGGGGATTATAGTTAACAGTATTTTATTATAAAATCAAACTTGCTAAGAGACTAGATCTTTACTCCCCACCACAAAAAATGTGACATCGTGTGACATGATAAAGGTGCTAGCTAACGCTACAATGGCAATCATATTGCAATATAGAAATGTATTAAATCAACATGTTGTACACCTTAAACTTACACATAGTTGAATGTCAAATATAGTTCAATATTAAAAAAGAAAATTTCTAGATGTAGCAACATGTGTATATCGTTTGAGGGACTAAGTTGCTATTGGGCATTAATTGAATCTTCCCCAACAACTGAAAAACATCAAATAAGGTTGACATTTGAAACACACGTCATGTCTGGGTATTGTTGGAGGATCCCTAGTAAGTCAGGGTTTGTCCTCAATTAACTTGGAGCCCAGAAGTAACCAAATAATACTAATAATGCCTGTCCATAATAATATCTTCTATATGGGCAAGGGCCATTTCTGTGGGGAAGACATAGCCAAAATCTCTGTGATTCTTACTAATTTGTTCTGTAAATGAACTGAATTCTACCATGACCTGCTATGATATGGTGGAACATTGGCATTGTTGGTAAGATTCAACTAAGTCGTGAGATAATGCTGATGATCAAATGTATTGGGAGATTGAGTTAAAGCCTCCTGGGAATGTAGAACCAACGGAAATGACTAGCCTGAGGAAAAATCGGATTTAGTTAACCATCAACTAATTTCTATGCTAAATAGTTCTGCACACATTTGTCATAAGGTAAAAGCTATAGATTGAGGGGGAATCAAGTAATCAAATTAGTATGAAAATGTATGTAATGAATCAGTTGTTTCTTAAGTCTGTCCCTACCCCACACTGGCTCCTCCAAATATTAGGCATATTCATCCTGATACTATTGCTATATTTGTTACATAAATGTTATACTAAATATAAATGCCCAGGCAACCAGGATCATTTTGCTGTAAGAGAGTCTAAGCAAAAAGGGCTATGGATGTAGACTATGAAGTTTAAGGGTTAACTCAGTAGACTTATGGTTGCCCGAACTCTGCACATTTCAACAGTCATCAAAATTGGTCCTTGATCAGTTTCTGGCAAATAGCTTCCGAGCCCTTAAGAGATCCTGCCTGATAAAACGTCTTTGTATACAGAGACTTGGGCCATGCCAGATATTTTATGCTAACAATATGATACATGACAAATACCCCTTTCTGTAAGCCTGGGACTTTTAGGCCAAGCTGTATCAGTTTGAACTCTGGAATTGGGGCCTGAAGACTGAGTAGCTAATTTCAGTCATGTCAGTGCTTCATGCCTACATGATTGATCCCCAGTAAAAACCCTGGACACCAAGGCTCCAATGAGCTTCCTTGGCTGGCAACACCTTGCATATGTCGTCACACAACATGGCTGGGAGGATTTAGCTGTGTCCTGAGACTCCACTAGGAGAGAACCACTGGAATCTCATCCCTGGTTTTTTCTGGACTCACCCTACATGTCTTCTTCCTTTGCTGATTTCAGTTTGTATCTTTTAACCATAATAAATTGTACACATGAGTATAACAGCTTTTCTGGGGTTGGTGAGCCTTCTGGTGAATTATCAAACCTGAAGGGGGTCTTGGGGACCCTCCAAAACAGCTAGACCTATGTATTAATGGAATAGAATTGAGAACCTGGAAACAAACCCTAAGGTTTATGATAGTTGATTTTCTACAGTTTCGTTTAATGGCAGAAAGAAGAGTCTTTTTAACAAACGCTATTGGGAAAATTGGAGAACCACATGCAAAAGAATGAATTTGGACCCTTATGTTACATCATACAAAAAGTTGAACTAAAATGGATCAAATAGCTAAATGTAAGAGCTACAACTACAAAATCATCAGGAGAAAACTAGAGTAAATCTTCATGACCTTGAGTTAGACATGATTTCTTAGATATGACACTAAAAACAAAAGTGACAAAAAAAAGATAAATGGAACTTCATCAAAATAAAAAGTGGATATACTTTAAAAGACATCATCAATTAAATGGAAAAGAAATCCAGAGAATAGAAGAAATATGTATCATATATCTAACATATCAAATCGTATATCCAACGTGGACAGCATAGCTCAGGAGATGGGGAACTTCAGACTGGAGCTGGAAACTATACAAAAAGGAAACAAATGCAAATACTAGGTTTACAATTTTATATATGAAGTTAGCAGAAATTTGGGGGTCAATTCTCATATAGGCAAGTCATGGGTTATGGAGCTGCAGGGGATCCTGAAGGGCAATGATAAAAAAAAAAAAAAGCAAAAGTTATCATGCTGCATGATGGAGAAAGCCTATATTCATGGAAATGGAATATGAAGTAATTTAAGACAAACAGAATTATCAGAGTAGTGGAAGAATCATCATCAGTGTGTACCACGTACTGTTGGAAGCCTTATATCAGTTTTAGGAGTGCTCTCCAATTTTTTTTTTAATTTTAGTGTGTGTTTTTCCTAACAAATTGAAAGTGAGAAATAAAATATGTCGTCATAAACTTATATAATAAAAATATATGATTACTGGTGTATTATAAAAATCGACATGTAAACAATTATAATTTTTCAATTCAATTGGAACACATAAAATTTTGTTAATGGTAATAATCCATTTAATAAACATACAAAGAGACTTTACTTTAGCAATTAGAAACACTACACCATTTTTTCTCTTTAAACTTTTATTTCACAGTTTAAGTTTTTATCCCATCCTCGTCACATAATTAGATTGTAATGAAACATGTTTTTATGTTTTAAAGCCTATTATTGATTATTCTATCATATTTCTCTGTAACAAAACATGGGTATATATTGTAATTTATTATAGGGAAATTCTGTGAACAAAAGGGCCAAAAATGTTTAACAACATATTCAAAATTGAGTCATCACTGCAATATTCGTAACAAAATTGATTAAAACCACATAAATATATTAGCAAACATGAAAAATAATTATTAACCAAAAAACCTTTTTTGTTTTACTATAAATGCATCGGTTAGTAAATAGATGGCACTTTCTTTCTATTAGTTTACGTTTGTGCAGATGAATATTATTTTTTACTGGAGTGAGATGAAAGTCAGCATCAACTTTCTTCCAATTTTTATTTTGAAAAATGTAAACCCTGGGAGATCTTATTCATATCAATAGGTAGATGTGAAAGTTGGGAGATTAAGCAGCAGATAGATAGATAGATAGATCACACAGTTCTTTTTTTTAACTTCTTTCAAGTTATATTCCAAAACTTCCACAGTAAGCTATCATTAACGTTTATTTTCAATCATCTATCAACCACCACCTTGATTTACCCTGCTTTGCTTTGGTAAACAACAACAACAAAAAAGTCACTTGAATTTCCAAAGGAGTTGTTATCCAAAGTCTGTGATTACTGACTTTCTGAACTCCAGCACCAATATTTCAATTATCCACTGATTTGACACCTGGAGCCTTTTCCACTCTGGGCAACCCACAGTTGTCAGACAAAGTATGGGGGAGAGGTAAGTTTTCTTTTCAGAGTGGGAGAAGAGAAATTGGAGATAGAAAAGATGAGCCAGTTAAGAATTCTCTGAACATCCTAAGAGATTCAGAAGTTGAAGGTCTAAAAATTGATCCCCCTAAATTATCAATGTGTATATCTTAGAAAAACTTTTGTAACCAGTATCCCAGTTTGAAGACTACTGACTTACATCATGTGACTTTCTCATGTTAATTGAGATAATTTCATGAGCAACACTTTCGCAAATTTTTATTGAGTATCTACCATGTGTAAGGCACTGGTCCAGCAGCTTGGGACACAGCCATGAATAAGATCAAGGTGTTAGGACTGTATGTACATTATGGTGATGATGACAGGCCATAAATAAGTAAATAACTCCATAATTCAGAAAGAGAGCAAAGAAATATACAAAATAATTCCAAAGAGTTTAACTGATAGGGAGAAAATAATACAAATGAGGAGTGGTCTCATGGCCAAGGATTGTTTCTAAAGAAATGACATTTGAAGCAAAGATATAGAAAAGTGTATCCTAGGCTGAGGCTGAGGAGTGGTCTAGGGAGGTTTTCACGGTGAAAGAATGCCTCTGTGAAGAATTGATATGTGACCTCTGTGATACAAAGAAATAGAGAAGAGCAATTTAAGCCAAGATACACTAGAGACAAGGTGATCCGTTTGTCCTAGTTTGCTAAAGACCGTCTTGATTTTGGCACTCTAATTCCCATGTTCTGGAAAGACCCCCAGTCTCAGGTGAACTAAGATAGTCGGTCAGCCTAATTGGAGATCTAAGATCTGTTGGAATACGAAGTCTACTGAAAGGTCAGTGGTCTGATAGCCACTGTGCAAACTACAGCCATGATCACTGGTAGCTTGACCTAGACAAAATAAAAAGAATTAAAGGAAGAAACCTTCTTGATTCTGAGACAGTTAGGCATCTGAGCCTGTGGCTCTCAGTAGCACCCCAGCCTTAGCCCAATACATTAATAATTAATTAACTGTATAGTTGATAACCGCTTCTCTGTGATGTCAGAGAGTAAACTCACTGACCCATCAGCTGCCATACAAACAGCACTCACACGCACATAGGCACACGAAGCACAGACACCCTGCACGCAACTAGCATTCATGGACAAAATGAAGATCTGCAGAGCGCGCTGTGAGACCACCATAGATGGAAGTTGGACTTTTGAGTGGAAAGCATGTTAGAAAGATAAGCAGAATTTGTGATGCAGCTCTTAATTTAATATGATGTGCTCTGAAGGCAAGTCCCGCTTTCGTCTCCATCTAGTTAAACCAATGTTTGCTCTCCATGAGGTAGTTTCTAGCTATAATTGGGTTAGATTCCAGCTGAAGACTTAAGCAAAATTTGACCTCATGATACAGACAGGAATTTAAAGTCAAAGCTTACAACAAAAGGTGGGGGTGGGAAAGGGAGGAGTTGTCTGGAACTTTTCATGTGCCTTCACAGGTTTTTCCATATATGATACTAGTAGCTCAGGCGTTACTAAAATAAAAATCTTCGTCTCAACCAAAAAAGCAGCTCCAAAATGTGGCCTTCAATTTTTCTTTTTTGCGCGGAAAAACACAGACACACAAATGTTCACTTGAGACCAAATATTAGATCATATATTTTAATACATTGGAGGAGGACAAAGAATTAAGTGCAATAAAGAGAATCCTTGTATCTTCTTTACACTTCTCTTTATACGCTTTTAATTGTAAGTTAGCTCTCTTGGCTCTTGTCTTGGCAGTAGCATTATGTCCATCTCCATGTCGTCTCATCCCCAATAGAGTTGTCCGCAGTGAAATAACATCAGTAGAATTCTTCCTGCTGGTCCCCTCTAGCACCCCATACCCAGAAGGAAATGTTAATTACCAGTGTTCTCAGGAGAATGTGATGCAGCCTGGGGAGAAGTTGCTGGCATGGTAGTAACAGTTCCAGGTACTGTGCTTTCTTCAGTCTCAGATGTGTCAATTGCTACTGAATCATCTAACCCAGATACGGGGGAATTAGGGAAAAAATTCATAGTTACATCTTCTATAGGCGTTCTCGGAGGTAGTGGCCGTGGAGTGTAATCCTCCTCACTCGTTATGGGAATGCAGCATGATAGCTTATTCATACAAAGAAGTTTGTACCTTTCAACATGTAAACATTTTTGTCTGCAACGTCCTACATTGTTCTTCCAACATTTTTTGACTTCCCAGCCAGCTGCAGGGGATAAACAAATGGGTGAAGTTTTTAAATCTAGCAATAACATGATAAACATTAATTTAAAAAATTGGCAATTACTACTACTGCCATCTTAAGAAATATGATAACAAATACTACAAGCCATTGAGAGAGACAAAAAAGAAAACTAAAGGTGTATATTAAAAATTGTGGGGGAGAGAGAACGAAAGAGAGAGACAGAGACAGAACAAAAGACAGAATGAAGAGGAGGAGGAGGAGGAAGAAGAGAAAGCAGGTAGATATATTTAGAGCTGATATTTAAGCCAAGGCAAGAAGGATGAAAGGAGCCAGCAAAGTCCACAGAGGGTAAAGATTATTTCAGGAAAGGCCACCAATGCTCAGTCCCAGTGCTGAGAAACTGCATGCTATCTTTAAAGTATTTGGAGAAAGCCGATGAGTCTAAAGTGTAATGTACAAAGAGCAAAGGAGCATGAGATGAAATGAGCTTGAAGTATCAATGCCATCTCCCAGTCACTTTAGGCCATCATTAAGCATTTTCATCTATTTCAAAACATAAAGTGAGTTAAGCTACTATGTTTTAAATGGTTAGTTAGGATTTCATGTGGAAATCAGATTAGAAAAAAGAAAAAAGAACCAGGGAAACATGCTAGAGTCTTTGCCAGGTAGGAACAATGGTGGCTGGCAATGAAAATTGTGGAATGAAGAGGACAGATTAAGACATTGATTGTTTGGATATAAGGTCAGAGGAAGATGGAGAAATCAGATTGCATTACTACCTTTCTGAACTTAGATAGAGGACATTAGTGATACTTGCTATTCACAGAATAGTGAACTGAGGAAATGATGAGATTTGGAGGGAAGAGAAACAGGTGGGTTAAGTATTTGCTTTGAGGCATATAACATATAATATACCTAGGAGGTCAAGAAGGCAAGGGGAAAGACCTGTAGGATCTCAGCAGAAAAGATCGGACTCTAGATGTAAAATTTGGAATCACTGCTAATGGATAGTATTTAAAACCACAGTAATGGATAAAGTATAGTGAGTTGGAATAACGTCAAACAAGAGGGGGCCATAATTAAATTTTGATGAGTGTCACTACTGAGAGCTCAGATAAGACAAAAAGACTCAAAAGGAATAACCAGGTAAGTCAGAGCTAAATGGGAGAATGAGACACTAGGGAATTAGATTCATTTTCCCAAAAGCAGACCTTGGGAAAAAATTTGAGTATAATAATTGAGTTGAGAGGCATTTCCCACCCCCAAAGTCAGTTTGGAAATGGGCAAGTTAGGGAAGTAAGAAAGCGAGGAAGAGGAGAGTTACACAGTTGGTTCTACTGTGGTCGACTAGAGCACACCCTATGGGGAGCTCTGCAGCCAAAGTAGGAAACAAGCCTCAAAGTCGTCCTTCTTGAGGGTCAAAGGACTGGAAGGTTTATCCACCATCCTGCTAGCCAACCATCCTGCCAGCCAAGAGTTGATAGATTACCCCAGAGTGAGCTGATAATTCCTTGTCATTTCTGGATTTCCCTGTGCAGGGATATTTTGCCATCAATCAGCCATGCTTTGGGGATACTGCTAGTGGCAGATCAGCCTGGTATGCATGAAAATGGCAAATGCCAAAGGCATACAAGGAACGTTGTATCAGACATGACTGTATTGTGCGAGAGAGGAAAATGTTTCTTAAAAGAGTGAGCAGACATTTGTAAGCAAATACTGCTGAAACGTTGAGCAAGATGAGGCCAGAAGTGTCCATTGTATTTAACATGATGAGTGCCACTGGTAACCTCGAGAGGAGCAGTTTCAGAGTGGTAGGAAGAAAAGAAACAAAAGCGAAGTTGGCTGAAATGTGAAGGACTTAAGAAGTGGAAGTAGCACCTGGAGACAAAACTCTTCAGAAGTGTATCTGTGCGGAAGAGCAGAGAAATAGAGAAGTTCTTGGAGGACAATATGGGGTCAAGGGAGGATTTTTTAAGGTTTGTTTTGAAGAATGAGAAATAATAGAGCATGTTTGTTAGCAATTAAGAAGAAACAGGTGGAGGGGAGAGACTAATGTAGAATAGGGAAATGAGACAACAGAAAGGCATAGTCCTTGATAAGGTGACAAGGATCAAATCACAGAGGGCAGACTGACTGAGACGGAGAAGGCACGCTTCCTCAGCTATGTCAGAGGGAAAGAGATGATGGGTGTAAAGGCATTCTGGTATGGATGTTGGCAGTGGTAAAAAGAAAAAGTTCTGCTCGAATTTCTTAAACCATGAAGTGTTGGGAGGGAGAGTCAGGTAGAGGAATGGGGCAGGAGAATAGAAGAGAAAGCTAGTTCAGTACAAAGTAGTTGTCTAGGCAGGAGGGCAGGTGAGCTCCCGGGAGAAATACAGTAGGAATTCTAAGCAGTGTGAGAATTCATTCAAGGGGGGAAGATATGAATCTAAAGTGAACCTAGGCTGCTCCTTCATATGGTCATTTATCAAACACACTACATGACCATCTTGCTCAGCAAATAGCCCGAGAAGTGTCAAAGTTAGTGTATTCCGGGCAGAGGGAGCAGCTGGAGCAAAGGTTCTCAGTGGGGGGAAGCCTGGCATATATGAGGAATAACAAGTAATTCTCAAAACAACATTTTTTGGATTTAATTTGACAATGTATGAAAAGCACCTTTCGTGGTTGACATATATACATCTCACAACAGTTTGGCTCCTATTGCCTCCCCTGGGATGTGTTGGCTCGATCACCCTTCCTCGATGACTCATTCTCTTATTATTTTACTGGCTCAAATTTACTTGCTCATGGTGGAATTTCTGTAAGTTCAAGTGTAGCCATTCTGTGTCTTACATCCAACACAAACTCTAACATTGCGTCTTCATCCTCATTTCTACAAAGATTATTTCTCAATGTTTCTTCTCATCCAGGCGTCCATACTTGAAATCTGAGGACTCCCAGCTCTTCTCTGCCTTTCCCAAGCTCTTTAAACCATCTTGTTCTGTCAGTTCCTCTTCAGAATTGTTTCTCGCTCACGTTGCTCACTACTCCTTTTTCACTATTCCCTCTAGAGTTAAGATTTAGAGCACAGCCCCTCATTCAACAAAGTTTTGAGCCTCTAACTATGGTATAGACTCTACTCTAGGCCCTGAAGCCACATTTGTGAACTAAGGAGACAAAATCACACGGAGCTTACTTTCTAGAAGGGGAAGACAGACAACAAAAAACAAGTAAATTAATTTGTATAATTTATATGTGAGAAGATGATAAGTGGTTTGCAGAAATAAGAGAATAGATTTAAGTGAAGGTATTTGGAGCGTCATGAGGGCAGACGGAAGTTTCTTAAGCAGCAGTTAGCGGATGTCTTGAGAAAAGGTAACAATTAAACAATGACTGAAGAAGGTAAAGGAATTAACCGCACAGTGTCCGGAGCAAGTGCATTCCAAGCAGAGGAAGCAAACAGAACTCTGTGGGTCGAGCAAGCCTGGCGTGTTTGAGGAAGAGCGTTGAGACCAGTGAGGCTGTAGCGAAGGGAGCAAGGACTGGAATAGTAGGAGAGGAGATGAGAGAGGTCATCAGGGCCAGATCGTGGAGGGCAGATGGGCCACTGTAAGGACCCTGGTTATTGTTCTGAGTGAAGTGGGGCCGTGGCAGAGTTTTGAGCAGAAGAGGAACACAGTCAGACTTCCAATGTGAGTGGATCACTCTCTATGCTATCTTGACAATAGACTGCAGGGGTCAAGGGTAGGACAGAGACCTGTGAGGAAGCCACAGCAGCAACAGGTGAGAGAGATCCTGACCTGAGCCAGAGTGGTAGCCGTGAGGGGGTGAGATTGGTTCATTCTGGACATAATCATAATTTGCAGTTAGATGAAATAGACATGAATGTCACAGCTAAAAATATCAAAGGTAATTCCAAGAATAAGGCTTAAGTAATGCAAAGATGGCAATTGGGAATAATTTATAACTAACATGTGGGGTTTTTTTAGAATGACAGCAGTCAGTTTTCCAATCCTCTCAGTCAGGACTTATTATGTTGTTAGGACTTGTGACCTCATCACCGATATCTCAAAATGATAAAACTAGAAAATATGAATAACAATTGTATTATTTCAGTCACATGAGCCATCTAGCCAAAACACTGTCCCATGAGTGAGTTGTCTCTAAAACAGAGAGAGAACTCTCTGTTCTCTTAACTTAATTATATCTATTGACAGCAATCCACTGATGGACAGCTTGGTAAAAAATTTCTTTACGAAACCATCAGATGGTGTCTCACTTGCAAACACACAAAAATAAACTCAAATACATTAAATAGTTAAATTTCAAAGAACCTATAAAGGAAAATCTATAAGTCAACAGGAATACAAACTACCCCCTCAAAATGAGAGGAAAAAAATGGGCAGAACTGCACAATTTGTAGGAAAACTAAACTATGCAATAAATACCTATTTAAAGTTTGACTTCTCCACAATGAAAGAAATAGAAAAAATTATGCATTTAGAGACTTCTTTCATTTTAAAATTTATAATATTCAGACATTGACAGCACACTAAGCAGACAGGAATAAGGTGCTTTTCTAGGAATTTTACCCTGAATGGCTTATGTCTAAAAATGGCTCTATAGATATACTTGTACGTAAAACACAGATATGCTTTTTAGCAAAAATAATAATATAAATGTCCAATTGAGAAATTGGATAAATAATTTACAGAGCATCCATTCCATGAAATTTTATGCAAATATTGAAAGTTCAGTTTTGGTAAAATATTTAACATATGGGAAAATATTAATGATGGAGTAGAAAGTTTAAAAGTAGACTGCATATTTTTATTCACATGGTATTCAAGGAATCTGAGGGAGAGCAACAGAGCAAAACCTTACTGTTACTTCTTTACTATTTCAAAACTTTCCAAAATTTCAGCAAATAGTTCATAATCAGAATGGAGTGTAGGTATTAATTCTTTACCTCACTTACTAAACCAACATGCCTCCATGAGATTCAAGATACAGGATCATAGGCATATTTATGTCCACTTCATGGAAGTGAATATCTTTCTAAGGAAAATATAACATCTCCAAATTTAAAGAGTCCACTTTCTTAGTACATAAAGAACTCTTAAAAATCAATAAAGAAGAGTTCAGAAATCCAATGGAATAGTTGTTCAAACTCATTTATAATTAAAGTGCAATGAATTCAAACAAAAAATGAGACGTTTTCACACATCAAAATGTAATAGTGGAAAGAATGTGATAAAAATAGTGACGAGTGTGTGGGAAGCTGACACTCACAGGAATAATAAGAGTGAAAAGTAGTATAGCTCATTTGGTGGGTTGTTTCACAATCTCGTGTGTGTGTGTGTGTGTGTGTGTGGGTGGGTGTGGGTGTGGGTGTATCTAGTTATAAGTAGAAAGACATACATTTGTTTATAAATTTTCCTTGCTGAGTTGTTTCTGATAATTAAAAACTGGTTTTCCAGCAGTAGTGGGCCGATTAAATTAAGTAAGGAAGTCAACCACCTGCCGTAAGTTCTATGTATGCATTAAATAATGAAGTAGGTTTATATATTGATAAGAAGTCTCTAAGACATACTGCTAGTAATTTACTGAAGAATCCACACGGTTCATTTACATTGGATTTTTAAAAATCTAAGATATTTATGTGTGTGTGTGTATATATATATTTTTTTGTCTCCTAGGATATACAAATAATTGGTAAGATTAATTGATTGATTTAGAGATTGTGAAAGAGAAGACTGAAGAACTGTTACTCTATGGTAGGAGAGTAATTTTCCTCAAACTCATATAAATATATCAATTTCTTGATACTTTTTATCCACTGCCAGTATTATTTTTCAATAAGAAGTAGATAATTTTCAAAAGTAGCATTATTAGAAAGAGGGAGATCATTCTTATTGATATAATATCAGAAGTTCCCTGTTGGTGACTCACCTTTTTACTTTGTCTTAACTTATCCCCACTTCTAACTCAAATTTAGGTTGTGTCTTTCTCATGACAGCTGTGCAGAATCTACAAAGTGTGATGAACTTTTTCACCACATCTCAGATATAAAAATGAGGGCCTCCCTTGAAGGGACTTTTTACAACAGAAGAAAATTCAAGATGATAGTGAGAGTTAAACTAATAAGACATAACAATGAAACAGAGATAGCAATTAAATTTTTAAAATAGAAGTGAAGTGGGGCCGAGTTAACACTGGTTATAAATAGAGAGACGGAAAGGGCTGCTCAGAAGGTTGAGGAAATTCTTGCCTTGGAGAAATGTCTCAGAAGACACCCCAGCTTGATAAGTGTCTCTAACAGATTCTTAGGGAGCAGGGACATGAAGTTGCCGTAAGAAGAGCATTCCTGCTGCTCTTTATTGGCCCAGGGCTCTTCCTGTGGGCCCTTTTTCCCCCTCAAGACACTTGGGAGCTCAAGGTCAACAGCTTATTCTAGTTCCACCATCTCTACATTCTAGAGTTTTATTACCTTTGGTCACCAAAGTTAGTAACCCACAAATAATGAAGGTCAGCATCAGGAGATCCATGGCTTCTGGGAGAGAGGAAGCCTTGTGTCCTGAAGAATCCAAAACACTTGGCACAGCTAGGACGCTAAGTGGTCACCTTTATTGGCCTACCATGGGTGGTGAACCAGAGAGGGGGAGAATGCTATGCCACCCAGAACACTAGACCATTAACTTGCACCACTGAGTGTGCATGACATAATAATGCTCTGTTCTAGAAACTACGAGAGGAAACTGAGGCCTTATGAAATGAATTATAGTCCTGAGGAAGCGTTGGGTCTGATGGAAAGAAACAACTCCCAAAGGAAGTCCTCCTTAACTCTAGATGGGGCCAATTACTTCTCCTCTCTCTTTATGCAGCACCACATATATATACTGCCCCAGTGAAAGCAGAATGCTATGTCAAGATCCCACTTGTTTCACGCCAATAACTTATGACACCCGGTAGAGTGTCCTCCTTTCCATCTGAATGATTGCCCCAATCCATTTTGCATTGATTTTTGTATAAGCTGTGAAGCTTGGTTTGAGATGGACTTTTTTTTCACTGAGGTATCCTATTTTTGCACTAACCATTTGTTGAAAGTATTATCCTTCCTCCATTGAATTGTTCGGCACATTTGTCAAAAATTAGTCGGCTGTCCTTGGTTCTCTATTCTGTTCCATTGATTAGACGCTTATTCTTCTGCCAGAACAACACACTCTTGATTGCTGTGGCTGTGTAACATGTCTTGAGATAGGGTAGTGATTCCTCCTGCTTTATTTTTCTTTTTAAAAATTACTGTAGCTATATTGGTTCTTTTACCTTTCAATAAAAATTGTAGAATAGTCTTGTGTATACCTTCAAAATATCTTGCTGGGATTCTGATAGCAACTGAATTAAACCTACATACTTGTTTGGGGAGAAATGACTTTACTATGTTGAGCCTTCCGACCCATGAACAGGTGTGCCTATGCCACTTCATTTAAGTCTTTTTAAATTTCTTTCATCAGCATTTGTCATTTTTAGAATATAAGACCTAAAATTTTTTCATTTTGCACCTGTTTTAAATTAATGAGTGATTTTAATGATTTTATACTTTTAAGTTCAATATCCACATACCCTTACTAGTATACAGTGGTACAATTCATTTTTATGTGTTGATCTTGTATCCTGGACCTCGCTTAACTCATTTACTAGTTCTAGGAGGGTTTTTGTAGATTCCTTGATCTTTTCTACGTAGAGACTCATGTCAGCTGCAAATGGGGACAATTTTCTTTCTTTCTTTCCCACCTGTATGCCATTTCCTTTTCTTATCTTATTGTGCTGGTAGAATTTTCAGAATAAGTTAAATAAGAGTGTGAGTGAATATCCTTGAATTCTTGTGATCTTAGAGGTAAAGCGTTTATTTATTTATTTTTTTTACCATTAATGTGAAATTAGCTGTAGGTCTTTTATAGATTTTTTTAAGTCAAGTTTAGAAATTTCCCTACCTTCTTTGTTAATATTCAATCAGTTGCTGAGAGTGGGATGGTGAAGTCCGTCACTACAATTGCAGGTTTGTCTGTTTGTACTCACTGCTTAACTTTTTGTTTCCTGTGTTTCGAGGCTATAATTTTGGAGACTATACATTTAAAATTATTATGCTTTCATGGTGGATTGACTTTTTATCATTGATCACTGTCCCCCTGTAGTCATTTTCTTTGCTCTTAAATTTCTTTATCTGGTATTAATACAGCCACTGCAGCCCTTCTTCTTTTTTTTTTTTTTAAAGATTTTATTTTTTCCTTTTTCTCCCCAAAGCCCCCGGTACATAGTTGTATATTCTTCGTTGTGGGTCCTTCCAGTTGTGGCATGTGGGACGCTGCCTCAGCGTGGTTTGATGAGCAGTGCCATGTCCGCGCCCAGGATTCGAACCAACCAAACACTGGCCCGCCTGCCGCAGAGCGCAGGAACTTAACCACTCGGCCACCGGGCCAGGTCCCCTTCTTCTTTTTCAATCAATGTTTGCAAGCATCTTTCTTACAACTTTTTACTTTCAATCTACCTGTGTCATAGTATTTGAAATAAATCTTTTGTAGACAGTATTCTGGTGTACCATGTTTTCATATATTATCAATTCTGCCAAAATCTTTCTTAAAATTGATGAACTTTGGACATGTACAGTTAGGGTAATTATTGTTTATTTATGTAGTTTTAGCATTAATATAACGCTGGCGTCATGGGGCTCCATTTTACTGTTTTCTTCCCTTGGTTAATTAGTGCCCTGTTTTTCTTTTCTTGCATATTGGTTGTTTAACTGAACGTTTTTAAGAATTTGGCTTTGATTTATTTACCGTGCTTTTGAGTACGCTGCTTTGCATAGTTGTCTCAGTGTTTGCTCTTGGTATTGCGATATCCATATGTAACTTATCACCATCTACTGGCACAGACGCTTTACCACATCAAGTGAAGTGCAGAAATTTACTACCATTTAGGTCCCTTTTACCTCTCCACCTTTAAAATACAGCTGTTGTAAACATTTCCTTTACATACAGTGAACACCATTTTAGATGTTATCATAATTTTTGCTTCAAACATCAAATATTATTTAAGGAATTCCTGAGATGGATAGTATATCATGGTTACCCTAGTTTTATCCATACTGAGCCTCTTCCTTCTTTTCTGAAGGTGGATACCCGCTTCTTCATCATTACCTTTCTGGTCAGAGAACTTTCTTTAAAGGTAGGTTTGCTCACAACAAATTGTCTTTGTTTTCCTTTGTGTCAGAGTGTCTTTACTCTCTCTTCATTCTGGAGGATGTTTTTGCCAGACATAGAATTTGTAGTTGACTGCTCTTTTCTTTAAATACTTAAAAAATGCTATATCACGTTGCTTTTTGTTTTTGACTTGTCCTACATGGTTTCAGAAGCAAAATCCACTATCGCTTGAATTGTCAAATTGTCACTTGAAATTTGTACTCCCCTGTAAGTAATGTGCTTTCTCTCTGCCTGCTTTACACATGTTTTCCTTGTCTTTAGGTTTCAGAAGCTTAATTGGAATGTGTCTGGACATGAATTTCTTTGGGTTTTGCCCATTGGTCCTTTTCTCAGCTTCTTGAATCTGTAGGTTTATATTTTTGCCACATTTGGGTGAATTTCATCAAACGCTTTTTCAGCTTGATTCTCTCCACTCCTCTGGACTCTGATGATTTAAATATGAGCTCTTTTGTTAATGTCACACAGGACAAAATGCACAGACCGTCACATCTTTTTCTGTTCTAGATCAAAATATTTTGCAGCACCCATCTTGGGTAAATGTGTGGCATTAAGGAGACCCAAGAAGTCAGCACCATGTGGTTCTTCAAGTCCTGAGGAGTATTGGCAGTCCACCTTCTTCTCTCCACCTTCCAGGGTCTTGCAATGCCTGTTTGTTGTATTAAGTCCAGAGATTTTTAGATGTAAGAGGAGGACCTAGAAGGAATGGGCTACTCCATCTTAGTGAAATTGGAAGTCCACTTTATGTACTTTTGTTTTGCTTTTTCCTAATGCGCTCTCAGTAGACATCTTCAATTAGAGAACTCGTCTTTTTAATACATCTTTAAATTTGGGGGGTTTTTTGGTTACTTTATTTCTTCTACTCTATTCTATCTTCTTATCCTCCATGCACTCTTTTTAAAGGGATTTTGGAAGTTCTTGGTCTATTCCTCAGATTTCTTATATATTTTTTCACACTTTCTATTCCATTTTCTTGTTTTTATCTGTGATCTAGAATTTTCCATCCAGCTCTTCCAAACTAATATGTTACTCTCTAGCTGGCTTCATTACAATATTCATATAAATATTAAAATTTACATATCCACAGTTATGTCTTTCATCATTCATATCTCCAACTGTTCCTTTTCATGAACACCTGTTTCATTTTATGGATGTGCTATCCTCTTACTCTTCTGATTATATTAATTACATGCTTGAGAGAGAGAGTAGAAGCTACTGTTGAGTCTTGCATTCTGCAGTGTTTTTAGTAAGAGGGACTTAGAGATAAAACCTGCTTGGCATTGTACCTTGGGACTTGTTTTTCTGGGCCTATCAATCATCCAAAGTCCAACACTAACTCCTTCTTGGAGGCAGATGTACCTTCTCTCCATCTATCTAGGGTCTAATAAAGAAGGTGTTATATGCCCCAGTCAAACTACGGAACGCTGCTACTGCAGTAGTCCAGTCAATTCCCTGGTTGGCTGTCCCAGGCATCTCTTCCTCCAGTGTGTGTAATCTCTGTGGATAGAACACTTTTTCCACTTTCTACAGTAGCACTCTATCATGTATCTCCTAGGCTTCTGAATTTCCTTTCAATCTGATCTCATCAATTTTTTGTTCTCAAAAACACGTTTTCTGCTCCAATGAGATTCCTCTTTCCTTTTCCACAAAGGAAAATCCAGAAAGACAGACAAGCTAAAAGAAATCGAGTAACTTCCCCTAAAGCATTGCTTTCTCCTTAATGTAGAGCTGTTGGATGTATGTGTGTGTACATGTGGGTGTTTGTGTGGATAATAACAGATACATTCATATATTTATTCTTTCAACAAACATTTATGTTGAATCTACTATCTGCCTGTACTGGTGAAGGAGCTACAGACAGAGCAGTGAGAAAAACAGAAATAATCCATGGTCTCATGAAATTTAAACATAAGTGGCTTAAACTTGAAATCCATCACCTCAAGAAATACACTCAGGATAGACTCTAGATATCTAATATATGTTTTATGGGGTTTTTTGTTTGTTTTCAAAATTGGAATGGTTCTCTTCTTAGAGTATTAAGCTACTTTTCCTCCAGTTAATAATTTGTTGTAACCTCCAGATAAAGGAGCCCTAATATTATTTATTGCCCATCCTATCCAACTGGAGACAGCAAAGAGAAGGAAAAATAAGGAAGAAAACAACATCTCTATAACTTTAAGAAAGGGCTATATCCCTCAGTCTCATTCATCTACAACATGTGACCTAGCAGTTAGGAAGTACAATAGACTTTAATGTGAAACACAAAGACATGCAAAAAGATGTCTTACATGAATTTAGGTTTTAGTCCTCTCATACAACAGAAAGTCCAGGGATGCTATGAGAGGTTCACAAGGACTTCAGGTACCAGGCACTGTCTTCCCTGCTTTTCTCACATTCCTAGCATGTGCTTTTGCCCCACGGTTATATGATAGCTGCATTAGCTCCAGCATTATGACTGTGTTTCATGCAGAAAGAAGTGGTCGGGCAAAAGCTAATGGATACATGCCATTTGAATGCTTGACCCCCTCCTTTTTACCAGATATTCCACCAAAAATATTCTGCTTAATATCGTTGTCCATAATTACATCACATTTCACCACTGTGTGTGAAATTTGGAAAAGTTGTTTACATGGCCTTATTGCTGCACCAAAACTTATCATCCAGACACAATATGATGTAATAAGGAGCAAACAAATGGAAACGCCCACAGCACATTCACTCCTCAGCAGATACCAAATAGCACGCTGAGATCTCCAGGAAAGTTGGCACACCCTGCAGGGCCAAACTAATGATCCCTTTCTTGAAACATCAAGATCTAATTGTGCTGGCAGCCTGCAGGTATACGCCCAGATTTGTGGAACTTGTGGAACATCACAGAGGGTCAGGAGAGGACCTGCACGTTCAGTCCACCGTCCATGAAAGGAGAGGCCAGAGAGGCAGCAGATGGAAGAGCTCTGTTGACAGGTGGTCAGTGCCACTACTGACGATTTAAGTCAGTTGAGGAGGTTTGGCAACTGACAGCAACCCACAGCCCCTGGGACACACGGGGGCTTCTCAAAAGCCTTCCATACTAGGACACGCTATTTGGCCAGGCAACACTCTTAGTGATGGTGAGGAAGTATTCAGTGTTAAAATATGTCCATGCAGGTTGCCTACTACCCTGCTCACTGCTTTCACCCCAATTACCAACTAGGTTACTTTCTGTTTGTTTTCGGTTTAGCAAATGATTCATGTAGACAGGCTAACTAGCCTCCAAAGTTTTACAATCTGAAAGCGATTACCTTGGCTCATGTAAAAAGATGCTGTAAGAAAAATGTAAAAAATGCATGTCATAAGCAGATCATCTAAGTTCCGGAAAATTAATGTCACAAAGTAAAATGGCACATTCACATTATTATGCAACCCTCACCATTATCCATCTCCAGAACATTTTCATCCTCCCACACTGGAACTCTGTACCCATTTAATAACTGCTCATTCTTCCCTCCTTCAAGCTTCTGGTAACCACCACTCCCCTTTCTCTCTCAATGTATTTGATCATTCCAGGTACCTCATGTAAAAGAAATCATACAATATTTGTCCCTTTGTGTCGACATACTTCACTTAGCATAATGTCCTCAAGGTTCATCCATGATGTAGCATATGTCAGAATTTTTTCCTTTTCAAGGGTGAATAATACTCCGTTGTATGTATATACCGCGTTTATTCATACATTCATCCATGGATGGACACTTAGATTGATTCCACCTTTTGCCTATTGTGAGTAATGCTGCTATGAATATGGGTGTACAAATATCTCTTTGAGACCGTACTTTCCATTCTTTGTGGGTATGTACCTATCAGTGGAAGTGCTGGATCAAATGGTAACTCTATTTTTAATTTTTTGATGATGCGCCATACTCTTTTCCATGGCAGTTGCACCATTTTACATTCTCACCAACAGTGTACAAGTGTTCCAGTTCCTCCACGTTCTTGACAACACTTGTTATGTATGGTAGGTTTTTTTTCATAATAGTTACGCTAATGGATGTGAGGTGGTATCTCATTATAGCTTTGATTTCCATTTCCTTACTTATTAGTGATGTTTTGCAACTTTTCATTTGCTTATTGGCCATTTGTATATTTTCTTGGCAGAACTGTCCCTTCAAACTCTTTGTTCATTTTGTAATTGAGTTGTTTGTTGCTGTTTTAACTGTAGTTGTTGCTTGGTTGTAGGTGTTCTTTATATATTCTGGATATTAATCCCTTATCAGATAGATGATTTGCAAATATTTCCTACTGTTCTTTGGGATATCTTTTCACTCTGTTGATAGTGTCCGTTGATGCACAAAAATTTCTAATTTTCATGAAGTCCAATTTATCTATGTTTTCTTTTGTTGCTATGCTTTTGGTGTAATACCCAATAAATCATCACCAAATTCAATGTCATGAAGATTTTTCCCGATGTTTCTTCCAAGAAGGTTACAGCTTTAGCTCTTGTGTTTAGGTTTTTGATCCATTTAGAGTTAATTTTTGTATATGGTATAAGGTATAATTGCAATTTCATTTTCTTATGTGTGTCTTATTCAGTTCAGAATGGTACAACAAAGTACCATATACTGGATAACTTATAAACAACAGAAGTTTTTTCCTTATAGTTCTGGAGGCTGGAAGTCCAAGATCAGAGTGCCAGAGTCCTTACGTTTTGGTGAGAGCCCTCTGTTAGGTTCTTATTGTATCCTCACATGTTGGAAAGAGGGCAAGAGAGCTCTCTGAGGTCTCATTTATAAGGGCACTAATTGCGTTCATGAGAGCTCCACCTTCATGACCTAATTTCTCTCCAAGGCCCCACCTCCTCATGCCACCACGCTGGGGGTTAAGATTTCAACGCACGAATTTTGGCAGGGACACAAACATTCAGTCCCTTGCAATGTAGATATCCAGTTTTCTGAGCACCATTTGTTAGAAAGGCTGTCTTTTCCTCATTTAATGATCTTGACATCCTTGTCAAGAATCATTTGACCAAATGTGTGGGAGTTTATTTCTAGGCTCCCTATTCTATTCCATTGGTCTATATGTCTGTCTTTGTGCCAGTACCACACAATTTTGATTACTTAGTTTTGCGGTAAGTTTTAAAATCAGGCAGTGTGAGATCACCAAACTTGTTCTTTTAAAAAAATAGTTTTGGCTTTTCAAGGTCTCTTGAAATTCCATATAAATTTTAGGATAGTTTTTGTATTTCTGAAAAAAAAAATTGTCGGGATCTTAATAGGGATTGCATAGAGTCTGTAGATAGCTTTAGGTAGTATTGACATCTTAACAATACCGAATCTTTTAATCCATGAACACAATATTGTCTTGCCAGCAACTGACTTTTAAATATTTATTTGAAATCTTTGACCTTGCTATACTTGCTTATTAGTTCTAGATTTTGTTTTTTGTTTTAGTTTTAGATTCCTTGGGGCATAGATACTCATGTCAGTTTCATTTCTTCTTTTTCAAGCTGTATACCTTTTATTTATTTTCCTTGTCTTATTGCAGTAGGTAGGGCTTCTGATATAATGTTGAAAAGGAATGTTGAGAGAAGACATCTTTGCTTTCTTCCCAATTTTGGAGGCAAAGTGTTCAGTTTCTTACCATTAAGTATGTTGGTAACTCTGGGATGTTTCTACATATCCTTTATTAGGTTAAGGAAATTTCCTTCTATTCTTATTTTCCTTTCCTTTTTTAAAAAAGTTTTTCTCATGACTGAGTATTAAATTTTGTTGAATGATTTTTCTGTATCTTTGATATGATTGTATAGATTTTCTGATTCAGTCTGTTAGTAAGGTAAATTGTATTGAGTGATTAATGAATGTTGAACCAGCATAGCAATCCTGGAATGAACCCCAACTGGATGTGTTGTGCCATCTCTGTATATGCTGTTAGATTTATTTTGCTAATATTTTGTGAAGGATTTTTACTTGTACTTTCATGACAGATATTGATCTGTAGTTTTTTTCCTCATGATGACTTAATCTGTTTTGCGTATTAGGGCAATGCTGGTGTCATAAAATGGGTTAGGAAGTGTTCTCTTTTCTCCTTTCTGGAATGAACTGTATAGAATTGGTGCTATTTCTTCAATAAATGTTTGCTAGACTTCACCGGTGAAACCATGTGGGCCTGGAGTTTTGTTTTTTTGGAATGTTATAAACAACTAATTAATCTTCTTTGACAGATAGAGGGCTATTCAGGTTATCTATTTCTCTGTCAGTGCGTTTGGGAGACTTTCAAGGAATTGGTCCATTTCATCTATTTTATCAGTCTTGTGGGCAAAGAGTCCATGGTGTTCAATTATTTTCCTTTTAATGTCTTTGGGAGGGTAATGATGCACTCTCTTTCAAACTTGATTGTGATGATATGTATCATCTTTCTTTTATTATGGCTTAGCCTGGCTAGAAGTTTATCAATTTTATCAACATTTTCAATGAACCAGCTTTCGGCTTCATTGACTTTTCTCTATTTTCCTCTATTGATTTTCATGATTTCTCACCTAACTTTTAATATTGTGTTTCTTACACTTGCTTTAGGCTTAATTTGCTCTTATTTCTCTAACGTCCTAAGGTAGAAGCTTAGGTTACTGATTTTTAAATCTTTCTTCTATTTTAATATATATTTAATGGTATAGATTTCCCTCTAAGCACAGCTTTGTCTGTATCTCACAAAAACTGATAAGTTGTATTTTCTTTACTGAGAAGTTCATTTTTCTTTAGTTCAAAGTTTTTAAAAATTTTCTGTGAGATTTTTCCTTTGACCTGTATTGTGTGTTGTTTAATTTTCAAAAGTTTCAGAAATTTCTACTGTCTTTCTTGTATTGATTTCTACTTTTACTCCATTGCAGTCTAAGAACATACTTTGTATGATCTACTCTTTTAAATTTAAGATGTTTTATGGTTCAGACTTGTTTATTGTGATGAATGTTCCATGTGCACTTGAGAATAATGTGTGGTTTGCTGTTGTTGAGTGGAGTATTATAAAAATGTCAATTAGGGGGCTGGCCCCGTGGCCGAGTGGTTAAGTTCGCGCGCTCCGCTGCAGGCGGCCCAGTGTTTCGTTGGTTCGAATCCTGGGCGCGGACATGGTACTGCTCATCAGACCACGCTGAGGCAGCGTCCCACATGCCACAACTAAAAGGACCCACAACAAAGAATATACAACTATGTACCGGGGGGCTTTGGGGAGAAAAAGGGGAAAAAATAAAATCTTAAAAAAAAAAAAATGTCAATTAGATCAAATTGATTGATCTCACCGTTTGGGTCAATTATATCCATATTGAATTTTTTCCTGCTTGATCTATTTATTGATGACAGGGGATTATTGAAGTTTCCTAGTAAAATAATGAATTTGTCCATTTCTCCTTTCATTTAATTCAGTCGTTGCCTCATGTATTTTGTCCCTCTGATGTTAGGTACATGTCTATTAGGACTCATGTCTTTTTGGAGGATTTACCCTTTATCATTATGTAATGTGTCTCTTTATCCTTGATAATCTTCCTTATTCTTAAATTTGTTTTGTCTTAAATTAACAGAGCTACTCCTGCTTTCCTTTGATTAGCGGTTGCATGGTATATCTTTCTTCATTCCTTTACGTGTATCCTATCAGATTCTTTGCACTTAAAGTGAATGTCTAGTAGAGAGCATAGAGTTGGGTCATTTTTCTCCCCCTCTCTAACAATCTCTGTCTTTTAACATATGTTTATATTATTACATTTGAGTAAATATTGATATATATAAATTAAAGTATATCATCTGTTTTTCAAGACCTGAAAAATGGTCCCCAAAGATGTCACGTCCACATCTCCAGAACTTACAAATATGCTATATTGAATGGAAAAAAATTAATTCAGGTTGCAGATGGAATTAAGATTGCTAATCAGCTGATCTTAAAATAGGGAGATTGTCCTGGATTATCTGGATGGGTCCAATGTAATCACAATGTCCTTAAAGGTGATATAGAGATGTAGAAGGGTCAGTGGCAGAGTCATGTGATGTGAGAAAGATTAGGTCAGCCATTGCTGGCTCTGAAGATTAAAGGAATCCATAAGTAAAGGAATGTGTGAAGCCTCTAGAACTGGAAAAGGCATGAAAATGGATTCTCCCCTTCAGCATCCAGAAGGAATGCAGCCCAGCCAACGTTCACTGATTTTAGCTCAGTAAGACCTATTTCATACTTCTGACTTCCAGAAGTGTAATATATTTGTCTACTATATATTGTTATTTAATATAATTATGTATTAATATTTGTATATCTTATAAATATGTTTTAAGAGACTCAGTTTGCAGCAATTCTTTACAGTAGCAATAGAAAACTAGCATACCATTTTTTTTTTTGGAGGAAGATTAGCCCTGAGCTAACATCTGTGCCCATCTTCCTCTATTTTACATGTGGGACACCTGCCACAGCATGGCTTGATAAGCAGTGCATAGGTCAGCACCTGGCATCCAAACCAGTGAACCCCAGGCCACTAAAGTGGAGTGCACGAACCTAACTGCTACCCTACTGGGCCAGCCCAAGACATACCATTTTTGTAACTATTTTCTGTTTGCTGCATTTGTTCTTTCTTTTTCCCTCTTTTTCTGACTTCTCCTGTTTAAATTAAGCATTTTATATGATCCAATTTTTTTCTCTCTCTTGGAATAATTTGCAATTTATATATAATTTTTACATAAATTTATGATAATTTCTACCTATTTTTACAACTTTTTAAGTGCTTGACGTAGAGTTTTAAACGTACCTTTTTAAATGATTTAAGTCCATCTATAAATAACTTGAAAATAACACCACTTCACATGTAGTACAATTCCTTTAGAAAGAATATTCCCAATAACTATGTCTCATACCAAGTAAAATTGCTGTCATTTATTTAATTTATCCATATGCTATAATCACCCAATACTTTGTTACTGTTATTATTTTAAATAGTTAACTTTTAGATCAGTGAAGAGGAAACAAGAAAATATTTTCTTATACCTTCATTATCCCGTCTCCAACACTCTTCCTTTCTCTGTACAGATCCAAGTTTCTGTCCCTATCAATTTCCTTCTGCGTGAGAAACTTCTCTTGACATTTTCTTTGGGCAGGCAGGCCTACCGGAAGTGAATTCCCTCATTCTTTGTTTGTCTGAGAATTTTCTTTTATGTCTCCTTCACTTTTGAAAGATAATTTCACTGGCTATAGAGCTCTGGATTGGCAGGTTTTTTCTTCCAACACAGTAAAAATTTCATTCTACTCTCCTCTTGCCTGAATTGTTTCTGCTGAGAAGTTGGCTATAATTCTTATCCTTGTTACTCTATAGATAATGACCTTCTCCCCAACACCCACCCCGTCTCCCTTAAGGATTTTCTCTGTGGCATTGGTTTCCTGCAATTTGAATATAATATACCTAGGTATATGTTTTTTGATATTTATACTGCTTTGTGTCCTCTGAGCCTCTAGGATCATGGTTTTGTGTCTGTCTTTAATTTTGGAAATTTCTCAGCCAAAATTACAAATATTTCTTTTGCTCCATTCTCTCTTTCATCTCCTCTAACATTCTAATAATGTATATGTTAAACATATAATATTTTCCCACATTTCTTGCATGTTCTAGTCCAGGTTTTTGTTTTTGTTTTTATTCTTTTTTCCTTTTGCATTTTAGTTTGGGGGTTTCTAGTGACCTTTCATCAAATTCACTGATTCTTTGATGGTCCTGTAGAATCTACTGATGAATCCATTGAATTCATTCTTTGTTTCTGTTACTGAGCTTCTGATTTTTATCATTTCCTTTTGATCCTTTCCTAGGGTTTCCATCTCTTTGTGGACATTGCCCATCTCGTCTTATATGTGTCTATTTTCTTCCATTAGAACCCTTAATGTATTAATCATAATTCTAAAAAAATTTCCTGTCTGATAATTCCAACATCTGTTGATTGCTTTGTGTCTTCAGACTGGATTGTTTTCTTGCCCTTTTGCATGACTTGTAATTTTATGTTAGAACCTGGACACTGTGTACTGGGTAATGGGTCCTAAGCTAAAGAGACCTTAGTGTGAAGATTAATCTGGTTAGGAGTTGGGCTGTATTTAATATTCCTCTAGCTACCATGACAAGAGGCTTCAAATTCCTTTCATGCTCTTGTTTTTTTCTCTTTCCTGGTTTCAGGAATTCTGTTCAGACTACTCCTCAGAGAGAGTCTGTGTATCGCAGCCCTTTCAGTTGAAATTCATTATCATTATGCCGAAGGCCTTTGGTATATGGTGTGGGGGAGGTAAACAGCTGTAAATTTTTGTGATTTTGTCTCAGACCTTCCTGAGCGCGTATCTCAGAGATACGACCTTCACAAGCGTTTCTGCCCCTCTGCCCAGGATATAGTGTTTTCCCCTGTCTTCTAGTCCCTTTCCTGAGTACAGTATCCCCAAGGTATTTCCTTGAAGAACTCTTGCCTGTTGTCTCCATTTTTACTTTAGATGAAATAAGAAGCTTGGAGCAGGCTAGAATGCATAACTATCAGATCTATCATCTTAGATAAGGTCTCAGAATTGCCCTCTGTGAAATTCTTTCTCCTTGGAGACTAGGCCTTTGTTAGAGAGAAAAGTCTTGAAGAGTTTCACCACTGCTACTAGCCAGATACTCACTGTGAAACCTTGATGGTTTTCATCGATTTTATGTCAAGTTTCAGCTTTTTCTGAAATGTGTCATCATCCTAGATTTCCTAGTCATACTTAATAGACACAACAGAAATTCTGATGGTAAGCAATCTTTTATATGTACGAGTTTATCCTCAGTTAGCTTTTGGTTTTAGATGTTTGAATTGTAAAGACAGAAAAATACGTATAGGCTGAAATGCAAAGTACTGAAGTTTACTTCTCTCATTCTCTGTACAAAAGGTACTTAAGCAGAAAGGTGGAATATTTTTTTAAAAAGATGAGAACATGGCATGCACAAGTATTTATACTTGGAGTTTAGTAATTCGAAAGAAAGAAATTCACACTGTAGATGGAAGTATAAGGTTCCAGAGATAAGGTATAAGTGAGATAAAGCCTCATCTACAACAGAGGAAAGATAATAGACAGATGATGTCTAAAGGAGACAAACCAGTCATTAATTATTAAATAATAATAGTCATCCAACATTTCATTTGACTTTGCGGGATTAGTTTTCTGGACACATATTGGATAATCTGCTTATAACATGCATTTTTTACATTTTTCTTACAGCATCTTTTTATGTGAGCCAAGGTAATCACTTTCAGATTGTAAAACTTTGGAGCCTAGTTAGCCTGTCTACATGAATCATTTGCTAAATCAAAAACAAACAAAAAGTAACCTAGTTGGTAATTGGGGTGAAAGCAGTGAGCAGGGCAGTAGGCAACCTGCATGGACATATTTTAACACTGAATACTTCCTCACCAACACTAAGAGTGTTGCCTGGCCAAATAGTGTGTCCTAGTATGGAAGGCTTTTGAGAAGTCCCCGTGTGTCCCAGGGGCTATAGGTTGCTATCAGTTGCCAAACCTCCTCAGCTGACTTAAATCGTCAGTAGTGGCACTGACCACCTGTCAACAGAGCTCTTCCATCTGCTGCCTCTCTGGCCTCTCCTTTCATGGACGGTGGACTGAACGTGCAGGTCCTCTCCTGACCCTGCGTGATGTCCCACAAGTTCCCCAAATCTCGGCGTACACCTGCAGGCTGCCAGCACAATTAGATCTTGATGTTTCAAGACAGGGATCATTAGTTTGGCCCTGCAGGGTGTGCCACCTTTCCTGGAGAACTCAGTGTGCTATTTGGTATCTGCTGAGGAGTGAGTGTGCTGTGGGCGTTTCCATTTGTTTACTCCTTATTACATCATATAGTGTTTGAATGATAAGTTTTGGTGCAGCAATTCGGCCATGTAAACAACTTTTCCAAATTTCACAAACACACAGTGGTGAGATGTGGTGTCATTATGGCCAATGAAATTAAGCAGAATGTTTTTTGGTGGAGTATCCAGTAAGATCCTTAAAAGAGAGGGGGGCAAGGATTCAAATGACATGTATCCATTAGCTTTTGCCCGACCACTTCCTTCTGCATGAAACACAGTCATAATGCTGGAGGCAATCCAGCTATCATATAACTGTGGGGCAAAAGCACATGCTAGGAATGTGAGAAAAGCAGGGAAGACAGTGCCTGGTACCTGAAGTCCTTGTGAACCTCTCATAGCATCCCTGGACTTTGTGTCACATGAGAAGACTAAACCCGGTATTTGTATAAGACCTCTTTTTGCATGTCTTTGTGTTTCACATTAAAGCCTATGGTATTTCTTAACTTGTAGGTCATGTGTTATAGATTAAATGTGATCGAAGGAGTCCTTTCTTGAAGGTATAGAGATGTTGTTTTCTTCCTTATTTTTCCTTCTCTTTGCTGTCTCCAGTTTGATAGGATGGACAATCAATAATATTAGGGCACCATTATCTAGAAGGTTACAATATGTTATTGACTGCAGAAAAAGTAGCTTAATAACCCTAAGAAGAGAACCATTCCAATTTTGAAAACAAAAACCCATAAAGCATAAATTAGATGTTTAGAGTCTATCCTGTGTGTATTTCTTCAGGTGAAGGATTTAAAGTTTAATCCACTTATGTTTAAACTTCATGAGACCAAGGATTATTTCTGTTTTTCTCACTGCTCTGTCTGTAGCTCCTTCACCAGTACAGGCAGACAGTAGCTGTTCCATAAATGTTGGTTGAAAGAATAAATATATGAATATATCTGTTATTATCCACACAAACACCCACATGTACACAGACATACATCCAAAACACTCTACATGAAGGAGAAAGCAATGCTTTAGGGGAAGTTATTCGATTCCTTTCAGCTTGTCTGTCTTTTCGAATTTTCCTTTGTGGAAAAGAAAAGGAATCTCAATGGAGCAGAAAACGTGTTTTTGAGAACAAATCATTGATGAGATCAGATTTAAAAGAAATGATCAGATTGAAAAGAAACTCTGAAGCCTAGGGTGCATATGATAGAATGCTATTGTAGAAAGTGGGAAAAGTGCTCTATCCACAGAGATTACACACACTGAAGGAAGAGATGCCTGGGACAGCCAACCAGGGAATTGACTGGACTACTGCAGTAGCAGCATTCTGTAGTTTGATTGGGGCATATAACACCTTCTTTATTAGACCCTAGATAGATGGAGAGAAGGTACATCTGCCTCCAAGAAGGAGTTAGTGTTGGACCTTGGATGATTGATAAGCCCAGAAAAACAAGTCCCAAGGTACAATGCCAAGCAGGTTTTAACTCTAAGTCCCTCTTACTAAAAACACTGCAGAATGCAAGACTCAACAGTAGCTTCTACTCTCTCTCTCAAGCATGTAATTAATATAATCAGAAGAGTAAGAGGATAGCACATCCATAAAATGAAACAGGTGTTTATGAAAAGGAACAATTGGAGATATGAATGATAAAAAGATAACTGTTAATATGTGAACTTTAATATTTATATTAATATATAATGAAGCTAGCTGGATGGTAACATTAGTTTGGAAGAGCTGGATGGAAAATTCTAGATCACAGATAAAAACAAGAGGAAGTGATAGCAAGCGTGAAAAAATTCAAGAAATCTGAGGAACAGATCAAGAAATTCCAAAATCCATTTAATAAGAATGCCTGGAGGATAAAAAGAGAATGGAGTGGAAGAAATACTAAAGTAACAAAAAAAACTCTAGAAAAACATAAAGATATGAAAAAATGAGTTCTCTAATAAAGATGTCCACTAAGAGTGTGATAGGAAAAAGCAAAACAAAAATAAATAAAGTTGACTTCCAATTCCAACAAGAGGGAGTAGCTTATTCCTTCTAGGTCCTCCTCTTACATCTAAAAAACTCTAGACTTAATACAACAAACAGGCATTGCAAGACCCTGAAAGGTGGAGAGAAGAAGGTGGACTGCCAGTACTCCTCAGGACTTGAAGAACCACATGGTGCCGACTTCTTGGGTCTCCTTAATGCCTCACTTATACCCAAGACGGGTGCTGCAAAATATTCTGATCCAAAATAGAAAAAGATGTGCCTTTTTATGTCGGCTGTCCTCTGGGACGTTAACAAAAGAGCTCATATTTAAATCATCAGCATCCAGAAGGAGTGCAGAGAGAGGGTTAGGCTGAAGAAGAATTTGAAGAAATACTCCCAAATGTGGCTAAAAATATAAACTACATGTTCAAGAAGATGAGTAAACCACAAATTGGTTAAACTAAAAGAAATCTGTGTCCAGACACGTTCCAATTAAAATTCTGGAGCCTAAAGACAAGGAAAAAGTATTTAAAGCAGGCAGAGAGACGCACATTACTTATAGGTGAGTACAAATTTCAAATGACAATTTGATAATTCAAGTGACAGTGGATTTTGCCTCTGAAACCATGTAGGCCAAGACGAAAACAAAAAGCAATTTGGCATAGCATTTTTTAAGTGTTTAAAGAAAAGAGCCGTCAACTACAAATTCTAAATCTGGCAAAAATACCCCTCCTGAATGAAGGGAAAATAAAGACACTCCTACAGAAAGGAAAATGAAGACAATTTGTTGTGAGCAAACCTACCTTTCAAGGAAGTTCTCTAACCAGAAAGGTAATGAGGAGAAACAGGTGTGTACCTTCAGAAAGGAAAGAAGAAGATCAGTGTGGATAAAACTAGGGTAACCATAATATACTATGTTTCTCAGGAATTCCTTAAATGATATTTGACCTTTGAAGCAAGAATTATGATAATGTCTAATATAATGTTCAACTTGTGTAGAGGAATATTTATAACAGCTGTATTTTAAAGGTGGAAAGGTAAAAGAGACCAAATTATTGGTCAAGTTTCTGTAGTTTACTTGATGTAGTAAAATGTCTGTGCCCGTAGATGGTGATAAGTTACACACGGATATTGCAATACCAAGGGCAAACACTAAGACAACTATGCAAAACAATGTAGTGAAAGCATTATAAATCAAGGCTGAATTCTTAAAAATGTTCAATTAAATAACCGATAGGCAAGAAAAGAAAAACATGAAAATAATAACCAAAGGGAAGAAGACAATAAAAGGGAACCCTATGATGCCAGCTTTACATTCATACTAAAACTACATAAATAAATAAACAATAATTATCCTAAATGTATAGTCCAAAATTCATCAGTTTTAAGAGAGATGTTGGCAGAACAGACATAATATGAAAACATGGTTCACCAACATACTGTCTACAAAAAATTTATTTCAAATACAATGAAATAACTAGATTGAAGGTAAAAGGATGTAAGAAAGATGCATTCAAACAGTGATCTTGGGGGCTGGCCTGGTAGCTCAGTGGTTAAGTGCACACGTTCCGCTTTGGCAGCCCAGGGTCCACTGGTTTGAACCTCAGGTGTGGACATGGCACCACATCGCAAGCCATGCTGTGGCAGGTGTCCCACATATAAAGTAGAGGAAGATGGGCGCGGATGTTAGCTCAGGGCCAGTCCTCTCCAGCAAAAAGAGGATGATTGGCAGCAGTTAGCTCAGGGCTAATCTTCCTCAAAAAAAATTGATCTTTTTAAAAAAAATCAGTGGCTGCAATAATATCAGATAAAGAAATTTCAGAGCAAAGGAAATGACTAGAGGCAAAGGGGAACAGTGCTCAATGATAAAAAGTCAATCCACCATGAAGGCATAATAATTTTAAATGTATAGTCCCAAAAATTATAGCCTTGAAACACATGAAACAAAAAGCTAAAGAGCTGGACGTACAAATAGACAAATCCACAATTGCAGTTAGGGACTTCAACATCCCACTTTCAGCAACTGACAGAAGTACCATACATAAAATCAACAAAGACATAGGATATAACACCATAAACCAAAAACCCCCAAACTCTTGGAGAGTCACACAACACCATTCTAAATAATCCTTGGGACAAAGAGAAATTCTCAAAGAAAATAAATATATTTGAACTGAATGAAAAATATACCACAACCTATCAAATGTGGGCTGCATCTAAAATGACAATTAGAAGGAAATTTATAATACTAACTGCTTGTAATTGAAAAGGGGAAAAATCTCAATACTCTTAAGATTCTGCCTTACAGCTAGAAAAAAAGAGCAAAATAAACCCAAAGCAAGCAGAAGAAAGGAGATAATAAAGATAAGAACAGGAATAAATGAAATAAAATAGAGGAAAACAATAGGGAAAAAGAAATAAACAAAAAGCTGATTCTTTAAAAAAATCCATGAAATTGATAAATCTAATATCAAAATTGATTAAAGAGAAAGAATTCAAAAATCACCAATATCAGCAATAAAACAGTGCATATCATTAAGATCCTACAGCTGTTGAAAAAGATAATAAGAGGGAGGTGACATCAGCATCATGGTGGAGTGACTTGTTCCCTTAGTCTCTCCCCACCAAGTTAGAACCAAATGGCCATTCATTAAACAACAGAGGATTCCCTACAAAGCACAATAGGATGTCTGAGAGATCCATGCAGCCATACATCTGAAGGTGGGGGTACTCAATCCCTGGGGAGCAGTGGAAGGATGTGAATGGATCCCTTCCTCCTCCCCAGTGGCAGAGATCTAGGTTGTGAGTCCTCACACGGAAGTGGATGTGCAACTGTAAAAGGAGGCGTGGGGGGCAGGCAGGCCTGTCTGTGAACACTTTCACATTCAGAGTTGCACCCCAGCCTGTGGGAATGCTTCACACTGAGTAGCACAGCCATCACATGGGCACTCCCACCAACTGCAGCAGCCCAGGTGAACTGCCCAGGAGTGCAGCGTGGGCCCACATGCATGCAAGAAAGCACTCCCCTCCCGCCTAGCACACCAGCTCAGCCAGTCCCTAGCTAAGGTTCTGCACCAGAGTGCCCGTGTGTGCATGTGTGCCTGCCAAGTGGCTGTGGCCAGCAGGCAAACACAGATAAGCCCTATCAGCACAACTTCCAGCAGATGTCATGGGTTCAGAAAATACAGCTCTTGTCCTCCACCCCCTAGAGATGGCAGGTGGAATCTGTGACCTGATACTACTGCAAGTGACTCAGCAAAGGATCAGTTCATCAAACACCATGAAAAACTGCAGGAACATTTCAGAGCAGAAGGAAAATGACAAGTCTCCAGAAACCAATCCTGAAGTCACAGAAATTTACAATCTAAATGACAGAGAATTCAAAATAGTTGTCATAAAGAATCTCAATGAGTTACAAGAAAACTCAGTTCAGTGAACTCAGGAATAAAATTAAAGAGTAGAAAGAATTCTTCACTAAAGAGATTGATTGAAATTCTTAAAAAAAAATAAATCAAACAGAAATGCTGGAGATGAAGAACACAATGAATGAGATAAAAAAAATCTAGAAATCTTTTTCTAAAAAAAGAGCTGGCGTTATATAAGATGTAATTAGTGATTTAGAGGACATAAATGCTTCAGGTGGAGGAGGAGAGAGAAATAAGATTTTAAAAAAATGATGAAATTCTTCGAGAAATAGCCAACTCAATTAGGAAATGCAATATAATGATTATAGATATTCCAGAAGAAGAGAAGGAGAAAGGAGCAGAGAGTTTGTTCAAAGAAATAATAGCTGAGAACTTCCCAAACCTGGGGAAAGAACTGGACTTACAAGTACATGAAGCCACTGTAACTCTTAATTACATCAATGCAAAAAGACCTTCTCCAAGGCACATAATAGTAAAACTGACAAAAGCCAATGACAAAGAAAAAATATTAAGGGCAGCAAGGCAGAAGAGAAAAATCTCCACAGGAACCCCTATCAGGCTTTCAGCCGATTTCTCAGCAGAAACATTAGAGGCTAGGACAGATTGGACTGGTATATTCAAAATACTGAAAGATAAAAAACTTTCAGCCAAGAATACTCTGTCCAGAAAAACTATCCTTCAAATATAATGGAGAAATAAAACCTTTCCCAGATAAACAAAAGCTGAGGGAGTTCATTGCTACTAGACCTCCCTTACAAGAAACGATCAAGGATGCCCTCATACCTGAAACAAAAAGGCAAAGATTTACAAAAGTTTGGGCAAGGACATAGACAGACAAAATCAGAAAATCACAGCTCTCTGTCAGAACAGGTTAGCAAACACTTTATTATAACATAAAAGCTAAAGGGAAGGAAAGCATCAAAAATAACTACAAACATTTCAATTTAGTCATGAACTCATAACGCAAAACAGAATAAGTTGTGACAACAATAATTTAGAAGGGGAAGTGGAAAGGGATGGAAGATGCTTAGGCTAAAGGAGAGAAGAGGCTATCAGAAAATGGACTATCTCGTCTACAAGATCTTTTATGCAAGCCACACGGTAACCAATTAACAAAACATCAAAGCAGAGACACAAATCATAAATAAAGGGAAACTGAGAAAACTATCACAGAAAACCACCAAACTGAAATGGCAGGCAGAAATACAAGGGAGGAGAAAAAAGGGAAATATAGAACAACCGGAAAACAGGAGATAAAATGGCAGTACTAAGCCCTCATATATCAATAATCACTCTAAATGTAAATAGATTGAATTCTTCAATCAAAACACACAGAGTGGCTGGATGGATTAAAAAACAAGACCCAACTTGGGGCCAGCCTGGTGGTGTAGTGATTGAGTTTGCACACTCTGCTTCAGTGGCCTGGGCTTTGCTGGTTCAGATCCCAGGTGTGGTCCTATGTTCCACTTATCAAGCCATGCTGTGACAGGCATCCCACTATAAAATAAAGGAAGATGGGCACAGATGTTAGCTCAGGGCCAATCTTCCTCAGCAAAAAGAGTAAGATTGATGGCAGATGTTAGCTCAAGACTAATCTTCCTCAAAAAAAAAAACCCAAGATGCAATAATATGCTGCCTCCAGGAAACACATCTCAGCTCTAAAGACAAACATAGGTTCCAAGTGAAGGGATGGAAGATGATACTCCAAGCAAATGGCAAGAAAAAGAAAGCAGGTGTCGCCATACTTATATCAGACAAAGCAGACTTGAAGATAAAAAAGGCAGTGAGAGATAAAAAGGAGCAGTATATAATGATAAAAGGGACATTCCATCAAGAGTACATAACACTTATGAATATATATGCACCTAACACAGGAGCACCAAAGTATATAAAACAACTATTAACAAACCTAAAGGGAGAAATTAACAGCAACACAATAATAGTAGGGGGCCTCAAAACTCCACTTACATCAATGGATAGATCATCAAGACAGAAAGTCAACAAGGAAATAGCAGAATTAAATGAAAAAACTAGACCAGTTGGACTTAATAGATAAACGTAGAACATTCCATCCAGAAACAGCAGAATACACATTCTTCTCAAGTGCACATGGAACGTTCTCAAAGATAGGCCATATGTTGGGAAACAAGGCAAGTCTCAATAAATTTAAGAAGATTGAAATCATATCAGTCATCTTTTCCAACCACAATGCTATGAAACTAGAAATCCACAACAGGAAAAAAGCTGAGAAATCACGAATATGTGGAGACTAATAACATGCTACTGAATAACCATTGGATCAATGAAGAAATCAAAGGAGAAATAAAAAAAATACCAGGAAACAAATGAAAATGAAAATACATCATACCAACTATTATGGGATGCAGGAAAAGTGTTTCTAAGAGAGAAATTCATAGTAATACAGGCCCACCTCAACAAACAAGAAACATTTCAAATAAGCAATTTTAAATTACACCTAACAGAACTATAAAAAGAAGAACAAAACCCAAAGTCAGCAGAAGGAGGGAAATAATAAAAATTAGAGCAGAAATAAATGACACAGAGATAAAAAAAAAAAACAGTAGAAAGGGTCAATGAAACTAAGAGCTGATTCTTTGAGAAGATAAACAAAATTGATAAAGACCTAGCCAGACTCACCAATAATAAAAGAGAGAAGTTTCAAATAAATAAAATTAGAAATGAAAGAGGAGAAATTACAACAGATATCACAGAAATATAAAGGATTGTAAGAGAATATTATGAAAAATTATATGACAACAAATTGGATAACCTAGAACAAATGGATAAATTCCTAGACTCACACAACCTTCCAAAACTGAATCAAGAAAAATAGAGAATCTGAATAAACCAATCACAAGTAAGGAGATTGAAGCAATAACCAAAAACTTCCCAAAAGACAAAAGCCCAGGACCAGATGACTTCCTTGGAGAATTATACCAAACATTCAAAGAAGGTTTAATACCTATCCCTCTCAATCTATTCTCAAAAATTGAAGAAGACAGAACAATTCCTAATTCATACTATGAGACTAACATTACCCTGATACCAAAACCAGACAAGGACAACACAAAGAAGGAAAATTACAGGCCAATATCATTGATGAACATGGATGCAAAAATCCTCAACAAAATATTGGCAAACCAAATACAGCAATACATTAAAAGGGTCATAAACCATGATCAAGTGGGATTTATACCAGGGATGCAGAGATGGTTCAATATCCACAAATCAATCAATGTGATACACCACATTAACAAAATGAAGAATAAAAACCACTTGATCATCTCAATAGATGCAGAGAAAACATTTGGCAAGATCCAACATCCATTTATGATAAAAGCTATCAATAAAATGGGTATAGAAGGAAAGTACCTCAACATAATAAAGTCCGTATATGACAGACTCACAGCCAACATGATACTCAACAGTGCAAACTGAAAGCCGTCCCTGTAAGAACAAGAGTGAGACAAGCATGCCCACTCTTGCCCCTCCTATTCAACATAGTACTGGAGGTTTTGGCAAGAGCAATTAGGCAAGAAAAAGAAACAAAAGATATCCAAATTGGAAAGGAAGAAGTGAAACTCTTGTTGTTTGCAGATGACATGATTTTACATATAGAAAACCCTAAATAATCCATCAGAAAACTATTAGAAATAATCAACAAATACAGCAAAGTTTCAGGGTACAAAATCAACTTACAAAAATCAGTTGCATTTCTATACACTAATATGAATTAGCAGAAAGAGAACTCAAGAATACAATCCCATTTACAATCGTAACAAAAAGAATAAAATATCTAGGAATAAATTTAGCCAAGAAGGTGAAAGACCTAACACTGAAAACTATAAGACTTTATTGAAAGAAATCTAAGATGACTTTAAAAATGTAAAGATATTCCATGCTCAGGGATTGGAAGAATAAATATAATTTAAAAATCCATATTACCTAAAGCAATCTACAGATTCAGTGCAATCCCAATCATTATCCCAATGACATTCTTCACAGAAACAGAAAAAAGAATCTTAAAATTTATATGGAAATAGAAAAGACCCCAAATAGCTAAAGCAATCCTGAGAAAAAAGAACAAAGCTGGAGGCATCACAATTCCTGACTTCAAACTATACTACAAAGCTATAGTAATCAAAACAGCATGGTACTGGCCCAAAAACAGACACACGGATCAATGGAACAGCATTGAAAGCCCAGAAATAAAAATACACATCTATGGATAGCTAACCTTTGACAAACGAGCCAAGAAGATACAATGGAGAAAGGAAAGTCTCTTCAATAAACGGTGTTGGGAAACCTACACAGCCACACATAAAACAATGAAAGTAGACCATTATCTTTCACCGTACACAAAAATTAACTCAAAATGGATTAAAGAATTGAATGTAAGACCTGAAACCATAAACAGTTGGAAGAAAATATAGGCAGTATGCTCTTTGACACTCATCTTAGCATCATCTTTTCGAATACTATGTCTACTCAAGCATGGGAAACAAGAGAAAAATAAACAAATGGGACTACGTCAGACTAAAAATCTTCTGAAATGCAAAGGAAGCCATGAACAAAACAAAAAGACAACCCACCAAGTGGGAGAAAATATTTGCAAATCATATATCTGACAAGGGGTTAATCTCCAAAATATATAAAGAACTCATACAACTCAACAACAACAAAACAACCAAAAACCCAATCAAAAAACGAGCAGAGGATATGAATGGATGTTCTTCCAAAGAAGATATACTGATGACCAACAGACACATGAAAAGATGTTCAACATCACTAATTATTAGGGAAATGCAAATCAAATCACATTACACCTCTCAAAATGGCTATAATTACCAAGATTAAAAATCACAAGTGTTGGAGAGGATGTGGAGAAAAGGGAACCCTCATGCACTGCTGGTGGGAATGCAAACTGGTGCAGCCACTGTGGAAAACAGTATGGAGATTTCTCAAAAAATTAAAAATAGAAATACGATACAATCCTGCTACCCCACTAGTGGGTATTTATCCAAAGAACTTAAAATCAACAATTCAAAAAGATTTACGCACCCCTATGTTCATTGTAGCATTATTCACAATAGCCAAGACATGGAAGCAACCCAAGTGCCCATCGACTGATGAATGGATAAAGAATATGTGGCATATATACACAATAGAATACTACCCAGCCATTAAAAAAGACAAAATCGGCCCATTTGCAACAACATGGATCGACCCTGAGGGTATGATGTTAAGCAAAATAAGTCAGACAGAGAAAGACAAACACCATGTGATTTCACTCACATGTGGATGATAAACAAACACATGGATATAGAGAACAGATCAGTGGTTACCAGAGGGGAAGGGGGTTGGAGGGTGGGCGCAAGGTGTAAAGGGGCACATATATATGGTGACGGATAAAAATTATGCTGTTGGTGGTGAGCAGGATGCAGTCTATATAGAAACTGATAAGTAATAGTGTATACCTGAAATTTCACAATGCTATAAACTGTTATGATGGCAATAAAATAACTTTTAAAAAAATATAAGGGAATACGGCAAAAACTTTTCACTTGTAAATTTTACAACTTAGAAGAAATAGACCACTTCTTCAAAAACCAAAAACTACCTAAACTCAACCTAGATGAAACAGATAACCTGAATAGTTCTATAACCATTAAAGAAATTGAATGTGTAATTTAAATCTTTCGAAAAGAAATCTCCAGGCCCAGATGGTTTCAGTGGAGAATTCTATCAATTATTCTAAAAGATTTAATGCCAATATTACACAGTCTCTTCCAGAAAGCAGAAGAGAAAGGAATACTTCCTAACTCACTTTATGATGTCAGCATTACACTAATACCAAATCTAGATAAAAACATTATGAAAAAGGAAAACTACAGGCCAACGCTTCTAATGAACTTAGATGCAAATATCTCAGCAAAATATTAGCAAATAGAACCCAGCAGTGTATAAAAATAATTATACGCCAGGACCAACAGGAATTCTATTTCAAGTATGCAAGACTGGTTTAATATTCCAAAATCAATCAAGGTAACCCACCATATCAACAGGGAAATAATAAAAATAATATGAGTCTATCAATTGTTGCAGAAAAAGCAATTTACAAAATCCAATACCAATTCATGATAAAAATTCTCAGCAAGTTAAAAATAGAAAGGAATTACCTCAATTTGATAAAGAGCATCTACAAAACAAATCTCTCATTTAATGATGAAAGACTGAATGGTTTCCTCCTAGCGAGACTGGAAGTTGTCATTGTGATAAAGCAAGAAATAAAAGGCATACAGATTGAAAATGAAAAAAGAGCTGCCTCTGTTTGCAGACGACCTGATTATCTATGTGAAAAATCCCCAAAAATTCTCTTTTAAAAAAATTCCATAAGAATTGACAAGTGAGTCCAGCTAGGTTGCAGGATAAAAGACCAAGACACAAAATTAAGTTACATTTCTATATATTAGCAATAAGCACATGGAAACTGAAATTTATAAGCAATACTAATTACAATCACTCCCAAAGAAAATGAAATACTTAGGTATACACTTAACAAAACATGTGTAGGATCTGTATGCTGAAAATTACAAAATTCCGATGGAAGCAATCAGAGAAGACATAAATATGCAGAGAGTCCGACCATGCTCTGGATTGGAAGACGATGTTGATTTATAGGTTCAATGAAATTCCTATCAAAATGTAAGCAAGATTTTTGTATACATAAACTAGTTTGTTATAGACTTGATACACAAAGACATCAGCCCTGAGTATCTAAAATCTTCCTGACAGAGAAGAATAAAGTGGGAGGTATCATTTTATTCAATATCAAGGCTTAGGTACAGTAGTGAAGGCAGTGTGGTATTAGAGAAGGGATAAAAGCATATTAATGGAACAAATTAGAGAACTGGGAAATGGATCATACAAATATGCTCAACAGATTTTTAACAAGGTTCAAAGTAAATTAAAGGAGGGACCCTTGCATGATGGAATTGTTCCGTATCTTGAGTGTGGTGGTGGATATGCAAACCTACACATGTGATAAAATTGTGCGGGACGACATACGCACACTATCACAACACACACATGATTACAAGTAAAACTGGGAATTAGAATAAGATTGTTGGGATGTATCAATGTCAGTATCCTGGTTGTTAATATTATACTACAAGTTTGGGAGATGTTACCATTGGAGGACACACGATAAAGGACACATAGGATCCTTCTAAATTATTTCTTACAAGTACATGTGAATCTACAATTATTGAAATTAAAATTCCAATTAAAAAACTACTAGCAGATGAGCAATATATGAAAAGAATTAAAACTGTGACCAGGTAGAATTTATTGCAGAAGGAAAGGCAGTTAAATGTTTGAAAGTCATCGGCATCACCCACCAAATTAACAGGCAAAAGGAGAAAAATCGTATGATCATATCAATTGATGTATAAATAGCATTTGAATAAATTCCATATGTATTCATGATAAAAACTCTCAGAAAACTAAGAATGGAGGGAAACTTTCTCAACTTGCTAAAGAAGCATCTACAAAATGCCTACAGCTAACATTACACTTAATGGTAAAAGAATGAATACTTTACCTCTAAGATCACAAAAATTCAAGGATACTCACTCACCACTTTTATTTAAGGTATTCTGAAAATTCTACCCAGCACAATAAGACAAGAAAAGGAAATAAAAGGCGTACATTATGGAAAGGAAGAAAGAAAACATTGTCCCCATTTGCAGCTGACAAGATAGTATAGTCTACACAGAGAAGACCAAGGAATCGACAAAGAGCCTACAACTAATAAGTGAGTTAAGTAAGGTGCAAGAGAAAAGATCAACACATAAAAATGAATTGTACTGCTGTATACTAATAAAGGTATGAGATTGAAACTAAAAGTATATTGACATCAAAATCACTCATAAATTAAAATACTTAGGTGTAAATTGAAAAAACATTTTAACTTTTGTATTCTGCAAACTACAAAGCATTGATGAAAGAAATAACAATAAGACTTAAATGAAGTGGCATAGGCGCACGCGTTCATGGGTTGGAAGATTCATCATAGTCAAGAAGTCATTTCTCCTCAAACTAATGTGTAGGTTTAACTCAATTGCTACTGAGTCTAATCCCAGCAAGAAGTTTTGAAGGAATACTCAAGACTATTCTACAATTTTTATTGAAAGGCAGAAGAACTGATAAAGCTAAAACAGTTTTTAAAAGAAAAATAAAGCAGGAGGAATCACTACACTATCTCGAGACATTTTATACAGCCACAGTAAGCAAGAGTGTGTTGTTTTGGCAGAGGAATGAGTGTCTAATCAACGGAATAGAATAGAGAACCAAGTATGGCCCACTAATTTTTGACAAACGTGCCAAAGCAATTCAATAGAGGAAGGATAATACTATCCACAAATGGTTACTGAAAAAATTGGATGCCACAGTAAAAAAAAAATCCGTCTCAAACTAAACTTTGTACCTTATACAAAAATCAATACAAAATGGATTGGGGCAATCATTCAAATGGAAAGGAGGACACTCTACTGGGTGTCATAAGCTATTGGCGTGAAACAAGTGGGATCTTGACATAGCATTCTGCTGTCACTGGGGCAGTATATATATATATGGTGCTGCACAAAGAGAGAGGAGAAGTAATTGGCCCCATCTAGAGTTAAGGACGACTTCCTTGGGAGTTGTTTCTTTCCATCAGACCCAACACCTCCTGAGGACTGTAACTCATTTCATAAGGCCTCAGTTTCCTCTAGTAGTTTCTAGAACAGAGCATTATTTTGTCATGCACATTCAATGGTGCAAGTTAATGATCTGGTGTTCTGGATGGCATAGCATTCTCTCCCTCTCTGGTTCACCACCCATGGTAGGCCAGTAAATGTGACCACTTAGAGTTCTAGCTGTGCAGTGTTCTGGATTCCTCAGGACGCAGAGCTTCCTCTCTCCCAGAAGGCATGGATCTCCTGATGCTGACCTTCATTATATGTGGGTTAATAACTCTGGAACCCTAAAATGTAAGGATAATGGAACTGGGATGAGTTGTTGAGCTCCCAGATGTCTTAAGGAGGAAAGAGGGCCCAAAGGAGAAGCCTTGGGCCAATACAAAGCAGCAGAAATATTCTCGTTATGGCAACTTCATGTCCCTGCTCTCTAGGAATCTGTTAGAGACACCTATCAAGCTGGGGTGTCTTCTGAGACATTTCTCCAAGGCAAGAATTTCCTCAACCTTCTGAGCAGCCCTTTCTGCCTCTCTATTTAACTAACCAGTGTTAACTCAGCCCCACTTCACTTCTATTTTAACTATTTCGTTGTTCTACCTATTTCATGGTTGTGTCTTACTAACATCTTGAATTCTCTTTTGTCGTGAAAGTCCCTTCAAGGGAGGCCCTCATTTTTATGTCTGAGAAATGGTGAACAAGTTCATCACACTGTTTGTAGGTTCTGCAGAGCTGTCATGAGAAAGAGACAACCTAAGTCTGAGTTAGAAGTGGGTATAAGTTAAGGCAGAGTGAAAATACAAGTGACCAATAGGGAGCTTCCGATACTAGATCGATATGAATGAACTTATTCCCTCTTTTTAACAATGATACTTTTGAAAGTTATCTACTTTTTATTGAGAAATAATGCCTGCACTTGATAAAAAAAGTATCAAGCAATTGATAGATTTATATTAATTTAAGGAAAAGTACTCTCCTAAGATATATATATCTTAGATTTTTAAAAATTCTATGTAAATGAACCATATGAATTTTTCTGCAAAGCATTAGCAGTATGTCTTAGAGACTTCTCAATATATAAACCTACCTCATTGTTTTAAATGTATACATAGAACTTATGGTGGGTGGGTAGATTTCTTTACTTAATTTAATTTGTCCACCACTGCTGGAAAACCAGTCTTTAATTGTCAGAAAAGATTCATCAAGGAAAACTTATAAACAAGTGTATGTCTTTCTATTTATGACATTATACACGCGCACACACGCACACACACAAGATTGTGATACAACCCACCAAATGGGCTACACTACTTTTCACTCTTATCACTAATGTGTGAGTGTCAGCTTCCCACATACTCATCACTACATTTTTATCACATTCCTTCGACTATTACATTTGATGTGTGAAAATGTCTCATTTTTGTTTGAATTCATTGCACTTTACAAATGAGTTTGAACATCTATTCCATTGTATTTCTGAACTCTTCCTTATTGATTTTTATTTTATTTTATTTTATTTGAGGAAGATTAGCCCTGAGCTAACATCTGCTGCCAATCCTCCTCTTTTTGCTGAGGAAGACTGGCCCTGAGCTAATGTCTGTGCCCATCTTCCTCCACTTTATATGTGGGATGCCTGCCACAGCATGGCTTGCCAAGCGGTGCCATGTCCACAATCAGGATCTGAACCGGTGAACCCCGGGCCACCTAAGCAGAATGTGTGAACTTATCTGCTGCACCACCAGGCCGGCCCCATGAACTCTTCCTTATTGATTTTTAAGAGCTCTTTGTGTACTAAGAAAATGGACTCTTTAAATTTGGAAATGTTGTATTTTGCTTAGAAAGGTATTCAATTCCGTGAAATGGACATAAACAGGCCTATGATCCTGTATCTTGAATCACATGGAGACATGTTGGTTTAGTAAGTGAGGTAAAGAATTAATACCTACACTCCATTCTGATTATGAACTATTAGCTGAAATTTTGGAAAGTTTTGAAATAGTGAAGAAGTAAAAGTAAGGTTTTGCTCTGTTGCTCTCCCTCAGATTCCTTGGATACCATGTGAATAAAAATATGCAGTCTACTTTCAAACTTTCTACTCCATCATTAATATTTTCCCATATGTTAAGCATTTTCCCAAAACTGAATTTTCAATAATTGCATAAAATTTCATGGAATGGATGCTCTGTAAATTATTTATCCAAATTCTCAATTGGGCATTTAGACCATTGTTTTTGCTATGTGTATTTATGTTTTATATGCAAGTATATCTATATAAGCATTTTTAGACATAAACCATTCAACATAAAATTCTTAGAAATGTAAATTATTCCTGTCTGCTTAGTGTACTGTCAATTTCTGAATATTATAAATTTTAAAAATAGAGGAAAATATCTAAAAGTATAACTTTTTCTGTTTATTGATTCTGGAGAAGTCAAACTTCAAATACATATTTATTGTGTATTTTAGCTTTTCTACAAATTGTGTGATTCTGCCAATTTTTCCCTTCCATTTGCGGGGGGGATATTTGTATTCCTGTTGATTTATAGGTTCTGTTTTGAAATTTAACTATTTAATGTATTTGAGTTTATTTTTGTGTGTTTTCAAGTAAGACAGCATCTAATGGTTTTGTAAAGAAACTTTTTACCAAGCCGTCCTTCAGTGGACTACTGTCAGTAGCTATATTTAAGTTGATGCTATCTGGTTGGTAAATCTGGTATGTTTTTCCTTCTTTCTTTCTTTCTTTTTTTTGAGGAAGATCAGCTCTGAGCTAACATCTGCGCCCATTTTCCTCTATTTTATATGTGGGATGCCTGTCTCAGCATTGCTTGATAAGCAGTATGTAAGTCCATGTCTGGGACCCAACCCGGCGAACCCCGGGCCACCAAAGCACAACACTCAAACTTAACTGCTGCACTACCACGCCAGCTCCTATACCTGGTATCTTTTAGAGAGAATTCACATGTGGGATAATGCTTTGACTAGATGACTCATGTGCCTGAAATAACACAACTGTTATGATTTTGAGATATTGGTGATGTGGTCAGAAGTCCTAACAGTCCTAACAACATAATAACTCCAGACTGAGGAATCTTGAAAAAAATGACCACTGTCATTCTTAATAAACAAATGCACTGATTATAGATTATTCCCAATTGCCATCAATGCATTGAATAAGCCTTATTCTTGGAATTATCTTTGATATTTTGAGCTGTGGCATTCACATCTATCAGGGAGTCTATTTCATCTAACTGCAAATTATGTCCAGAACAAACCAGTGTCACCCCCTCACGGCTACCACTCTGGCTCAGGTCAGGATCTCTCTCACCTGTTGCTGCTGTGGCTTCCTCACAGGTCTCTGTCCTACCCTTGACCCCTGCAGTCTATTGTCAAGATAGCATAGAGCGTGATCCACTCACATTGGAAGTCAGACTATGTTCCTCTTCTGCTCAAAACTCTGCCACGGCCCCACTTCACTCCGAACAATAACCAGGGTCCTTACAGTGGCCCATCTGCCCTCCACGATCTGGCCCTGATGACCTCTCTCATCTCCTCTCCTACTATTCCAGTCCTTGCTCCCTTCGCTAGAGCCGCACTGGCCTCAACGCTCTTCCTCAAACACGCCAGGCTTGCTCGACCCACAGAGTTCTGTTTGCTTCCTCTGCTTGGAATGCACTTGCTCCGGACTCTGTGTGGTTAATTCCTTTACCTTCTTCAGTCATTGTTTAATCGTTACCTTTTCTCAAGACATCCACTAACTGCTGCTTAAGAAACTTCCGTCTGCCCTCATGACGCTCCAAATACCTTCACTTAAATCTATTCTCTTATTTCTGCAAACCACCTATCATCTTCTCACATATAAATTATACAAATTAATTTACTTGTTTTTTATTGTCTGTCTTCCCCTGCTAGAAAGCTCCTTAGTTCACAAATGTGGCTTCAGGGCCTAGAGTAGAGTCTATACCATAGTTAGAGGCTCAAAACTTTGTTGAATGAGGGGCTGTGCCCTAAATCTGAACTCTAGATGGAATAGTTAAAAAGGAGTAGTGAGCAACGTGAGCGAGAAACAATTCTGAAGAGGAACTGACAGAACAAGATGGTTTAAAGAGCTTGGGAAAGGGCGAGAAGAGCTGGGAGTCCTCAGATTTCAAGTATGGATGCCTGGATGAGAAGAAACATTGAGAAATAATCTTTGTAGAAATGAGGATGAAGACGCAATGTTAGAGTTTGTGTTGGATGAAAGACACAGAATGGCTACACTTGAACTTACAGAAATTCCACCATAAGCAAGTAAATTTGAGCCAGTAAAATAATAAGAGAATGAGTCATCGAGGAAGGGTGATCAAGCCAACACATCCCAGGGGAGGCAATAGGAGCCAAACTGTTGTGAGATGTATATATGTCAACCACGAAAGGTGCTTTTCATACATTGTCAAATTAAATCCAAAAAATGTTGTTTTGAGAATTACTTGTATTCCTCATATATGCCGGGCTTCCCCCCACTGAGAACCTTTGCTCCAGTTGCTCCCTCTGCCCGGAACACACTAACTTTGACACTTCTCGGGCTATTTGCTGAGGAAGATGGTCATGTAGTGTGTTTGATAAATGACCATATGAAGGAGCAGCCTAGGTTCACTTTAGATTCATATCTTCCCCCCTTGAATGAATTCTCACACTGCTTAGAATTCCTACTGTATTTCTCCCGGGAGCTCACCTGCCCTCCTGCCTAGACAACTACTTTGTACTGAACTAGCTTTCTCTTCTATTCTCCTGCCCCACTCCTCTACCTGACCTCCCTTCCAGCTTATGACCTTACCCAACACTTCATGGTTTAAGAAATTCGAGCAGAACTTTTTCTTTTTACCACTGCCAACATCCATACCAGAATGCCTTTACACCCATCTTCTCTTTCCCTCTGACATAGCTGAGGAAGCGTGCCTTCTCCGTCTCAGTCAGTCTGCCCTCTGTGATTTGATCCTTGTCACCTTATCAAGGACTATGCCTTTCTGTTGTCTCATTTCCCTATTCTACATTAGTCTCTCCCCTCCACCTGTTTCTTCTTAATTGCTAGCAAACATGCTCTATTATTTCTCATTCTTCAAAACAAACCTTAAAAAACCCTCCCTTGACCCCATATTGTCCTCCAAGAACTTCTCTATTTCTCTGCTCTTCCGCACAGATACACTTCTGAAGAGTTTTGTCTCCAGGTGCTACTTCCACTACTTCTGTCCTTCACATTTCAGCCAACTTTGCTTTTGTTTCTTCCTACCACTCTGAAACTGCTCCTCTCGAGGTTACCAGTGGCACTCATCATGTTAAATACAATGGACACTTCTGGCCTTGTCTTGCTCAACCCTCACAGTGTTGCCTGCAAATGCGCACTCATTGCTTTAGGAAACATTTTCCTCTCTTGCATAATATAGTCATATCGGATACAACTTTCCTTGTATTCCTTTGGCATTTGCCATTTTCACACATACCAGCCTGATCTGCCACTAACAGCATCCCCAGAGCATGGTTGATTGCTGGTAAAATACCCCTGCACGAGGCAATCCAGAAATGAGAGGGAATTATCAGTTCACTCTGGGGTAATCTATCAACTCTTGGCTGGCAGGATGGTTGGCTAGCAGAATGGTGGATAAACCTTCCAGTCCTTTGACCCTCAAGAAGGACGACTCTGAGGCTTGTTTCCTACTTTGGCTGCAGAGCTCCCCATAGGGTTGTGCTCTAGTCGACCACAGTAGAACCAACTGTGTAACTCTCCTCTTCCTCGCTTTCTTACTTCCCTAGCTTCCTCATTTCCAAACTGACTTTGGGGGTGGGGAATGCCTCTCAACTCAATTATTATACTCAAATTTTTTCCCAAGGTCTGCTTTTGGGAAAACAAATCTAATTCTCTAGTGTGTCATTCTCCTATTTTGCTCTGACTTACCTGGTTGTTCCTTTTGAGTTTTTCCTCCTATCTGAGTTCTCAGTAGTGACACCCACCAGAATTTAATTATAGCTCCCTCTTATCTCACATCATTCCAACTCACTATACTTTATCCATTACTGTAGTTTTGAATGCTATCCATTAACAGTGATTCCAAATTTGACATCTAGAGTTCAAACTTGTCTACTGAGATCCTACAGGTCTATCCCCTTGCCTTCCTGACCTCCTAGGTATATTATATGTTATATGCCCCAAAGCAAATACTTAGCCCACCTGTTTCTCTTCCCTTCAAATCTTGTCCTTTCCTCATTTTGCTATTAAGTGAATGGCAACTATCACTCATCTCCCCTATCTCAGTACAGACATGTAGTGATGCACTTTGATTTCTCCACCTTCTTCTGACCTTATATCCAAACAGTTGATGTCTCCTTTTTCCACAACTCTCACCACCCTAGTTCCAGCCACCATTGTGTCCTGCCTGGCAAAGCATCTAACATCTTTACCTGGTTCTATTCCTCCTTTTTTCTAATCTAATTTACACATGATATCCTAACTAACTTTTTAAAACGTAAAGCAAATTAGCTCACGTTACATTTTGAAATAAATAAAAATGCTTAATAATGGCCTAAAGTGACTGGGAGATGGCATTGCTACTTCAAGCTCATTTCATCTGATGCTCCTTGCCCTCTGCACATTATACTTTGGACCTATCAGCCTTCTCCAAATACCTGGGAAGTCCAAAGATGCTGGAAGAATAATGTAGGACACTGTAGAAGATGATGCTTAGATACTGAAAGGTACAAATTTCTTTGTATGAGCATGCCAACATGCTGCATTCCCATAAAAAGTGATCAAGAACGCACTTGAAGCCCATTGCCTTCCCTATTCCCTGTAGAAGATGTAACTGCAATTTTAATACTTTAGTTTTTTCCCTAATCCCCCATATCTGGATTGGATGATGCAGTATCAATTAACACAACTGAGACTGAAGAAACCACAGCAACTGAGACCACTACTGCTAAAAAATTTCTTCCTAGGGTTTGGCACATCTTCTTGAGAGCACTGATGGTACAACAAATTAACGTTTCCTCCTAGGTGTGGAACATTAGAGGTAACCATTGGGAATAATATCGGGGGAAGCAACTCTACTGATGTTATATTGCCAGGGACAATTCTATTGGGAAGTGGATGACATGGAGATGGACATAATGCGACTACCAAGACAAGAGTCAAGAGAGTTATCTTACAATTAGAAACATATAAAGAGAAGTGTAAAGAAGATACAGGAATTCTCTTTATTGAGCTTAAATTCTTATCTGTCTTCCTCTGATCTGTTAAATGATATGGTCTACTACTTGGTCTCAAGTGAACATTTGCGTGTCTGTGTATTTTTCCATGCAAAAAAAAAAAAAAAAAAATGAAGGTCATAGTTTGGAGCTGCTTTTATGATTGAGACAAGAATTTTGATTTTAGTAATTCCTGAACCACTACTATCATATATGGAAGAACCTATGAATGCACATGAAAAGTTCCAGACAAATCCTCCATTTCCTGCCCCCCACCTTTTATTGTAAGCTCTGACTTTAAATTCCTGTCTGTATCATGAGGTCAAATTTCGTTTAAGGCTTCAACTAGAAACTAACCCATTTATAGTTAGAAACTACCTCCTGGTGAACGAACATTGATTTAACTAGATAGAGATGAAAGTGGGACTTGCCTTAGAGCACATAGTATTAAGTTAAACGCTGCATCACAAATACTACTTATCTTTCCAATGTTCTTTCCACTCAAAAGTCCAACTTCCATCCATGGTAGTCTCACGGCATGCTCTCCAGATCTTCATTTTGTCTGTGAATGATAGTTGCATGTAGGGTGTCTATGCTTTGTGTGTCTATGTGAGTGCTGTTTGTATGGCAGCTGATGAGTTTACTCTCTGATATCACAGAGAAGCAGTTATCAACTATATGGTTAGTTAATTATTAACTTGTTGGACTAAGGCTGGGGTGCTACTGAGAGTCACAGTCTCAGATGCCTAACTGTCTCAGAATCAAGAAGGTTTATTCCTCTAGTTGTTTTTATTCTGTCTAGGTCAAGCTGCCAGTGACCGTGGCTGTAGTTTGAACCTTGGCCGTCAAACCACTGACCTTTCGGTAGACTTCATATTCCAATAGATCTTGGACCTCCAGTTAGGCTGACAGACTATCTTAGTTTGCCTAAGACTGTGGGTCTTTCCAGAACATGGGAATTAGAGTGACAAAATCAAGACGGTCTTTAGCAAACTGGGACAAATTGATTACCTTCTCTGTAGTGTACCTTGGCCTAAATTACTCTTCTCCATTTCTTTGCATGGCTGACACCTCACCACACAGGTCACATGTCAACTCTTCACATTCTTTCACCATAAAGACCTCCTTAGAGCACCAAGCTGCCCCAGCCTGGAGTGCTCTTTTTCTATATCTTTGCTTCAAATGTCATTGCCTTAGAAACAATCCTTGTCCATAAGATGGCTCCTCACTCTACTTTGTATTATTTTCTTCCTATCACTTAAACTCTTTGAAATTGTTTTGTATATGTTTCTGTTCTCTTTCTGAATTATGGAGTTATTTGTTTATTTATCATCTGTCATCACCATCATAATGTACATATAGTCCTAACACCTTGATCTTGTTCGTGGCTGTGTCTCACACTGCTGGACCAGTGCTTTGCGCATGGTAGATGCTCGATAAAAATTTGTGAAGGTGTTGTTCATGTAATTATCTCAATTAATGTGAAAAGGTCACACAACGTAAGTCAGTAGTCTTCAAACTTGGATACTGGTTACAAATTTTTTTTTTCCAAGATAGGCACGTAGATAGTATAAGGGAACCAACTTTTAGACCTTCAACATCAGAAGTTCTTAGGATGCTCAGAGCATTCTTTTGCATGTGTGTGTGTTTGTGTGTGAGGAAGATTGGCCCTGAGCTAACATCTGTTGCCAATCATCCTCTTTTTGCTTGAGGAAGATTGTCACTGAACTAACGTCTGTGCCAATCTTCCTCTATTTTATGTGGGATGCTGCCACAGCATGGCTTGGCAAGTGGTGCTAGGTCTGTGCCCCAGACACGAACCTTTGAACCTCAGGCCACCAAAGCAGAGCGCAGGAACTTAACCACTACAGAACCTGGCTGGCCCACGCTCAGAGCATCTTAACTGACTCTTCTTTCCTACCTCCACTTTCTCAATTTCTCTTGTCCCACTCTGAAAAGAAAACTTACCTCTCACTCATCCTTTATCTGACAATTGTGGATTGCCCAGTGGAAAAATCTTCAGGTGTCAAATCAGTGGATAATTGAAATATTGGTGCTGGTGTTCAGAAAGTGAGTAATCATAGACTTTGGATAACAAATTCATCGGAAATTCAGGTGACTTTCAATTTTTTGTTGACCAAAGCAATACTTTTTGTGGGGAGGGTGGAGTAAAAACAAACCGGTTGAATAAAAGTTTAAAGAGGAAAAAAATGATATAGTGTTTCTAATTGCTAAAGAAAAGCTTCTTTGTAAATGAATTAAATGATTGCTGCCATTAACAAATTGTTATGTGTTCCAATTGAATTGAAAAATTATATTGTAATTGTTTACATGTCAATTTTTGTAATACACCAGTAATCATATATTTTTATTATATGTTTATGATGAAATATTTTATTTCTCACTTTCAAATTGTGTTAGGAAAACCACACCTTCAAAATTCAAAAAACTTTGGAGATCACTCCCAATTCTGATGCAAGGCTGCAAACATTACATGGTGCACACCGATGATGATTCTTCCACTCCACTAATCATTCAGTTTTTTAAAAATTACTTGATATTCCTTTTCCATAAATATAGGCTTTCTCCATCATGCAGCGTGGTAACTTTTACTTTATCATTGCTCTACAGGTTCAACAATCCCCTGTGGTTCAACAATCCATCACTTCCCAAATGAGAATTGACCTCCAAATTGCTGCTAACTTCATATATAAAGTTATAAACATAGTATTTGTATTTGGTTTCCAGCTCCAGTCTGAAGTTCCCCATCTCTTGAGCTATGCTGTTGATATTAGATATATGATTTGGTATGTTAGATGTATGTATTTCCTCTATTCTCTGGGTTTCTTTTTCATTTAATTGATGATATATTTTAATTATAACAGCTTTAATTTTGATGAGGTTCTATTTATCTCTTTTTTTAAGTCACTTTTGCTTTTCGTGTCAAATGTACGAAATCATTGTCTAACTCAAGGTCATGAAGATTTACTCTTGTATTTTCTTCTGAGGGTTTTATAGTCATAGCTCTTACATTTAGCTGTTTGATCCATTTAAACTTAATTTTCATATGACATAACATAGGGGTCCAAATTTCTTCTTTTGCATATGGTTATCCAGTTTTCCCAATACTGTTTTTGAAAAAAGACTATTCTTTCCTCATTGAATTGTCTTGAAATCCTTGTAGAAAATCACTTGACATAAGTATCATGGTTTGTTTCCAGGTTCTCAGTTCTATTCCATTGTTATGTAGGTCTAGCTGTTTTGGAGCATCCCCAAGACCCCTCTCAAGTTTGATGATTCACCAGAAGGCTCACCAACCCCAGAAAAGCTGTTGTACTCATGCGTACAATTTATTGTGGTTAAACGATATAAACTGAAATCAGCAAAGGAAAAAGACATGTAGGGTGAGTTTAGAAGAAACCAAGTATGAGATTCCAGTGGTCCTCTCCTAGTGGAGTCACAGGACACAGCTAAATCCTCCCAGCCATGATGTGTGACAACGTATGCAAGGTGTTGCCAGCCAAGGAAGCTCATTGGAGCCTTGGTGTCCAGGGTTTTTACTGGGGATCAATCACGTAGGCATGGAGCACTCACAAGACTGAAAGCTACTCAGTCTTCAGGCCCCTCTTCCAGAGTTCAAACTGATACAGCTTAGCCTAAAAGCCCCAGGCATGCAGAAAGGCGTATTTGTCATATATCATATTGTTAGCATAAAATATCTGACATGACTCAAGTCTCAGTTGTACAAGACACTTTCTCAGACAGGATACTTTAAGGGCTCAGAGGTTATTTGCCAGAAGCTAGTCAAGGACCAATTCTGATGACTTTTGAAATATGTATAATTTGGGCAACCATGTCTGTTAAGTTAAATCTTTACTGGATAGTCCACACCTACGCTCTCTTATAGCAAAATGATGCTATTTATCTGAGCATCTACATTTAACATAGCATTTATCTAATAAATTTAGCAATAATATCAATATGAATATTCATAACATTTGAAGAAGGCAGCATGTGGTAGGGGAAAAAAATGACTAATCTACTCTATAAATCCATTACATACATTTTCATGCTTTTCTACAAATTCAATTACTTGTTTCCCTCTTGATCTACTGCTTTTACCTTATGATAAACGTGTGCAAAACTATTTATTATAGAAATTAGTATACAGTTGGAGAGGGCCATGAGTGACTATCCTATTTACAATTGCAACAAAAAGAATAAAATACTTAAGGATAAATCTAACCAAGGAGGTGAAAGACCTGTAAACTGAAAACTATAAAACATTGATGAAAGAAATGGAAGAAGACGCAAATAAACGGAAAGATGTCCTGTGCTCGTGGATGGAAGATAATACTGTTAAATATTGTGCAGCCACTTTGGAAAAAGCATAGAGGCTCCTCAAAAAGTTAAAAATAGAACTACCATATGATCCAGCAATTCCACTTCTGGATCTCTATCTGAATGAAATTAAAACACTGTCTTGAAGAGATATCCTATGTTCGTTGCAGTATTTATCACAATAGTGAAGGTGTGGAGACAACCCAAATATCTGTCAACATATGAATGGATAAAGAAAATGTGGTACACATATGCAGTGGAATACTAATCAGCATTTTAAAAAGAAGGACATCTTCTGTTGGTGACAACATGTATGAACCTGTAAGACATTATGCTAAGTGAAATAAGCCAGACGAAGAAAGGAAATGCATTTCCCTTCTCATTTATATGTGGAATCTCAATGGTCCTACTCATGGAAGCAGAGAATAGATAGCAGTTACCAGGGGCTGTGTTGAGGGGGTTATGAGGAGATGTTGGTCAAGGGGTACCAGCTTTCGGTTATGCAAGATGAATAAGTTCTAAAGATCTACTGTACAACAATGTGACTATAGTTAACAATGTCATATTGAATACTTCAGATTTGCTGAGAGTAGATCTTATGTGTCTTCATGACAAAAAAAGTACAAAAAAGGAAAAAGTAACTATGTGAGGAAATGAATTAAAAAAACATGAAAAGGATTAAAAGAAAAACCATAGACTGAGAGATATTATTTGCAAACTATGTATCCAACAAAGAACTCAAATATAGAATATATGAAGAACTCTCAAAGTTCAACAATTAAAAACAAATAATCCATTTAGAAAATGGGCAAACGAACAGACGTTTCACCAAAGAGGATATAAGGATGGCAAATAAGCACATGAAAAGATGTTCAAAATCGCTAGCAATTAGGGAAGTGCAAATTAAGAGCAGGAGGAGGTACTAGTACCTATCTATTAGAACAGCTAGAATTAAAAACCGTGGCAATACCAAACGCTGAAGAGGAGAAGCCGAATCTCTCATACATTGCCACTAAGAACGTTAAATGGTGCAGGCACTCTGAAAAAGATAGTTTGGCAGTTTTTCAAAAAGCTAAACTCACAAATATCATACAGTTCAGCAATCACACCCTTAGGCGTTTATCCAGAGAAATGAAAACTTATGTTCACAGAAAAACCTGTACACAAATGTTCATAGCAGCTTTATTTGTAATAACCAAAATCTAGAAACAGCCAAAATGTTCTGTAACGTGTTAATGGTTAAATAAACTGCAGTACACCCATACTGTGGCATACTATGCAGCAATAACAGGAACAAACGACTGATAGATACAGTGATCTCCAAAGGTGATAATCTGTATGATTGCATTTATATAGCATGCTCACAATGACAAAACTAGAGACATGGAGAACAACTTGTTATGTGCTGGGGTTAGGGATGCTGGGAAAGCAGGGGGTTGAGTGTGACTACAAAGGGGCAGCACAAGAAGGATCTTTGTGGTAATTGAATAGTTCTGTATCTTGATTGCTTACACTAATCAGCACTTGTGATGAAATGACAGAGAAGTATACCTCAACATTGCGCCAATGTCAATTTCCTTGTTTAGATATTGTATCATAGCTATCCAAAATGCAACATTTGGGGAAACTGGGTAAAGAGAACACAGGATTTCTTTACGATATTTGCAACTTCCTGTGAATCTATAACAATTTCAAAATTAGAACCTAATAAAATAAATAAATGAAGACATAGTTATAGCCAGGAGATTTATGTGTTTGGTGAGACAGTATTCCTTGGTGCGAGGAGCCATGGATTTGGAGTCAGATGGACTAAAGTCCCATTCCTGACTTCATGGCTTACCAGCTGTGTGGCCTTAAGAAAGTCAATTGACCTCTCTGAGCTTCAGTTTTCTATTCCATGGAATGGTCTTTGTCAATTTTCTAGCCTAAACTTTAGCCATTTGTATATCATCTTACAACGTTTTTGCCATATCATCTATAGGCTTTAGCATAATTCAGTTCATATTTTTTACAGAAATCAACACAGTCCATTTACTTAAACCCATATTTGACCACATCCTAAGTGATGCTATCTGTAGAATCATCAGATCGAGGGCTAGTGATTTTTTTCTCAAATGAGCATTAAAATAAACATTATTAAAAACATGTACTTATTTTGCTACCTAAATTATCACTTATATCACCAGTGACATGGGTCGCACGTTTCAGGGAACACTAGCTTAGCCCAAATACTTTACCTTACAGATGAAGAAAGCGATGTCTTATAGACAAAAAGAAACGAACTTTCAGCTTTGAAAGATCTCTTAAAATGTAAATCACAATTCCCCATCACATATCAAATAAATTCTAACGTCTTAATAGAGCCCCGTAAGCTCTGAGTGATACGGCCCTGCTTGCCTCTGTGATTTTGGTTTCTGTTATCCATTCCCTCCCTTGCTCCACTCCAGGCACACTTGACTTTTCGCTCTTCCTAGGGCACTTAGCACCTCCCTTCCTCAGAGCCTTTGCTTTTGCTGTTCTCTCTGCCTGGAAGATCCTGGATATCCATGTGGCTCACTTCCTCAGTACATTTAGGTTTCTACTCAATGTTAATTCCTCAGAGAGTCCTTCCTTGAATAACTTGTTCAAAATAGACAGACACATACATGTACATCATATTATTCCCTATCCCTTACCCTGCTTTCTTTTTCTTTATAGCACTTGTCACCACCTGGCGTTACTTGTTTGCTGTTTCTCTCCCTAGTCAGAATGGCAGGACTTTGCTCTCTTCTCCTCTTAGACCCGAGGCCTAGAACTGTGTCTAGTATATAGATCCGTATTCAACCGACTCCTCCGTGCTCCCTGCAGAATCTGAGAGAAGTGGTCATGCAGGTGCAGCTTGTAGCATTCGGATACCAGGAGCCACCACTTCTCCCAGACAGTCCAACCATTTCCAGATGGTTCTGCTCATCAAAGGTCTTTCCAATTAAATAAACCTGCCCCTCCTCCCCCCCCCCCCCGGCAATTTCTATTCAAGACTTTTAGTTCTGCTCTCTAGGCCTGCACAGATCATGCCTTCTAGAAGATAGCAGGTATAACTCTTTTCAGCCCATTACTGCTTTTCTGGTTAAACAGGCTGCTCCTTCCATCACTACTCAGGCATAATCCTCTGGGATGATAGAAAGAACATGTGCAGTGGGGACAGGTAAGCCAGATCTAAATCCAGACCTCAATCCTAAGCATAGTATAATCCTGAGCAAATCATCTGCCTATTGGGGATCCTGCGAGGATTCTAGGGGTCATGTATGTAAAGTGCCCACCATAGTTACTGATGGACAGTGAGACTTCAGTGGATGGTTTCATGCTCACTGTTTTCCTGGATATCAAGGGCAAAACAGATTAGCTGAACCCCATTAGGCTGTCTCTAATACTTTCCAACTGTGGAAAGAAGAGACTGGAATAGCAGAGCACCAGCCCCATCAAAAGGTCTGAAATGACCATAAGACAGACCAAGGACCCAAGAAAGAAAACCCAGTGGACTCACAGACAGACTTCCTGATGGAGCCCGGGCAGTGCCCCCTTCTATGCTCCCTTTGTTGGGGAACTTGCAGGAAACAGTTTTGCTCTGTTCTTCAAGGCTGGAGTCCAAGAAAGGCCCAGATGCAGCCAATATTAAGGATTTGGAGCAAGAAATAAGGAGAAATATGCAGATTTAAAAAGAGCTGTACTATGAGTGGGGTTAAGAGGGCTCTCCATCTGTTTCTTTCTTGCTCACAGTGTGACCTAGGCAATTTTCTTCCACTCTCTTGGCCTGCACTTTCTTGGCTGAGAAATGCCGATTCTAAGATCTATCAGGATATGAGTGAATACCATTCATTCATTCATTCATTCATTGTTTTCAACAAATTTTCACTGCACACACTGGACATACAGAAATCATGGCCTGTCCCTACCTTCCAGAGTCTCACTGTCTGTTAAAAGTTGCCCTTGATGATATCTCCGATGGGGGAGATGAGCTAGAAAATACTTAGTTCCAACTCTTCATGATAAACATTGTGGCAGAAAGAAGGAAGCAGAGACATGGTGAGAACATAGGGAGGTGACTAAACTACCCAAGGAGAGGAGCAGGGAAGGCTTCTTGGAAAGTGGGTCCATTCTCTCCACAATGCCACAGACTTGTGTAGAACTTGCATGTCCTCTGCTAATGCCTTCCACCTTCCAAGATGATGTCTAGAGAAGGACCCTGAACGCTGGATGATCAGTTTATATTGCTGGCCTACAGGCTGATGTTCTGGGTGGTGGAACATTCTGCCCTTCTCTGATTTACTGCCCATGACTCAGCCCCACCCAAGTCAATAAAACACACAGTGAAGACCTGCCTTCCCCAGCACATTCAGTATGCTGCTGGATCATTCCTCTCCTCTCTCAGGATACATTAAACTCTTGTTCCTGGCCTTAGCTGTCCTTGTCGTCCTGGCTCAGGCTTCCCCAGGTAACCACACCGTGGAATGGAGGGAAAAGGGAGTAAGAATGGGGTCCTACTCATAGAATCATTGGAAAACTGAACATGTGTGGGAATGAGGACAGCCCACAGGGATGGCTGAGATCTGGTAAAAAGCCTTATAGTGAGTATCAGGGCAGTCTGTCACCCCAACCATGACGATGCTTCTCGTTAGGAAACCTGGCGAATATCAGCAGAGGCCACGGTGTCTTGTATGAAGTCCCTTCCATATGCAGAAGCAACCCCAGCATCCCTGGTGTCCTTAATATCCTTGGCCCAAATGTCAACAGGGTCTCATCCCAGGCGTCTCTCGCTTCACCCTCACTTCCAACTGACACCACCTTTTGCAGTAACCAGTCCCATTACTTCACCTCTCCATTGTTGTTTGGCTTTGAATGTTCCTTTGAAGCAATCAGAGGAGGCATCTTTCTCTTAGTATATATCGTGAAAAATTTATAGATCGATGTTGGATATCTACAGGTTTGTAAAAATAGGCTCAAGGTGGTGGACCTGGCGTTAGGGCAGATGATTCTGGATTCCAAACTAAACATGCCAAGCTCTCTAACAACAAAGCAGTGAATACTTTTCTAATGGAAATGTTTTCCACTTAGGCTTCCTGGTGATTCTAAACTTTATGATTTTTAATTCCATGATTTCCCTTTGGGCCCTTGCTGTTGGAAGTTGCGTTCTCTCTTGGATCAGTTTTTCAAACTGAAAGTCTTTGTCAATCTCCTGGTTGTTGTTCTAGAAGTAGAAGAAGGTAATTGCAGCTACCCCTGAGTTGCTTTCAGCCTGCCTTAAACTCCGGTGAGGGCAGCTGGAGTAGAGGAGGGAGCTGCAGATACAAAAGACATTTGGAAGAAAGAATCTGCACATTGACGCATGGAATCAGAGTCATCTTGACTCTGATTTTTCCACTCTGAATATCCTGGTGAGAAAGAGAGAATGGGGAATTATCTCCCAGGAGGAAAGTTTGGGAAAAAAACAAATAGAGGAAATACGAAATTTAAACTAAGACACTATGATCTCTCAACTGAACCCAATGTACTGGGGAAGCTGGGTCTACACTCTGTGTTTTTTTGACCTGGTAGGGCTGAGTCATGAATGATAAATCATATAAGGGCAGAGTGTTATGTCATCCAGAACATCAGCCTGCAGGTTAGCAATATAAACTGATCATTCAATATTAAAAGTCCTGCTCTCGACATCATCTGGGGCATGCACCTAGAATAGTGCCTGGCACATGGCAGGTGCTCAACAAATCACTGTTGACTGAATAATGAATGGAGAGGGGGGAAAAACCTCAGATAATTGAAGGCTTAGGCCCACTCCTTGGCAAGCAACCTAGATTTGGGGACAAGGAGGAACCAGTGTTGGCGAGACTAAAAAATGATGGAGATGGAAACATTATAAGAATAGAAATAAAGTCCTATTAGAGCTGGTTGGAGGCAGGAAGATAACTACTCATATCTAGTACATGTCAAAACCCACAGTAAGTATTCTGCACACAGATTTATTTAAATCTTCCCATTAGATTTCAATAGTTCATTCTAACTATTATTTCTACTATTACCAATATCCTTAGTATAATAGTCTTTATGAATTTGTTTATTCATCTCTTTGTTTATTTTGATAGATGGATGGGTCAAAAGGTGCAGTTATAGAACTGGCAGATGCAGGGAATTTTGCAAAGAAAATGAGAAGAGGAAAGAAAGATGTGGGGCAAGAAAATTTTGCTGCATCCCCGCATTTAAGCATAAGCCATCAGATAGTCTCGTGAAACAAGAGACACCGTATAATGCTATGGCAAGTATAACTAAGTATCTATTTAAGACTAGTTACAAAACACTCATTATAATGAGTCAGTGAAATGGACATCCAGGGCACCTGCATGGTCCTTAGATTCTTAGATACAGGCTGGATTCCTCACATGGTCCATTAAAGAAAATACGCTCATTCCAGCTATCGTTATATCTTATGTCTCTAGTCCTCTGTAGCCTAACATCTCTAGGTTGTCCCAGGATATGACTGATAATATCCATTCTCATGGAAAGACAATTTTATAGGATCTAGTTCCTGAATTCCTAATCTTCTGACCAGGTGCTACCAGGTCCCTAAATGTGGAAGTTTCCCAAGCAAATTCCACCTTGACCACATATTCTTATCTAAGGTCTCATCCTGGATTGTTGAGATAGGCCAGTGTGATCCAGAGATCTTCTTTGCTGCTTTAGCTTGAGGTTTAGCCCAAGGTTCTGTGTCATGGTCTCACTCTTGGAATGTATCCCTTGCTCCAATTCCCTGATCACACTCGGCTGTCCAAAGATGGCCATACCCTTTGACCAGGAGGCAACCATTCCCACCCCAACCAAATGGAAGGGAAAAATAGTAAAAAACGAAAAACAGAAAAACTCAACATTTATTGAGAACTTACAGTGTGCAAGGACTTGTCCTAAGCACTTTACATACACACCTCATTTTGTCCTAACGACAGCTCCATGCGGTAGGAACTGGTATTATATCCCTTTGCCAGAAGAGGAAACTAAGTAACAGAGAGTTTAAGTGATTTGCCCCAAATGGCACAGGGAGCTAGTTCAGTAGCAGCACTTTGAACCCATGATGCCCAAGTTCAGACATTATGCTTCCTCAAAGTGGAAAATTGCTGCAGACATGACAGCTTCCCTTTACTCTTCCTGACTTCCTTAATGTGGAAGGTGTGGTGGAAGGGAAAGCTTTGTGAGACTCCTTGTGGTTAAAAGGTGTAACACACACAGCCCTAACTGGTATATCCAGCCACAAACAGAAATTTTCCCTGAATTGCAGTTAAGGAGGAAGTTGTTCCCAGTTAGCAGACAGTCTTAGTTCAGAGGCCAATGCCGGTAAGGTATAAAGTTGAAAATTATCCCTAGCCTTGGTTGACATAATTATTTGGAGAACACAGTCTGAAGACAAGGTACAGCCATCAGCACCATAATGGCAGCTTCTAACATTTCAATGCATTTCTCAAAGTACTTTCACACCAATTCTCTCATTTTCCCCCACTGCAATACTATAAAGTAATCTTTATGTCCCAAGCCTTAAAGGATGTCCTTGGGATATCTTGAAAGTGGATCAGAGACAGGATCTCAGATTACCTAGGCACAGTGAGTCCAATTAGTACTTCAACTTCAACTCAGACCATACCTAGGGCTGCAGAAAATCCTTAGAAGCCACCCGTTCTTGTACCAAGAGTTTTTATATATTTTTGGTCGGAGAAATTATGCCCACAAATGGACCCAGGAGTCTTAGAGAGTTATGTAAACATGACTCTAGGTCCATAGTCTCAAAATCTGAAAAGGGTACAGGAGAAATTCAGATGCATGAATAAGATGTGACTAAGTCACCTTACCACTCTGTCCTTAGTTTGCCCATGCCCAAAATGGAAGTGTTGGACTAGATTATCCACTCCATACGCCTTTCAACTCTTAAAGCCTTCTTCATTCTTTAAATTATGGTGACAATCCAGTCTCTACGTATGACTTCAGAAGATGCCACTTTAGAGAGCAAAAGCATGGAGGATGAAGAGAGAGGCCGAGAAACAGGAAAGTGGCCTCAACTTAAGTACTCAAAGCATAATCCTAAAATACATCTCAGACACCTTCTTGTTCCTCACTGTCCCCCTACACCCATCATGTCAGCCACAAAGACCTTCCAAGTGTGCCTCCATCGCACCTATTCTCCATCCTGCCTCTTCTATTCTAATTCGGCCATCATCTTCTTTCCCCATTATTATGGGCTGAACTGTGTCCCCTCAAAATTCATATGTTGACGTTCTAATCCACAGTGTGTGATTACATTTTGTAATCACACTCCAGAATGTGACTACATTTGCAAATAGGGTCTAAATTTAGAGATAATTAAGTTAAAATCAGGTCATTAGGGTGGGCCCCGATCAAATATGACTGATATCCTTATAAGAAGAAGCAATTGGGACACACAGAAGGAAAACCATGTGGAGATGCAGAGAGGATGGCATTCTACAAGTCAAGGAGAGAGGCCTCAGAAGAAATCAACGCTGCCAACACTTTGATCTTAGACTTTTAGACTCCAGAATTGCGAGAAAATAAATTTCTCGTCTTTAAGCTAACCAGTCTCCAGTACTTTGTTATGGGAGCCCTAGTAGATTAACCCACACACACTGTAACATTTGCATCCTACTGGTCTCTTTGTCTCCCTTTACGCCTTTGACTCACTCCAATCATTCAATACAGTCGCCAGGGGGTCATTTCTAAAACCCAAGTCGGACATTTTTATTTTTCCTTTCAAACTCTTCAAAAGCTGTACAATGATTACAGGAGTCAACTCGAAACTCCCTTTCTGATAATCCCCTGCCCACCTCAGTAGTCTCCCTTCAAGCCCCATCATGGATCTCACAAGCAACTTGTGTTCTTGGCAATTAATCTGTTTCTTGCTCTTTTTTTTAAATAGGTTTCCCCTCTTGCTGGAAAGATTCTTCTTGAAAACCAGACTTAGACGTCTCTGTAAGCAACACTAAACAGTACTTCTGCCTGCCCTAAGCCATGTCTACTCATTCCTTTTTTCCCGCCAAAGGGACCTTTTTATTTATTTGCTTTTTACATTTTTACAAATAAAAATGGTATATATTTAGAACATACAATGTGATGATTTGATGTACATATACACAATCAAGTTAATTAACACATGCATCACCTCAAATAGCTGTCTTTTTTCAGATGAGAACACTTAAGACATACTCTTAGCAAATTTCAAGTATACAATCAAGTATTAGTAACTATAGTCACCATGCTGTACATTAGATCCCCAGAACTGATTATCGTATAACTGAAAGTTTGTACCCTTTGATCAACAAATCTCCATTTCACCCACCCACCCAGCCCTGGCAACCACCTTTCTACTCTCTTCTTGTATGAGTTCAACTAATTTAGATTCACCATCTAAGTGAGATCATACAAAATTTGTTTTCTGTGCCTGGCTTATTTCACTTAGCATAATGTCCTTCAGGTTCATCTGTTTTGCCAGAATGGCAGGACTTCCTTCTTTTTAACACTGAATAATATTCCTCTGTGTATACATGTACTTATGATATATATGTACATGTGATACATATATTACATTTTCTTTATCCATTCATGCATGGGCAGACACTTAGGTTGTTTCCATATCTAGGCTATTTTGGATAATGCTGCAACGATCAAGGGAGAGTACATATCTTTTCAAGATACTATTTTAGTTTTCTTTGGGTATATACCCAGATATGGAATTGCTGGATCATAAGGTAGTTCCATTTTTGAGTTTTTGAGGAAACGCAATACTGTTTTCCATAATGGTTGTATCAATTTACATTCCGCCAACAGTGTACAGGATTCCCCTTTCTCCACATCCTTGTGAACACTTGTTATCTCCTGTCTTTGGCATAATAGCCATCCTAACATGTTGAATATCTCATTGTGGTTTTGATTTGCATTTCCCTGATGATTAGTGATGTTAAGTATCTCCTCGTATACCTGTGGACAATTTGTATGTCTTCCTTGGGAAAATGTCAATTTGGATCCTTTGCCCATTGTTTAATTAGATTATTTGGTTTTTGCTATTGAGTTGTATGAGTTCTTTACATATTTTGAATATTAACTCCTTATCAGATGTATGATTTTCAAATATTTCCTCCCATTCTGGAGGTTGCCTTTTCACTCTGTTAATTCTTTCTTTTGCTATGTGGAAGGTTTTTTTTTAATTTTTAATTGCAGTAACATTAGATTATAACATTATATAGCTTTCAGATGTATATCGCAATATATTTTGAATTCTGTGTAGATTGTATCATGTTCACCACCCAAAAACTAATAAACTTCGCTCTAAGAATCACTTTTGCTGTATCCCATAGATTTTGGCATGTTGTATGTTCATTTTCATTTGTCTCCAGGAATTTTTCGATTTCTCCTTTGATTTCTTCATTGACCCAATCATTGTTGAGTAGCATTTTGTTTAATCTCCACATTTTTGTGGCTTTTCTGGTTTTCTTCCTGTAGTTGATTTCTAGTTTCATACCTTTGTGGTCAGAAAAGATGCATGGTGGGGGCTGGCCCCGTGGCCGAGTGGTTAAGTTCGCGCGCTCCGCTTCAGGCGGCCCAGTGTTTCGTTAGTTCGAATCCTGGGCATGGACAAGGCACTGCTCATCAGACCACGCTGAGGCAGCGTCCCACATGCCACAACTAGAAGAACCCACAACGAAGAATACACAACTATGTACCGGGGGGTTTTGGGGAGAAAAAGGAAAAAAATAAAAAATCTTTAAAAAAAAAAAAAAAAGAAAAGATGCATGGTATTATTTCGGTCTTCTTAAATTTATTGAGACCTTTTAATGTGCTGTTGAAAGCAATTTTCTAGTATTTTCTGAGGAATTTAGCATTGATGTTCATCTGATATATTGACCTGTAATTTTCTCTTAGTGTCCTTATCTGATATGAAGTGGTAATGTTGGCCTCATAAAATGAGTCTGCAATTTTTGGGAAGAGTTTGAGAAGGATTGATGTTAGTTTTTCTGTTAAATGTTTGGCAGAATACACATGTGAAACTGTCTGGTCCTGGGCTTTTCTTTGTTGGGAAGCTTTTGATTACTGCTTCAATTTCCTTACTCACTGTAGGTGTTTAGATTTTCTTTCTTCACGATTTAGCCTGGGTAGGTATGTTTCTAAGAATTTATCCATTTCTTCCAGGTTATCCACTGCTGACATATAATTATTCAGAATAGTGTCTTATGATCCTTTCTATTTTGGTATTATCAGTCAATGTCTCCTCTTTCATTTCTAATTTTATTTATTTTTCTCCTCTTTTTTTTCTTGGTTAGTTATTTTTTGTTTATGTTTTTAAAAAATCAACTCTTAGTTTTGTTGATCTTTTCTATTATCTTGCTAGTGTCTATTTATTTCTGCTATAATCTTTATTATCTCTTTTCTTCTGCTAACTTTGGGCTTAGTTTGTTCTTCTTTTTCTAGTTCCATGAACTGTAAAGTCAGTTGTTGATTTGAGATCTTTATTTTTCTTAATGTATGTGCTTTTGCTGCATCCCATAAGTTTTGGTATATTTTCTTTCCATTTTTGCTTGTCTCGGGTACTTTTTAATTTCTTTTTTGGTTTCTTCTTTGACTCATTGGTTATTTAGGAGTGTATTATCTAGTTTCCACATGTTTGTGAATTTTCCAGGTTTCCTCCTGTTACTGAGTTTCAGTTTCATTTTATTGTTGTCAGAAAAGTTACTTGATAAAATTTCTATGTTCTTGAATTTGTTGAGACTTGTTTTGTGGCCCAATATACGATTGATCTATTCTGGGGATTTCCAAGTGCACTTGAAAAGAATATGTATTCTGTTGCTGTTGAGTAGAATGTTCTGTAAATGTCTGTTAGATTCATTAGGTCTATCATGTTATTTAAGTCCATCGTTTCCTTATTGATTTTCTGTCTGGACAATCTATCCATTGTTAAAAGTGGAGCATTTAAGTTCCCTACTATTATCATATTGCTGTCTATTTCTCCCTTCAGTTCCAATAATATTTGCCTTATATATTTATGTAATCCAATGTCAGGCGCATGTGTATTTATAATTGTTATATCTTTTTGATTAATTGATCCCCTTATCATTCTGCAGTTACTGTCTTTGTTTCTTTTGACTAATTTTTACTGAAAGTCTAATTTTTCTGATATAAATATAGCAGCCACTCCTGCTTTCTTTTGGTTACCAGTTGCATAAAATATCTTTTTCCATCCTTTCACTTTCAGTCTCTGTGCATCCTTAAAGCTAAAATTGGTGTCTTAAAGGCAGCATTTGGCTGAATCTTGTGTTTTTTATCTACTCAGCCAGTCTGTGGGGTTGTTTTGAGAACTTAATCCATTTACATTTAAAGTAATTATTGATAGGTAAAGACTTACTATTGTGTATGCTTTGCTTCCTTTCTCTTTCTCTTTTGGGAATCTACTAGAGGTCTTTTCTTTGCATTTACTATGAGGATTACATAAAACAACTTAGTCTATTTTAAGCTGCCAGTAACTTAACTTTAAATGCATACCAAAACTCTACACATTTACTTCTTCTCCCTATTTTATGCTATTGATGTCTCACTTCACATATTTTTACATTGTGTATCCATTAGCAATTTTTTTTTTTGAGGAAGATTAGCCCTGAGCTAACTACTGCCAGTCCTCCTCTTTTCTGCTGAGGAAGCCTGGCCCTGAGCTAACATCCGTGCCCATATTCCTCTACTTTATATGTGGGATGCCTGCCACAGCATGGCTTGACAAGCGGTGTATAGGTCCACACTTGAGATCCAGGCAGATTCTGCTGGGCAGTAGAAAACCAAAAAGCAGGGTCTGTCCCACACTTATGATGGCCTGGGAAAGGGGAGAGCCACATTCTATCCCCAATGCCATCGCATTAAGAGATGCTTAAATGCGGTTAAGCGTTCACGTTCACTTCAGTGGCCCAGGGTTCGCCGGTTCAGATCCCGGGTACAGACATAGCACTGCTTGGCAAAAGCCATGCTGTGGTAGGCGTCCCATGCGTAAAATAGAGGAAGATGGGCATGGATGTTAGCTCAGGGCCAGTCTTCCTCAGCAAAAAGAGGAAGATTGGTGGTCATTAGCTCAGGGCTGGTCTTCCTCAAAAAAATAAAAAGATGTCAACACCATTCAGCATTGAAGAATCATTTTCTTAAGCATCCACTGTGTGCCAGGGTCAGTGACATGGCCTGAAGACAGAGTAACAACTTAGACTAATATGGTCCCTGCCTGAACAGGGCCTTCTAATGTATTAAAGTTTAAACCTAAAGGTAGTCAACAGGAGGCAGCATAGAGGAGATTTGAGGAGTAACATGAATTGGCAGCAGTGGTTAACAGTGTGGAGACCAGGGCAGGAGAACATGAGGCCTGTGTTCTGGAGAACCTGGGAGAGGCAATGAAGACTGGGGGTTAGAAATACAGCTGTGGAACCAAACAGCCTTGGATGTTGGGCAAGTCACTTAATTTTTATGGGTGATATTTATACAATTATAACAATAATAATACTTTCTCCTTTGAATTAAAAGGTTTAATATAAGTAAAGTGCTGTGAAGAGTGAGTTCCCAGTATGTAAGTTCACAGTAAGTGTCAAATCTCACCACCATCATCTTTTCTCTAACACTGGGGGGTCTTATCTCTAACTATGTAACTGTGTGCATTTTGAGAAAATCTCATATCTAGCAGTAAAGTCTCTAGGAAGTGTGCTATCACAGTATGGGTTAGTATATCTATACTTGATAGGATGCATGTTGGTATTTGTCCCGAATTTCCAGTCTCCTTTCCTACAAGGAACTGAGAAAAAAACAGTTAATCAGTCTGGCTAAGGAAAAAGATTTTGTCCAATTTGACCTACATGCCCCTTTGACCTTTGCCCATGAAGTGAGGTTTTGTGTATCTGACATGTTTACTGCTACTAAAGGAACGCCATGGATTAGTGTACATAGTTCCTAGATGGCCTTTGCTTATTGCATCCACAACCACACAGAGGACTCACCCCCGTCCTCAGGACCCCCAGTCACATTGTCACTTAATAGGTATAATGCAGCTTGAATAAGGGTAGTTCCAGTTGTACAAGCACAATAGTGCCCTCTGGGTTGACTTATTGGAAAAAGGTAAGCAGCTGGACAGAAGTGAATTTTATCATCAATAGTCAAAGTGGAAAGAACATGGGACTGAGTGTCATGGCGTGCGTTCCAGTCTCACCCTCATTTCTTTCTAACGTGTGACTTTGGGCAGATCGCTTACCTCTTCTGCACCACGGTTTCCCGTTCTGCAAAACGAGGATGAAGGACACATAGACTATTATTGGAATCTAATTCAAATCTGTATCCTCATGTTGCTAAAATATTAACCAAGTGCTTGTTTCTCCTGAAAATTTTACCAGAGTTTGCATATGAGATATATAGGTAGCAGTCCTGGATTTCACAAAGGAGAGGCATCTTCTTTTTACTATATATGTCCTATAGTTTGAAAAAAAAATGATGAAAATAGATGAATCTAACAGATGTCAATATGGAGTAACAAGTTCTGATAAAGAAAAGATGGCTGATTGTGGGTGGGTATTGTAAGGTCCCTAGTGCAGCTGGCAAGGTGAGGGAGGAGTATCAGAACCTAGCTTCTTGGTGTGGGGGTGCCTCTTTCCACAGCTCAGTACACTGTTGCTAGGGGGATATCTTCTCTTTCAAGCCTTCGGTCTCCCCTGAGAGAATCTGAGGCAGTTTCTAAAGAGTGGATACCCTGTGCTGCTGCCAAATGGAGTCATGTTCTAAGTGACACGACATTCTTCTCTCCTCCACGTCATTACCTATCCCCAAACCCCCAAAGAAGCCAGTAAAATCCAGGTCAGGGATGCACGTTATTCTGTGCTTAATCTGACCTTCCTACTCCTCTGTCTTAGATATCAAGAAACTCTATTTCTGACCTCTAAAGACCAGTAAACTCAGCCCATGAGACTTTAATAACAATAGATCTGAAAAAAAAAAAGACAAAAAGAAACTAGAAAGAAGTATTACTTCTGGAATACTTTGGGATTTGTTCCCCTGTTGAGAATGCACAGGGCGTATGGAATGTCATGCTGAAGTGGAAACACACATTCCAGGCAGCCTCAGGTGTAGAACGAGGACCAACGGATTGGAAGTTTAGATTTAAATCTTGAAATAAGGAAGAAAATGGTCTTTTGTTTATTGAAATCATTTAGAAAATATACTAAGGAACAAATAAGAAAATTTCAAAAATACATAATCCCTTCAAACTGAAAGAAATGAGCATTTTTGTATAATTATGCAGTTTGGGGTTCCTCTTATTTTAATATGTATTGAAACATTTTTTAAATGATTAAAAATTTGTTATAAATGTGATTTTAATGACGGTATAACATTTTAGTACATGTATATACCATTATTCATTTAAACAATTATCCATTGTTGAACATTTAAATTGACCATATCAATGACCGTTTTCTAAGTTTATTCTGAGGAATAAGATTGATGGACCAAAGAGTAGGAAGTTTGAAAGTATCTGTATGCATACTGTCAGACTTTTCCAGAACTGTGGTTCCAATTTTGTTCCCATCAACTGTGCATGATAATACTGTCTTACTGTAAACATTTGGAATTTAATTCTAAGAAACCTATTTCCTTATTTGATAGATTTAAATGTTTTAATATACATTTCTTCGATTTTTAGTGCAACTGAATATTTTCCATAACTTTACTGGCCACATATTTTTTTCTAATTGAATTTTATTTTTATACTTTTTGCCCGTTTATCGATTAGGGTTTTTTGTTTTAATAGCACATCACGTGTTAAAAATATTAAGATTTTGACCGTCACGTATGTACAAATGGTCCTTTTTTTTCTAATTTTTTTGTTTTTTCATGTTAGAAAATGTAAGTATGATCAATCTTTAGTCTTCCTTGTGATTTCTTTTCTTGAGTACATGCCTTAAGATAATTATTTCACCTAATTTTTATTTTTCTTTTGTGTTTTCTGTTATAATAATTGTTTAAGTTCGTCTTCCTTAGATGGAAGTGGGGTTTGCCTATCAGTGAAAGTGCCGAAGCTCTTAGAGGTAAATGGCTGCTTGCTGGAAGCAGTCCTGTGAGTCGCTATCCCCGTTTTAGCCCTTCTGTTAAGAGATTAAGTAGGCAAGGAAAGCCATTGTCACAAAGAATGTTTATTAATGAAACAATCACTTAGAAAATGAGTCCCCACTTCAACATCCAATGCCCTTATTGTTTGTGTCTCTCCTAAAGCCAGCAGTCAATGTCTTCGTGAGAGTGATTGTGAAAATCCAAGAATGCATGGCAAATTATTGCAAGGTGAAGTTCAATTCTTACTCAATATGCAGAATTTTCTCTAGCTCTCAATAACCGTGTTATAAAATTGCTCTAATCATACACGAAGCCATTGATAAAATGAGGATCAGTTGAGCCTGGTTGAAATTTGAAGAAGAGAAAATCGACAAGAATGATTATATAGTAGGTACTTTAAAAATGATTGTTTGACTGACAAAGTGTAAAGAAAAGTCCTCAGGAAAACGGATTGGAACCTAAATATTTTTGCAAATAATAATGATTATCCTGCAAAAAAGGCAAACCTACAGAGAAGTGTTTCCTATTATGCTATCACAGATTTTTTTAGAAAGTTAAAAACACATGAAAATGAACAATTCCATTCCTTAGTGTTTTTACTATTTTAAAATATAACATGCATGCTGAAAAGTGCACAAACCGCCACTGTAAGGATCTATGAAATTCCACAATTTCACACCCCATAACCCAAAAAAGAATGTTCCTGGGGCAGCGTGGGTGGCCTGGTGGTTAAGTTTGGCCTGCTCTGCTCAGACAGCCAGGGTTCGGTTCCCAGGCGTGGACCTACACCACTTGTCTGTCAGTGGCTGTGTTGTGATGGTGGCTCACATACAAAATAGAGGAAGACTGGCAACAGGTAGCAGCTTGGGGTAAATCTTCCTCAACAAAAATAAAAACAAAAACATAAAGAATGTTACCAGCAGTCTACATCTTCCATCTTGCTTCATGCCTAAAAGGTAACCATGATCCTGACTTCTATCAACATAAAACAGTTTACTTTTTAAAAAGTTCTACAGAAATGAGATCATTCAGGAAATATTTTTTTGCATCTGGCTTATTTTACTCAAAATTACGCTTGTAGACTCATTCATGTTGTTATGTATAACAATAGTTTGTTATTCTCATTGCTGTATAGCATTCTGCTATATGAACATTCCAAAAGTCATTTACCCATCCTAATTTTGATGTACACTGGGTTGTTTCCATTACTGGACTATTAAAAATTGCACTGCTGTAAATATTCCTAACATGTCTTCTGGTGAAATATGTACGTATTGTTATTGGGTATATATCTAGGAATGCTGGATCACAAGGTATGTAAATGAGCATTTTTAGTAGATACTGTGCTTTCCAGTTTGTTTGAACCAATTATATTCCCAACACAATGAGAGTTCTAGTTGTTCCACATCCTTGCCAATACTTGCTATTGTACGCCTTTTCAATTTAACCATCTTGTGACTGTGCTGGGGTATCATGCTATGCCTATAATTTGTGTTTTCCTGATGAACAAATTAACTTGAACACATTTTCATATGTTTATAACAATTTGGTTACTCTCTTTTGTGAAATATCTGTTTAAGCCTTTGCCTTTTTTTCTATTGGTTTGTCTTTGTTTTCATATTAATTTGTAGGGGTTATTCTTATATTCCAGATATGAGTTCTTTGTCAGATTATAGGTATATGTATTATAAATTATTTTTTCCAATTCTGTGACTTGCTTTTTCTTTCTTTCAATGGTATCGTTTTTTTCCCTTTTGGTCAGCACTAAGAAAGAAACAACACAGTGGACATCTGGTAGCTGTCATAATGGCTACCAATTGGGCTATGGGTTTTTCTGTGAATATAAATAAGTTCACAGAATATTAAAGTCAGGAAAGGACTCTCTGTGACCAAGATGGAATAAAATGTGTTGTATCCATATAGTTAAGTATGTCTCTTGTAAGCAGCACATAGTTGGGCTTCATTTCTTATCCAGTCTGGGAATCTTAATCTTTTAATTGGAGTATTAAGTTGATTTGCATTTAAATTAATTAATTTATTTGGATTTATAGCAACCATTTTAGAAATTATTTTTTATTTCTCCTTCTTTTATATTCTTATTTCTGCCTTTTCTTATATTCTTTTGGTCTAATAAAAAATTTAGTATTTTATTTTCCTCTAACTTGTTAGTTACATGTTCTTTTACAATTCTTTTAGTGGTAACTCTGGAGATTATAGCGTGCATCCTTTACTTATTACAGTCTAATTAAAATTGTTATTTTTAACAACATACTAGGACCTTTCAATACTTTCACTCTAGTAACCTCCATCATACCTTTTATATTATTATGGTTATGCATTTTAATTCTATGAATATTATAATACCAAGAAAAGATTATCACAATTAGTTTTTACAGTCAATATTCATTTAGATTTACCCAAATAGTAACCACTTACATTGTTCTTCTTTCCTTCATGTATTTCCATGCTTCTAACGAGGATTATTTTCATTCTGGCCAAAGAACTTCATTTAGTATATCTTTCAGCTCATGTCTACTGATGATAAATTCTCTTCATTTTTATATGTATCACTTTATATTGATTTTTCTTTCCATTTCCAAAGGATATTTTTACCAGATACAGAATTCCATGTTGTCAGGGGGAGCACTTCAAAAATGGCATTCCATGGTCTTTTGGCTTCCTTATTTTCTGTAGAAAAGTCAACCAACAATTTTGCTGTTAATCTTTTGGGGACAATGTGTCTTGTGTCTCCTTGTATTAGTCAGTTCAGGCTGCCACAACAGAATACCACAGACCAGGTGGGTTAGATACAGAAATTTATTTTCTCACAAGTCTGAAGGCTGGATGTTCAAGGTCAAGGTTCCATCAAGGTCAGTGTCTGGGGAGACTTCTCTTTCTGGCTTGCAGATGGCCACCTTTCACTGTGTCCTCGCTTGGCCTTTCTTCTGTGCACAGAAAGAGAGAGATCTGGTGTCTCCCTCTTTTCTTATAAGGACATCAGTCCTATCATTTCAGGGTCCAATTTTTATGATGTCATATAACTTTTAGCACCTTTTACAGGCTCCATCTCCAAATGCAGTCATATTGGGAGTCAGGGCTCCAACATAAGAATTGGGGTGGGGGTGGGGATAAAATTCACTCCATAACACTCTTCTTGCTGCTTTTAAGGTTTTTTCTTCATCTTTGGTTTTCAGCAACTTGACTATAATGTGTCTAGGTACATTTTTATTAATTCCACTTGGGATTTACAGAGTTTCTTGTATCTGTGGCTTGATACTTCCATCAATTTTGGGAAATTATAACTATGTCTTTAAATATGGCTTGTATAATATTATGTTTCATCCTCTCTCCCATGTCCTGCTGGAACTCCAATTACACTTGTCACTTTGTGACATATGTCTCTTTTGTTTGTTCTGTATCCTATTTTCTCTCTGAGCTTCAGTCTGGATATTTTTTATTGGCCTCACTTCCACTTCATGTTCTGCTGGGTCTTATCTACTGTTAAACTTATCAATTGAGTTCTTAATTTCTGCTGTTTTATTTTTTTAAGTTCTAGAGCTTCCACTTGGATCTATTTATTAGATTTGAATTTTCTGTTGAAATTCTCTTTCTTTCCATCAGTTTTCTCCATTTCCTCTGTTTTATCCATCATACTCATTATAGCTAACATCCTTGTATCATAACTCCAATATCTGGATCACCTGTCTGTTTCTGCTGACCTACTCTGTTTTCTCTCTCTTTGAGATCATTTGGTCTTTTATGGTGGCATGCCTGTTAATACTTTGTTGATTTCCAGACATCATGTATGAAATAGTGCAGAGCTTTAAGTGATATTATCTTCATTTAGAGAGAGTTCACTTTTTCCTTTGCTAGAGAGAGGGAGCAGAATTTGATTGCTGCAATACAATCAAGAAAGGAGCTGAATGAAAGCTAGCCTGCAATTTTGGTAAGGTGTTGTCTACTTCTGAAGTTGGTCGTTTGTCTCTCTCTATCCACTCCTTCTATCGATGCAACTATTCTGTACTCATTTAGAAGTATGAACTCACTATCATTGAATATATCATATAATTCATACTTGTCCAATAAGATACAGCATGTGGTATGTTTAGATACAGAATATGGTATTAGTTAAGAGCCTTTTCTTTGGAACCAGAAAAAAAGTGATGCTATGTCCCTGCTCCATCACTTTGTTGAGCAATGTATCAAAACTTTCTGAGCTTCAGATTCCTTCTCTCTAAAGTGGATGTTATTTAATACCACCTTTCTCAGAATATTGTAAGGCCAAAATAAGATAAAGTATACAACACACTTAACATAGTGCCATGCTCATAAATGTACTATATGATAAATTATTGTATTTTAAAATAAAAGACATAGGTTCTGTCCCATGACCTATCACACACAGAGAACTATCCTCCAGTTTCCATCATTCTTGCATGTGCCTGCTTTTTCCATAAAGCCTCTCTTCTCTTTTCTCTTGCTACCAATTTTCTAGGTTTCTATAAATAATGTCTTAGAAACAATGTTTGTGTTTCTCTCAAGTTTTTTTAATTGTAAACACAAATGACAATCTCAATCATCTCCCATAAAAATAATGTCTGATGACTGAATGATCAAGTATCAACTTATGCCTGAATTCAAGATTCAGGAAGATATAAACATATTCTTACTAATGTCGACACTAGATAAGAGACTTCCAAAAGAGCTTAATGAGAAGCTCAGCAAATCTTCTCCTAAAAGTAAATGATAAAAATGAAGGGAGGACTGGAAGAAATAGCCACTTCAGGACTCAGGAAATTGACAAAATGCATACAACAAATTAAGAAGTGTTATTTATTCAGGAAAATCGATTAAACCTTGGTAAGAACATCAGAAGTCTGTGGCAATATTTGTTTTCTCTGCCATGTTCTGCACTTCCTCCTGAGTCTTCCCTGGCAGAACAGATTGAGGTAGAAATATGAATATTAAAGGCTCTGTTGATGAGGGCTGAGAAGGAAATAAGGAATATCTTATTGGAAACTGGAGACAAAGTAATCCTTGTTGTATAGTGGGAGAAAGCTTAGCACAATTGTGTCCTTCAACTATACGAAAAGTATAACTTTTAAACCAAAAAAAAAAAACCCTTCACATTTAGCTGAGATTTACAAGCAAAGTGTTGCAGAGGCATCCTTGCTTCTTCTTGCCGTTTATAGTAAAATCTCAGAGGAAAGAGTAATTGAGAGAGAAATGCTAAGCAAAAAGGAACCAGGACTTGATAATTTTATAAATTCTCAGACTATTTAGATTGCAAAAGATGCTAAAATTAAGAGATTCACTGTCAGCAAGACATCTTCTAGAGAAAAAAACTGAGGATGTGGCTGGACAATCTTTTCTAATAGCTCAGAAAAATTGAAAGGTTAAAGTATTTGGTCACACAAGGCTCTTTGAAAATATTAAGTGTGTAATTTGTACATTCCCTCAGCCATCTCAGCAAAAGCCAAAAATAGATATGGGATTGTACAGTAAAGACCTGTGGAGAAGACTTTTGTCTAATGGAGTGAATTCCTGTGACATACACTGGAGATTCACAAGATTCTTGAGAGTGTTATGCCAGCAAAAACACTGCCAACTTTGACTAAAAGAGAGAGAGAAAGAGAGGACAAATGAAAGAAGGCTGTCAGACCCTCCCCCCAATTCTATGGGCAATAAATAGGCTGATAAAACTACTGAGCTGAAAATATGTGCAACCTTTAATGAAAAAGAAAGGAGGACTCATAAGACAGAGCCTCAAGCCCAGTGGGTGGACATTTTAGCAAAGGGGTAGGTCCCAGAGGATTATTCCTAGGACTTGAAACCAAATGGAGTTTGCCTAGCTATATTTCAAAATTAGTTGGGACTGGTGACTCCTTTTTTCCTCCATTTTATTCTGCTTTGAACAGGAATGTCTATAATTGCTATCCTATACCCATCCCATCATTGCGTGTTGGGAGCAGGTAACTTTTTCTTGATTTTTACAGGTTCATAGATGGAGAAGAATTATGCCCTAGGATGCATCATAGCCAGATACCATACATTAATTAGATGATGTAAATGATAGGATTTGTGACTTTGTGTTGATTTTGTACTGGGTTGAGATTTTGGGGGAGGTTGAGATGTGATGAATGTATTTTCCACGTGGGATGGAATCTTTGGCAATTAGAGGGTTGACTTTAGTAGGCAGAATAATGCACCCCTAAAGATGTCTATGTCTTAATCCACAGAACCTGTGGACTTGTTACATAACGTAGGAAAAGGGAAATAAGGTTGCAGATGGAATTACAATTGCTAATCAGCCAACCCTAAAATAGGGAAATAATTCTATATTATCTGAGGGGGTCTGATGTAATCATAAGTGTCCTTAAGTATGGAAGTGGAAGGCAGAAGAAGAAGTTAGAATGATGTGATATGATAAGACCTTCTGTTGGTGACTTTGGGAATGGAAGAAGTGATCCATGAACCAGGGAATGTAGGAAGCCTCTAGAAGCTGGAAAGGGCAAAGAAACAGAGTATTTTCAAGGACTCCCCACAAGGAATCCAGCCCTGCCAGTACTTTTATTTCACCCCAGTGAGACTCATTTTGGGTTTCTGAAATACAGAACTGTAAAACAGTAAATTGTTGTTTCCTTAAGTCACTAACTTTGTTGTTATTTATTACAGCAGCCATAGAAACTAATACTGTAGACAAGATATTGGACTTATCAGAGAAAGACTTCAAAGTAGTTATTATAAATATGTTCAAAGAACTAAAAGATCATGTTCAAATAATTAAAGTAAAATATGATGAAAATGCTCATCAAATTGAGACTAGGAATAAAGTGATAGAAATTTTCTAAAAAGAAGCAAGTAGAAATTCTGGAGTGGAAACATACAATAACTGAAATGAAATATATACTTGAGGGGCTTAACAGAAGAGTAAAACTAGAAGATGAAAGAATCAGTAAACTTTAAGGTAGTTTAAGAGAAATCAATCAGTCTGAAGAACAGAGAAAAAAGAGAATGAGAAAAATGAACAGCACCTTGGTAATCTGTGGGATACTATGAATAGTATCAATATATATGTAATGGGAGTTCCAGAAGGAGAGAAGAGAGTGGAAGAGGAAGAAAAACTATTTGAAGAAATAATGGTCACAAGCTTACCAAATTTTATTAAAATAATGATGACAACATTAATGTACATATCAAGAAAGTTCAATAAACTACAAGTAGGATAAATTCACACTTAAAAACATCATGATCATTATAATCAAACTGTTGAAAGGAAAAAATAAAGAGAAAATCTTGAAATCAGCAAAAGAAAAACCACTGATTACACACAAGGGAGCTACAGGAAGATTAAGAGCTGAATTCTCATCAGAAATAATGAACACTAGAAGGCAGTAAGATGACATACTCAATCTACTGGGGGAAAAATCATCAACCAAGAATTCTACCCAGCAACCAATAAACAGATAAACAAAGACTAAGAGAATTCAAGAGCCAATATAGTATTCAAAAAGAACAAAGGCGGAATTACACTTACAGCTTCAAAATTTACTGACAATATAGATTAATCAAGAGAGGATAGTACAAACACAAGAACAGACCTATAGATCAATAGAACAGGATTGGCAGTCCAGGAATGAACACTGACATTTATGGTCAATTGATTTTTATCAAAAACATCAAGGCAATTCAACAAAAAAGGACGATCTTTTCAACTAAAGGAGCTGGGATAATTGGCTATCATAGGCAAAGAGATGAATTTAGATCACTGCTTTATGCCATACACAAAAGTTAACACAAAAAGAATCATAGACCTAAGTATAAAAACATATGCACTTTAAAAGGCATAATCCAGAAAATGCAAACACAAGCCACAGACTGAGATAAATATTTGCTAATTATGTTTCTGATAAAAGCCTTTATCCAGAAGCTAAAAAGAACACATAACTCAATAATAGGAAGACAACCCAAGTAAAATATAGGAAAATATTTGAATAGATATTTCACCAAATAAGATAAAAGAATGGCAGATAGGCACATAAAAAGATGTTCAATATCATTACTCATTAGGGAAATCAAAATAAAAAATACACAATAAATGACTATAATCAAAAAGACAGATATGAACAAATATTGATGAGGATATGAGAAACAGGTAACTTTATATGTTCCTGTTGGAAATGTAAACTGGTACAGCTGCTGGAGATATTTGTATTCCCATGCTCATAGCAACATTATTCACAATCGCTAAAATGTGGAAGCAACTCAAGTGTCTATTGGTGGATGAGTGGATAAGAAAAATGGGGGCTATACATACAATGGAATGTTATTCAGCCTTAAAAAGGAAGGAAATTATGCCATATGCTACAACATGAACTTTCAGGGTATTATGGTAAGTGAAATAGGTAGTCACAAGAAGACAAATACTGTCTGATTCCACTTGTATGAGGCACTCAGAGTAGTCAAAATCATAGAAATAGAAAATATAATGGTGGCTGCCAGGTGTTTGCGGGAGGGGAGAATGGGAAGCTATTGTTTAATAGGTATAGTGTATTCGGTCTTACAAGATGAAAAGAGTTATGGGGATGGGTGATGGCAACGGCTACACAACAATGTGAGTGTATTTAATACCACTGAACTGTACACTTAAAAATGGTGAAGACGGTAAATTTTATGTTATGTGTATTTTATCACAATTTAAAATTTTTTAATATAAAAATAATAAAAAATTAAAACAAATAGCATGATCTTGAGATCCCAAAAAGCATTTGACAAAATTTACACCCTTTTGTGATTAAAACTCTCAACAAACTAAGAAAAAAAGTTAATTATCTCAACATAATAAAGGCCATAAATAAAAAGCCCACAGTTAACATCATACTCAACAGTGAAAAACTGAAAGATTTTTCTCTAAAATCAAGAACAAAGCAAAGATGCCCTCTCTCAACACTTCTTTTCAAAATACTTCTGGAATCCTAGCCAGTGAAATTAGACAAGAAAAAGAAGTAAAGGCCATTTAAATAAAACCCAGAAAAGCAAAATTGTCTCTTTTTGCAGATGACATGACCTCATAGGTAGAAAACTCTAAAGACTCCATAAACAAAAAAACTAGTAGAACTATAAATGAATTCAGTAAAGTTGCAGGATACAAAATCAACGTAAAAATCAGTTGTGTTACTATACTTTAACAATGAACTATCTGAGAAAGGAACGAAGGAAACAACTGATCTTTGACCTTGATGCTAAGAATACACAATGGAGAAAATAGAGTCTCTTCAAGAAATTGTGTTAGAATAACTGGATATCCACATGTGAAAAAATTAAATTGGACCCCTTTCTCATACCATATACAAAAATCAGCTCCAAATACATTAAAGACTTAAATGTAAGATCTCAAACTGTAAAACCCCTAGAAGAAAACATAGTGGAAAGCTTCATGACATTGGTCTTGGCAATTACTTCTTGGATTTGACACCAAAACAACAGGTAACAAAAGCAAAAGTAAATAAGTGGTATCACATCAAGGGATGTCATGGAAGATTTTAGAAGCCTGGCCTTGAAGAAGCGGTCATCACTTCTCCCCACATTCCACGGATCAGAATTAGATGTATTGCTCTAATCTAACTTCCAAGAGACTGGGATGTTGTCCACTAGGTACAGAACAGCAAATGGGATTGGTGAGGAATAATGTGTGTCACAGGTCTCTGCTGTCCTCTGCTGTCATTCTATCATGTCACAATGACCCTGATCAACGTCTGTGAAGGCTCCAACCACATCTCATCACCCCCTACCTGTAATTCAAAGTAAGAAGAATAGTCATCTGAAATTAAGTGTAAGGAGGTAAAATAGAGTCCCAATAATGTGCGTTATGAATTTTTATACATTTTAAAATGTCAAAATATCACAAATTTCCTCTAAAAAATAATGATTTTTTAATTTACTTGGAGCCCAGCTTGTGCCCTAAGTTCAGACTCATAATGCCCAGTGGACATTCCAGCACTGTTGTCTCCATTTTTTCTCTCTCTAAATCCACAAATGTTAGGGGAACACCTGATAGAACAACAAATATCTAGAATTAGCATCTTCCTATCCCCTGATGGAAACACGGAGCCAGGATCAGAATCTCAAATGCTTATTTTTCAACTAGCAGTTCCTAGGTCCATGTATCAGTTAACTTCTCCTGAATAAAAAAAACCACCATAGAACTTAGAAGCTTGAATAAATCATTTATTTAGCTCATGATTCTGTGGACTGACTTGGCAATTATTCTGGTCTGGACTAGCTTGTGTGATCTCTGCTGGGTTGTAGCATGTGTTTGTGCTCAGTTGGTGGTTGATGAGTGGTTGGATGATCCCAGATAATCTCACTCAGATGTCTGACGTTTGATTGGATGTCATCTAGGCCACCTTAGTTCTCCTCTATATGGTTTCTCAACTTCTAGAAGGTTGGTTTGAGTTCATCTATTGAGTAGTTTCAGGGTCACGAGTACAACAATGAGTTGAGACCTGATGCATAAGAGCTTTTCAAGCCTATGCTTGCATTATTTTTGCTAACATCCCATTGGCCTAAGTAAGTCAACTGGCCAAGCCCACAGTCAAGTGGTGGCCAAAAGGCTCTACCTCTTGAGGATGAGAAGATCTGAAACATCTCACTGCAAGACATAGATACAGAGAGGGGAAGAATTTGTAGCCTTTTTACAATCTCCAATAGTAACAGAGAGTTTTCTTTATACATCTTCACCTTAATAAATATAGTATTTTTATTAATAACTCGCTTTGGGGCCTCAATTTCTGAGTAATAAATAAATCTTTGATATGTCAATACATTGAGATTTCGAAGTTTGTTACCTCAGCATAGCCCAGCTTAACTGAAAAGATGGAGGATAAAGCTTCCTTCTCCTGGATAGAATATGTGACTAACTTGCATGCTGAGAAGTTTCCCCCAAAAATCATGACCTTAAAGGATAGAGCCATACCAATTAGAAGTCAGCATGATGTGAATAGCCTTGCAGAGAATTCTGGCCATAACCCTAAGCCTCTCAGGTCTCTTTTTTAACTAATCGTTTTAATTGAAGTATAACATGTCTTCAGAAAAATGCAAAAATCATAAATATATAGTCTGATGAATTATCACAAAATGAATAAGCCCATGTAACTATTACCCAGGTCAAAAAATAGAACTTTACCTGCATTATAGAAGTTCACCTCATTTTCCTTTGCAAAGTTTATCACTATCCTGATTTCTAACACCATATAACTCTTTTTCTTCTTTTTAAACTCTATGTAAAAGGGAATCAGCTTTCTTCACTCAACGTTGTGTTCAGATTGATCCATGTTGTGTGGAGAAACAGTCTATTCGTTTTCATTGCAAAGTAGTATATTTATTCTCTTCTTGACGTACTTTAAAGCTAAGATGATGCTCCTACAAACATTCTTGTACACGCTTTTGGTAAGTATGTGTTCTCATTTCTGTTATGTATATGCTTAAAGGAGGTATGGTGAAGCATATGGAACGCATATGTTCAATTTTTCATGTGTATACCTACCAGCAGTATATGAGGGATGAGGATTCCAGTTCTTCCACGTCCTTGCCAGCATATGGAATTTTTATATGTTCGGTCATTTTGACATATGCTGAGTAACGTCTCGCTAAGGTTGTAATTGGCTTTTCCTTGATAGTTAATGAGTATTGACATCTTCTCGTGTACTTAGAGGTCTTTTAGATACCCAATTTTGTGACGTGCCAGCTCATGTCTTTTTGACTTTCTGTGGTAAGCAAGCAAGGTAGAATATAATCTCCCTTCCTCTGTATCCTCTACAACTACTGAACTATCCCAGCAATTTATTTGCCGTCTTGACTGGAGCCTTTTACCAAATTCTGTGGCTCCCACCCAACTTCCTTCCTCCAAATATGAATCCGCACAGAATAAAAGACAGACACAGGAGGCTAGAATATGATTTTATAATGAAGATATTTGACAGGAAGATTTCCAGAGGGGGAAAAGGTTGAGAATCTTCAGTAATAAGCTTGACGTGTGGTAATTAAAATTTTTGCCCAGTCAACATCCTCCAACACTACACGAGAAAGGATGGTTGAATCTGAATTGATGCAGCACCTTTTGCCGTTTATACAGAAGTGTACTTCAGTTTCATGTGTTCTGCATTTCTTCCTGCAAATTCCATAGCCTTCCTCACATGTAACTCCAGTATCCTCTGTCTTCAGTTTTGGGGGTGATTTGTTCAGGCTTCCTGGGAGAAATACGGCTATGATTAGTCTCTATACAACCATGATAACTGAAGACAGAATGTTAAGTGCACAGGAACTGAAATCAAAAGCGTCTAGATTCAAACCTGGGCTTTGTTATTTATTAGATCTTGGTCTTTGGACAAGTAACTTCAGCTCTCTGTCCCTCCAATGCTCTCATCTGTACAATGGCAATAATAATAAAAGAGGCTATTTCTTAAGAATGTTGTGATTATTAAATGAGTTAATGACTACATAAAGTGCTTAGAATAGTATCTGGCACTTAATAAGAGGTAACTAAACATTAGCCTTTGTTATTGTTCTTGTTCTTGTTCCTATTATAATTATTAGATAAAAGTATTTTCTTGAGAGTTTAAGACTACAAAGTGTGCCTATGTGAGCATTGTTGGGCAAGTTTCCATTTGCCTAAACATATGCATTCCTAGTGCTCAACTTTTTGGAGGTAGCCAGGGTCTATGCCAAGGCAGGACACACACATATTGGTTTATATGTTTATAAGTGCCTTTGTGCTTTGAAATAGTTACCATGCACTACATGAAACTCTCTGTGCATTGCTCCCCACAGAAATAAACACTGTATATCAATAGGCACATTAGCATGGACACCTGTGTACAACTCAATTTATTCACAGATCCACAATCACACACAAAGTGAACATGGACATATGTGCTCACTATACACACCCATATGTGTGCATTCACAACTATATATCAATGCACATGCCAAGAAACCACTTACTTAAATACATACATGTGTATACAAACTCTTTGCCTGAAAATACTTTAGTGATACAGTTCCTGACATATAGCTAGCATTCTATAAGTATTAATCATTAGAAATAGCTGGGTTTCTCAAGAGAAAAAGCGGCCTTCAGAAAGAAAATAATAGCTACTATCAAACAGTTAACACCACTTGTGCCAAGAATTTTTATATGTTATTTCAGTGAAAACTTACAATAACCTGTCATTATCTCCATTTTTCAAATAAGAAAACTGAAGAGAGACATGTTCCTGCTAAGGTTCCCAAATCGGTGAGGGAGAGAGCCAAGATTTAATTTCCTGTCCACATAACTCAGAACTCTGGAGTGACTCAGCAAGGTGGTAGACTAAGAAACTTCAGGTTCTCATTTCCCCCACAGAAACACCAAATAAACAACATGTGGACCAAAGCAGCTTTGTGGGAACTCTACAAACAAGTTAAGAAACTGCATCAACCAAGCAAATATCTAACCAAGAAAAAGCCACACTCAGAATGGTAGGGAGATTTCTGTCTTTTTGCTCCATTTTGCCCTACCCACTCCTTGGTGCAACATGGCATGGTCAAGAGCAAGCCAGTCAATAGTCAGCTACTCCCTCGGAATGGAAGGAAAAAAGTGGAATTTGATTACAATATTCTGGCTTGTGTGTTGGCTGCCTAAGGAATTAGTTTCTGCCTTCCTTGACTCAAAGCATTGACAGCAATGATGACACAGTTTGAATGTCAAGTTAGAGGCTGTTGAAAGCAGTGGTGGGCACTGCAGCTTGTGAGAGCTCCAGGGGACTGTAGTCCCAAAAAAGCCTCAGGACAAAAGATATGGAAAGAGGAATACAATAGAACATCTAAGGCCTTGAGAATAAACATGTGTGAGACTCTGAGGGAAATTAAGGCATTTAAAAGCAGCCACGTATACAGGAGAATTGGGGTCGGGGAGAGCTTGCACAGGCCCAGAAAGGACACTTCCCCAGAAAATGCCTAAGAGGAACTTGAGCTTTCACAACAGGCTGTTTAGTGAGCCTTCACAACAGACTGGGAGCGGTAGATATTTTTTCAAATGACCAATTTTCATCAAAAGATCATAAGGCATACAAAGAAGAGGGAAACATGGCCCATTCAAAGAAACAAAATAAATCTCCAGAAACTTACTCTAAAGAAACACAAGCCTCAGACTTACTTGACAGACTTTAAAACAATTGTCTCAAATATGCCCAATGAACTAAAGGAGAACACAGACAGACGACTAAACAAAATCAGGGAAATGATACATGAACAAAATAAAAATACCAACAAAGAGAAATTACAAAAGAGAATTGAACAAAACACAATAAAAACAATAATTGATATGAAAGTCACTAGAGGGGTTTAACAACAGACCCCAACAGGCAGAAGAGAGCATCAGCAAAGTTGAAGAGAGGACATTTGAAATTATCAAGCTTGAGGAGCAAAAAGGAAAAAAAGAATGAAAAAAGTGAACAGAACCTAACAGACTTATGGAACACCACCAAGAACTAATACATGTATTATGGGAGTTCTACAAAGACAAGAGAGAAGGGGACAGAGTGTTCATTTGAAGAAATAATGACTATAAATTTCCAAAATTTGAGGAAAGACATGGATATACAAATATAAGAAGCAGAAAGAAATCCAAGTAGGATAAACTCAAAGAGACCCACTGAAACATTATAATTATACTATCAAAAATCAAAACCAAAGAGAGAATCTTGAAATAAGCAAGGGAAAAGCAAGTTGTCACATACAAGGACTCCTCAATAAGATTATTAGCAGATTTTTCAGCAGAAAACTTGCAGCCCAGAAGGTAGTGAGATAATCTATTTAAAGGGCTGACAAAAAAAATTGACAACTGAGAATAATATAACTGGCAAAAGTATTCTCCAAAAATGAGGGAGAAATAAGATAAAAACTGAGGGAATTCGTTATCACTAGACTTTCCCAGTGGGAAATACTAAAGGGAATCCTTCAGGTTGAAATGAAAAGATGATAGACAATAATTTGAAACCACATGAAAATATAAAGTTCTATGGTAAAAGTAAATAGATAGACAAATATAAAAACCTTTATTATTTTAATCTTGATTTATAACTTATTTTTAATCCTTTTATGGAATTTAAAAGACAAAAGTATAAAAATAATTATAAATTTTTCTTAATGAGACACAATATATATAGAGAGAGTTTGTGACATCAATAACATATAGTGAGGGGGATGCCTATGAAGGAGTACAGTTTTTGTATGCAATTGAAATTAAGTTACTATCAGTTTAAAATAGATTGTTATAAGTTTGGGATGTTTTGTGTAATCCCCATGGTAACTACAAGGAAAATATCTACAAAATATACACAGAAAGAAATTAGAAGAGAATCAAAACATGTCGCTTCAAAAAAACAAACAACAAAAAAACTAAGCACAAAAGAAGGCACTAAGGTGGAAAATGAGGGATAAAAAAGCTATAAGACATACATAAAACAAATTTAAAAATGGCGAAAGTAAGTCTTTCCCTATCAGTAATTACTTTAAATGTAAATGCATTAAAAGCCCCAATCAAAAGATGTAGATGGGCAGAATGGATAAAGAAAACAGGTTCCAACTATATACTGTCTATGAGAGACTCACTTTATATCTTACGACACACATATATTGAAAGTGAAAGTATGGAAAAAGATATTCTGTACAAATGGTAACCAAAAAAAAAAAAGCAGAGATGGCTATATTAATATCAGACAAAATAGGCTTTAAGTCAAAAACTGTACAAGAGACAAATAAGAACATTATATAATAAAAAGGGTCTATTCATGAAAAATACATAACAATTATAAACATATATGCAACAAACATCAGAGCTCCTAAATATAGGAAGGAAACATTGACAGAATTGAAGGGAAAAATAGAAAGCTCTACAATAATAGAGACTTCAACATCTCTTTTTCAATAATGGATAGAACAATCAGACAGATAATCAATAAATAAATAGAGGATTTGAACAACACTATAGATCAATTCAACCTAACAGGCATGCACAAAACTCTCTATCCAACAGCAACAGACTATACATTTTTCTCAAGAGCACATGGGAAATTCCCCAAGATAGACCATATGTTAGCCCACAAAACAAGTCTCAATAAATTTTTAAAAAGTTAAATCATACAAAATATCTTTTACAATCACAACAGAATGAAACTAGAAATCAATAGCAGAAGGGTAACTGGAAAATCCACAAGATCAGTCATGTGCTGCGTAATGACATTTCGGTCAATGATGGACTGCATGGTGGCCCCATAAGATTAGTACCATATGGCCTAGATGTGTAGTAGGCTATAACATCTAGGTTTGTGTAAGTACACTCTATGATTTTCACACAATGACAATATTGCCTAACAACACATTTCTCAGAATTTATACCTGTCGTTAAGTGACACATGACTGTATGTGGAAATTAAACAACACACTCTTAAACCACAAATGGTCAAAGAAGAAACCACAAAGAAAGTGAGAAAATATCTTGAGATAAAGGTAAACAAAAGCCCAACATACTAAATCTAATAGATGCAGCAAAAGCAGTGTTAAGAGGGAAATTTAAGCTCTGCAGGCTTATGTTAAATGAGAAAGATCTCAAATCAACAATTTAACTTTACACTGTAAGGCATTAGTTAAAGAACAAATGAAACCTAAAGCTGGGAAGGAAATAATAAAAATTAGAGCAGAGATAAACAATAGAGAATAGAAGAAATCAATGAAACCAAGAGCTAGTTGTTCAAAAAGATCAACAAAATTGACAAAACTTTAGCTAGATAAAATAAGAAAAAGGAGAGAAGACTCAAATAACCAAAATCAGAAATGAAAGATGGAGCATTATTACCAATTTAACAGAAATAAAAAGGATTATAAGAGAATACTATATGAATAATTTTATGACAAGATTGGGTAACCTAGATGAAATTGAAAAATTCCTAGAAACACAAAATCTACCAAGACTGAAATTAAGAAATAGAAAATCTTAACAGACCTATAATGAGTAAAGAGATTGAAATAGTAATCAAAACCTCCCAACAAAGGAAAGCATGGGACCAAATGGATTCCCTTATCAGCTCTACAAAACATTTAAAGAATTAATACTAATCTTCCCCAAACTCATCCAAAAAGTTGAAGAGGAGGGAACACTTCAAAATTCATTTATAAAGCCAGCATTACATTGGTACTAAAGACACTACAAGAAAAGAAATCTGCAGACCAATATCACTGATGAATATTGATGCAAAAATCTTTAGCAAAATGCTAATAAACAGAATTCACACTTTAATAAAATAAAGGTAAAAAGCCAAGTGATTGTCTCAAAGATGTAGAAAAAACATTTAACAAAATTCAAAGCCTCTCATAATAAAAACACTCAATAAAATAGAAATAGAAGAAAACTACATCAACATAATAAAGACCATATATGAAAAGCCCACAACTAACTTGATACTCAGTGGTGAAAGACTGACAGGTTTTCCTCTAAGATCAGAAATAAGACAAGGACCAAACTTTACCACTTCTCTTCAACATAGTGCTAGAATTCCTAACCAGAGAAATCAGACAAGAAAAAAAAATAATAAATCCAATTGGAATGAAAGAAGTAAAATTTATCTCAGTTCACAGATATTGTCTTACATGTAGAAATTCCTAAAGATTACACACACACACACACTGTCAGAACTAATAAATTCATCAAAGTTGCAAGATATACTGGGGCTGGCCCCGTGGCTGAGCGGTTAAGTTCACGCGCTCCGCTGCAGGCAGCCCAGTGTTTCGTTGGTTCGAATCCTGGGCGCGGACATGGCACTGCTCATCAAACCACGCTGAGGCAGCATCCCACATGCCACAACTAGAAGGACCCACAACGAAGAATATACAACTATGTACTGGGGGGCTTTGGGGAGAAAAAGGAAAAAATAAAATCTTCAAAAAAAAAAAGTTGCAAGATATAAAATCAACATACATGACTCAGAACTCCTACTCTATCCTATCTTTCACACTGCTTCCCTGTGTGGTAAAATTGTTGGGAGAGTACAGCATCTCTTGGAATAATGGCTGTAAGGCACAGGACTATTCCACTGCCTTAAATATAAAATCTACACTCCTTAGACTGGACTTCAGCTTCTTCTACCGTAATCCGCCTATCCTCTTATTCCAAATCCATTTATCATTACCCATTATGTGCCAGGCTAAATACACAGAAGTCTCCAATGACCACCCAGACTAATAAAACGGAACTCAAAAGCAACTGTAAATGCATCACTCTTAATTGTAATTTTCTTTATGAGTAATTTCCAGTCTTTCTTCCCTGAACAAAAAATGTACATTTTTAAAAAGAATGGATGAGGGGAGAGATGTCAGCAAAATGGTGGCATAGGAATTTCTAGCAGCACCCCTCCCCCCACACACACACACGAGACATTGCTTTTAACAACTATCTGTGCACAAAAAATACCTTCATAAGAGCCAATGGATTCCAGGTGAGTGATTACACAACCTGGATGAAGCACAAAAATAAGAAAAGATGCCTTCACACTACCCCCATCACCCCTCCCCAGTGTAGAGAGAGAGATTTTCCCTACGGGAGAAGGAGAGTAAAGTGAGTGCCCAACTTTGCTACAGACCCCAGAGCCAGCCTACCCTAGCACCAGGCTAATTCCTAGGGCTCTAGGTGGCTCCCTGCAGGTTCCCATGGACCCAGTCCCCAGGCTCAGCCCAGTGAGCTCCAGCTACCCCAAGCAGCATCCTTGGCACCAGGTTCCTGGAAGGCCCTTGCAAATTCAGGCCTCCAGCTCATCCCACTGCCTGCTGGCTCCTGCAGCCCCAAGTGGTATCCTTGGCACCAGGCTACCAGTGGGCTCCTGTGAATCTGGGCCCCCAGCTCACTCTGGTACCTGCCTTCTCCTGAACCCCAGGCAATTCCCATGGACCGACGTGGTTTTCACAACACCAGGCTTCTGCCAAAGCTCCCACAAACCCAAGTCCCCATCTCAATCTGGTGCATGCCAGCTCCAGTGGCTCCAGGTGGTACCCATGGCTCCAGGTGGCTCCTGTGACACCGGGCTCACAACAGGCTCCATAAACCCAGGTCCACAGCTCACCCTGTCTCCAGGAGCCCCAAATGGCTCTCATTGCACCAGGTGGCACCCATGACACCAGGATCCCAGTGGGCTTCCACAAATCCAGGGCCCCAGTTTACCCTGGCACCTGCAGACTCCAGTGGCCCCAGATGGCATCCACAGCACATAGCATCCTCCCAGCAGGATCCCACGATCTGAGGCTCCCAAGTCACCCTGGTGCCTGCTGGCTCTAGTTGGTACCAGGAGGCCCCCAGGCCCCAGGCAGCTCTGGTAGCACCAGGCTACTGGCAGGCTCCTGAAAACCCAGGCCCCCAACTCACCCCAGCACCTACCAGGCCCCAGACATCTCCAGTGGCTCCAGGTAGGTTCCTCAGTTCCAGGCTCTCCAAGGGCCCCTACAAACCCAGGCTCCCAGCCTACATGGGTGCCTGTTGGCTCAAGCAGCCTCAGGAAGCTCAGCAGCCCCAGGTGGCTGCCACAACTCCAGGCAGCTTCCTCAGCTCCAGGTTCCTGGATGGCTCCTGTGAATCCAGGCCCTCAATCCACTCCAGCACCTATTGGCTCCCACAGCCCCAGGCAACTCTTGCAACCCCAGGTTCCCAATAGCATTGGCCACTCTCATGGAACTAGGATCCCAGTGGGCTCCTGTGAACCCACTGGTTGGCTCCAGTGGGTCAAGATGGCTCCTGTGGCACCTGTTCCCAGCACATCCCAGCACCAGCTGGTTCCTGAAGCCCTGGGTGCCCCATGGGGCCCCAGGCTCCCAATAAATACCAGCAAATCTAGGTTCCAGAGGAGCACCTGTGAACACAGTATTCTGATGGGACCCAGTGCCAGGACGACTACTGCCATTACAAGCTTTCAGCTTGCCCCAGCACCAGGTCACCCAAAACTTCAGCAGTGAACCCTTCTGGGGACACTACCAGATGGCCCACCCAGAATCTCTAGATAGGCTGACTGGTGATGGGCTTTACCTTCCAAAGTCAGTCTGTAAAGACTAGAAGAGATGCCTACTTCTCAAATTCACAGACACCAATGGAAGGCCATAAAGATAACGAATAATGAAGGAAACATGATACCATGATAGGAAACTAATAAAAACCCTGTGACTGACCTTAAAGAAATAGAGATCAGAATAATCTTCTTAAAGAAATTAGTGAACTACAAGAAAGCACACATAGACAACTAAATGAAATTAGGAAAATGGTGCATAAACAAAAAGAGAAGTTCAACAAAGAAATATAAACCATTTAAAAAAAAAAGCAGAAATCCTAAAGTTGACAAATACAACAACTGAAGAATTAAACAGAGACAACATCAGACTTGACCAAGCAGAAGAAAGAATTAGTGAACTATAAGATAGATCATTTAAAAATCATCCAGTCAGAGGAGCAAAAAGAAAAAAGAATTAAAAAAGAGTGAAAAAAGCCTACATCAATTATGGATTACAGTTAAGAGAAACCATCTCTGCATTATTGGAATCCTAGAAGGAGGAGAGAGAGATAAATGAGCAGAAAGCTTACTTAAAGAAAACAGTGGATGAGAACTTCCCACTTATAGGGAAAGTTGAACATACAAGTTCAAGAACTTAATAGGTCACTCAAAATTTCAACCCAAAAGAAACTTCTCCAAGATAGATTAAAATAAAACTGCCTAAAATCAAACACAGAGAATTTTAAAAGGAGCAGAGAAAAAAGTTTCTCACATATAAAGGAACCCTCATGAAGGTTTCAGCAGTTTTCTCAGCACAAATATTGCAGGCCAGGGGAACATGGATGATACATTCAATGTGCAGACAAAAAAAACTGCCAACCAAGAATACTTTACCTGGCAAAGTTGTCTTTCAGGAATGAAGGAGAGATAAAGACTATCCCCAAAAACCAAAAGCTGAGGGAGTTCATCACCACTAGACCTGCCTTATAAGAAATGCTAAAACGAGTTCTTCAACCTAAAGTGAAAGAATGCTACTTGGTAACATAAAAATGTATGAAAACATAAAACATACTGATAAAGATAAGTATGTAGCCAAATTCAGAATAGTCTAGTACTGTAATATGATGTGAATCACTTAAGTCCAGTACAAAGGATTAAAGGACAACATTATTAAAAAATAGTTACAGTTGTTAATAGATACACAATATAAAAAGTGGTAAATTATGACAACAAAAACATAAATTATGAGGAGGGAGTAAAAGAATAAAGTTTTTGTATGTGATCAATGTTAAGTTGTTATCAGCTTTAAGTAGGCTGTTACATCTATAAGATGTTTTATGAAAGCCTCACAGTAGCCACAAAGCAAAAATTTGTGGTAGGTGTGCCAAAGCAAAACAGAAAGGAATCAAGGCATACCACAACAGAACATCATCAACCCACAAAGAAAGACAGAAAAAGAGGAAGAAAGGACTGAGGGAACTACAAAACAGCCACAAAACAATTAGTGAGTCCTTACCTATCAATAATTGCTTTAAAAGTAAATGGATTAAATTCTCCAATCAAAAGGCATAGAGTGGTTGAATGGATTAAAAAACAAGACCCAACTAAAGGCTGCCTACAAGAGACTCACTTCAGCGTTAAGGACACACATAGATTCAAAGTGAAGGGATGGAAAAAGATATTCCACGCAAATGGAAACCAAAAGACAGCATGAGTATCTATACCAATATCAGACAAAATAGATTTTAAGTCAAAAACTGTCACAAGAGACAAAGAAGGTCTTATAAATGATAAAGGAGTCAATTCATCAAGAGGATACAACAATTGTTAATATATACGCACCCAACATCAGAACTTCTAAATATATTAAGCCAATACTAAGAAATCTAAATAGAGCTGCAGACAACAATACAATCATATAAGGACACTTAATACCCAGCTTTCAGCAATGGACAGATCATCCAGACAGAAAAAAAATTAGGAAACAATGGATTGGACTATACCTTAGACAAAATAGACCTAAAAGATGCATACAGAATATTCCCAACAGCAGCAGAATACACATTCTTCTCACACACAAACAGAACATTCTCCAGAATAGATGATATGTTAAGACACAAGCCTTTGCAAACGCAAGAAGATTGAAATAACGTCAGGAGTCTTCCCTAACCACAATGATATGAAATGAATAACAGGAGGAAAATTGGAAAACTCGCAAATGTGTAGAAAGTTTTTTGAATTTTAATTTTTTAATTTATTTTTTTATTGTGGTAAATTATATAAATACATAAACATATATAAATTATATAACTATAAATTATATAGCATATAAATACAACACTATATATTTCAGGCATACATCATTATATTTCGACTTCTATATAGACTATATCGTGTTCACCACCTAAAGACTAATTACAATCCATCACTATACACATGTACCTAATCACCCCTTTCATTCTCCTCCCTCCTCTTTCTTTCTGGTAACCACCAATTCAATCTCTGTCTCTATGCGTTTCTTTGTTGTTGTTTTTATCTTCTACTTATGAGTGAGATCATGTGGTATTTGACTTTCTCCCTCTTAAATATTTGACTTGGCATAATTCCCTCAAGGTCCAACCATGTTTGTCACAAATGGCCATATTTCATCCTTTTTTATGGCTGAGTAGTAGTCTATTGCGTATATACCACATCTTGTCTTTCCGTTCATCCCTTGATGGGCACCTATGTTGTTTCCAAGTCTTGGCTATTGTGAATAATCCTGGGATGAACATAGGGTGCATGTATCTTTATGCATTCGTGTTCTCATGTTCTTTGGATAAATACCAAGCAGTGAAATAACTGGATCATGTGGTAGATCTATTCTTAATTTGGGGGGAAATCTCCATACCGTTTTCCATAGTAGCTGCACCAGTTTGCACTCCCACCAGCAGTGTATGAGAATTACCTATTCTCCACATCCTCTCCAACATTTATTATTCCCTATCTTGTTAGTTATAGCCATTCTGGTGGGTATGAGGTGATATCTCATTGGAGTTTTGACTTGCATTTCCCTGATAATTACTGATGTTGAACATGTTTTCATGAGCCTGTTGGGTACACGTATATCTTCTTTGGGGAAATTTCTGTTCAGATCTTTTGCCCATTTTTCTTTTTTGATGAGGAAGATTCGCCCTGAGCTAATATCTGTTGCCAAACTTTCTTTCTTTTTTTGCTTAGGAACATTAGCCCTGAGCTAACATCTTTACCAGTCTTCCTCTATATTGCTTGTGGGATGCCTCCACAGCATGGCTGATGAGCAGAGTAGGTCCATGCCAAGCATCCAAACCCATGAACCCAGGCCGCCAAGCAGAGTGTGGGGAACTTTAACCACTTGGCCGTGGGGCTGGTCCCCTTTTGCCCATTTTTTAACTGGGTTGTTAGTGTTTTTGTTGTTGAGATGTATGAGTTCTTGATATATTTTGGATATTTACCCCTTATCAGATATATGGTTTGCAAATATGTTCTCCCAATTGGTGGGTTGTTTTTTTCTTTTGTTGATGATTTCCTTTGCTGTGCAAAAGCTTTTTAGTTTGATGTAGTCCCATTTGTTTATTTTTTCTATTGTTCCCCCTGCCTGGTCAGACGTGGTACTTGAAAATATGCTGCTAAGACCAATGTCGAAGAGAGTACTGCCTGTGTTTTCTTCTAGAAGTTTCATGTCTTACATTCAAGTCTTTAATCCATTTTGAGTTAATTTTGTGTATAGTGTAAGATAATGGTCTACTTTCATTCTTTTGCATGTGGCTCTCCAGTTTTCCCAATGAAGAGACTTTCCTTTCTCCATGTATGTTCTTGGTTCCCTTGTCAAAAATTAGCTGGTATAGATGTGAGGGTTAATTTCTGGGCTCTTGATTCTGTTGCACTGATCTGTGTGTCTGTTTTTGTGCCAGTACCATGCTGTTTTGGTTACTATAGCTTTGTAGTATACTTTGAAATCAGGGATTGTGATGCCTCCAGCTTTGTTCTTTTTTCTCAGGATTCCTTTGGCTATTTAGGGTCTTTTGCTGTTCCATATAAATTTTAGGATTCTTTGTTCTATTTCTGTGAAAAGTGTCTTTGGAACTTGCTTGCATTGAATCTGTAGATTGCTTTAGGATGTATGGACATTTTAACTATGTTAATTCTTCTAATCCAAGAGTATGGAATATCTTTCCATTTCTTTGTGTCTTCTTCAGTTCCTTTCAACAAAGTTTTATAGTTTTCAGTGTATAGAGCTTTCACCTCTTTGGTTAAGTTTATCCCTAGGTATTTTATTCTTTTTGTTGCAGTTGTAAATGGGATTGCATTCTTAATTTCTCTTTCTGCTACTTCTTTGTTAGTGTATAGAAATGCAACTGATTTTTGTATGTTGGTTTTGTATCCTGCAACTTTACCATATTTGTTTATTATTTCTAAAAGTTTTTGATGGATTTTTTTTAAAGTTTTCTATATATAAAATCATGTCATTGGCAAATAGTGACAGTTTCACTTCTTTCTTTCCAATTTATATCCCTTTTATTTCTTTTTCTTGTCTGATTGCTCTGGCTAGGACTTCCAATACTATGTTAAATAAGAGTTGTGACATTGGGCCTCCTTGTCTGATTCCTGTTCTTAGATGAATAGTGTTCACTTTTTCTCCATTGAGAAAGATATTAACTGTGGGTTTGTCATATGTGGTCTTTATTATGTTGAGGTACTTTCCTTCTGTACCCATTTTATTCAGAGTTTTTATCATAAGTGGATGCTATATCTTGTCAAGTGCTTTCTATGCATCTACTGAGATGATCATATGATTTTTACTCTTCATTTTGTTAATGTGGTGTATCATGTTGATTGATTTGTGGATGTTGAACCATCCTTGCATCCCTGGAATAAGTCCCACTTGATCATGGTGTATGATCTTTTTAATGTATTGTACTCAATTTGCTAATATTATGTTGAAGACTTTTGCATCAATGTTCATCAGTGAAATTGGTCTGTAATTTTCCTTTTTTGTGTTGTCCTTGTCTAGTTTTGGTATCAGGGTAATGTTGACTTCATAAAATGAGTTCAGAAGTTTCCCTTCCTCTTCAGTTTCTTGGAAGAGTTTGACAAGGATAGGTATTAAGTCTTGTTTGAAATTTTGGTAGCATTCACCAGGGAAGCTGTCTGATGCTGGGCTTTTACATTTGGGGAGGTTTTTGGTTACTGTTTCGATCTCCTTACTGGTGATTGGTCTATTCAGATTCTCTATTTATTCTTGATTCAGTTTTGGAAGGTTGTATAATTCTAAGAATTATCCATTTCCCCTAGATTATCCAATATGTCAGCATATTACTTTTTGTAGTATTCTCTTATAATCTTTTGTATTTGTGAAGTGTCAATTGTAATTTCTCCTCTTTCATTTCTGATTTTACTTATTTAAGCCTTCTCACTTATTTCTTGGTGAGTCTAGCTAAAGGCTTGTCAGTTTTATTTATCTTTTCAAAGAAGCAGCTCTTGGTTTCATTAATTTTTTTCTACTGTTTTTTTAGTCTCTATTTCATTTATTTCTGCTCTGATTTTTATTATTTCCTTCTACTGATTCTGGACTTTGTTTGTTCTTCTTTTTCCAGTTCCTTTAGGTGCACTATTAGATTGTTTATTTGAGATTTTCCTTGTTTGTTGAGGTAGGCCTGTATTGCTATAAACTTCCCTCTTAGAACCACTTTTGCTGTATCCCATAAATTTTGGCATGTCACATTTTCATTTTCATTTGTCTCCAGGCATTTTTTAATTTCTCCTTTGATTTCTTCACTGAACCAATCATTGTTTAGTATCATTTTGTTTAATCTCCACATATTTGTGGCTTTTCTGGTTTTCTTCCTGTAGTTGATTTCTAGTTTCATTCCATTGTGGTCAGAAAAGATGCTTGGTATTATTTAATCTTCTTAAATTTATTGAGACTTGTTTTGTGGCCTAATATGCGATCTCTCCTGCAGAATGTTCCACATGCATTCAAAAAGAATGTGTGTTCTGATGTGTATTCTGCAGCTTTTGCATGGAATGTTCTGCATATATCTACTAAGTTCATCTGATCTAATGTGTTATTTGAGGACAATGTTTCCTTATTGATCTTCTGTTTGGATGATCTATTTATTGGTATAAGCAGAGTGTTAAAGTGCCCTACTATTAGTGTGTTGCTGTCTATTCCTCCTTTTATATCTGTTAATAATTGCTTTATATATTTAGGTGCTCCTATGTTGGGCACATAGATATTTACCAGTGTTATATCCTCTTGTTGGATTGTTCCCTTTATCATTATGTAGTACCCTTATTTGTGCCTTATTACAGCTTTTGTTTTAAAGTCTATTTTGTGTGATATAAGTATTGCTACCACAGCTTTTATTTCATTGCTATTTGCATGGAGTATTTTTTTCCCACCCCTTCACTTTCAGTTTGTGAGCGTCTTTAGGTCTGAAGTGTGTCTCCTGTATGCAGCATATATATGGGTCTTGTTTTTTATCCAATGGGCCACACTTTGCCTTTTGATTGGAGCATTTAGTGCATTGACATTTAAAATAGCTATTGATAAATATGTACTTGTTGCCATTTTGTTACTTTTTTATGGATGTTTTAGTAGTTCTCTGTTCCTCTCTTCTCTTGCTCTCTTCCCTTCTGGTTTGATGGCTTTATTTAGTATTATGTTTGGGTTCCTTTCTCTTAAATTTTTTGTGTATTTATTTTAGGTTTCTGGTTTGTGATTACCATGAGGTTCATATGTAATAACCTATATATAGCAATCTAAATTAAGTTGATAGTCCCTTTAGTTTGACCACTTACTAAAAGCTCTACTCTTTTATTCCTCTCCTCCTACATTTTATATGTTTGATATCATATCTAAACTTTTTTTGTGCATGTGTATCCACTACCCTCTTTTCATGGAAATAGATAATTTTAGTATTTTTGTCTTTTGACCTTCACATTAGCTTCATAAGTGGTTCATCTGCTACCCTTATTGTATATTTGCCTTTACCAGTGATTTAGTTGCATTTTTTGATAATTTTCTTATTCCTATTTGTGGTCTTCTATTTTCCACTTAAATGAGTCCCTTTAACATTTCTTGTAAAGCTGGTTTCTTGGTGATAAACTGCTTCAGTTTTTGCTTGTCTGGAAAACTGTTTACCTTGCCTTCCATTCTGAATGACAACTTTGCCAGGTAGTATGCTCAGCTGTAGTTTTTTCCTTTCAACACTTTAAATATGTTGTGCCACTCCCTTCTAGCCTGTAAGGTTTCTCCTGAGAAGTCAGCTGATAGCCTTATGGGGTTTCCTTTGTATGTAACTTATTGCCTTTCTCCTGCGACTTTTAGGATTCTCTCTTTATCTTTAATTCTTCACATTTTAATTACAATGTGTCTTGGTGTGGGCCTCTTTGAGTTTATCTTGTTTGGTGCCCTCTGTGCTTCCAGTACCTGGATGTCTGTTTCTTTCCTTAGGTTAGGAAAGTTTTCAGCTATTATTTCTTCAACTATGTTCTCTGCCCCTTTGTCTCTCTCTCTTCTCCTTTTAGGACACATAGAATACGGATGTTAGTACCCTTGATATTGTCCCAGAGTTCTCTTAGATTGTTCTTATTCTTTTAAATTGTTTTTTCCTTTATCTGTTCAGTTTGGGTGATTTCCTCTAGTCTTTCATCCAGCTTGCTGATCCATTCTTCTGTATCATCTACTCTACTATTGAGTTCCTCTAGTGAATTTTTCATTTCCAGTATTGCATTCTTCATTTCTAATTGGTTCTGTTTTATGTTTCCCAATTCTTTGTCGAAGTTCTCACTGAGTTCATCCACATTTCTCCTGAGGTCAGTGAGCTTCCTTATGACTATTTCTTTAAACTCTTTGTCAGGTAGATAATTTATTTCTGTTTTGTTTTGTTCTTTTTCTGGGGTTTTTGTCCTGTTCCCTTACTTTGAATGTATTCCTTTGTCTCCTCATTTTGCCTCTTTGTGCTTATATATATGTAATGGGTAGGTCAGCTGTGTCTGCCAATCTTGAAGAGATGCCCTTATGTAAGAGATACCTTATGAGGCCCAGCAGTGGGCTTCCCTCTTGTCACCAGTTCCAAATTTTCCAGGAGTGCCTCCTGTGTGGGCTACATGTGTCCTTCTGTTATGGCAAGGTTGATCTTACTGCAGTTGCCTGGGGTGGTTAGGCTGCCCCCTCACTGGCAGGTTGTAATGCTTGGCTTCATGCAGCTGCTATGGTCCTTTCAGACATCTTATCAGGTGTGCTGGAGCCCCAGCACAGTTGGCTGCAAAGCCTAATAGCACGTTCCAGTTTTATTCAGTTCTTCTTTTTATCCAGTTTTCAGTTGTCTCTTAGGTGTAATTCTTCCAATAAAAGTTGTAAATTTTTGTGTCCATGGGTGGGGGTGAGTTCAGAGTCTGCCTATGCTGCTATCTTGACACCATCTCCAATGTGTAGAAATTAACAACACACTTCTGAACAACCAATGGGTCAATGAAGACATCAACAAATATCTTGAAACAAATGAAAATAGAAACACAGCATTTCAAAACTTTCAGGATGCAGTAACAGCAGTTTTAAGAGGGAAGTTTATAGCAATAATTACCTGCATTAAGAAACAAGAAAGACCAGAAATAAACAACGTAATTTTACAACTCAAGGAACTGGAAAAAGATTAACAAACCAAGCCCCATTAGCAAAAGTATGGAAATAACAAACATCAGATGGGAGTAACTGAAATAGAGACCAGAAAAACAATAGAAAAGATCAACAAAACTAAGTGTTGGTCTTTTGAAAAGATAAAAAAAAAATTTGACAATCCTTAGCTAGACTAAGAAAAAAACCAAGAATAATTAAATAAATAAAACAAGAAACTAAAGAGAAAAATTATGATTGACACAACTAAAATACAAATCTCTTATGATTATAAGAGAGCACTATGAACAATTATATGCCAACAAATTGGACAACCTAGAAAAAATGGATAAATACCTATAAACATACAACCTAGTAAGACTGAATCGTGAAAAAATAGAAAATTTAAACACATAATCAGTAAGGAGATTGAATTGGTAATCAAAAACTTCCCAACAAAGAAAAGCCCAGGACTAGATGATTTCACTGGTTAATTCTACCAAACATTTAATGAAAAATCAACACCAATGTTTCTCAAACTCTTCCAAAAATGGAAAAGCAGGGAACACTCTCAAACTCATTTTATGAGGCTAGCATTACTCTGATACTGAAAACAGATAAAGATATTACAAGCAAAGAAAACTATAGGCCAATATCCTTGCTGAATACAGATGCAAAAATTCTGAACAAAATATTAGCAAATCAAATTCAACAGAATATTAAAAGGATAATACACCATCATCATGTGCAATTTATCCCTGGCATGCAAGTATGGTTCAACACATGCAAATCAATAAATGTGATACACCACATTAATAAAATGAAAGATAAAAAAATCATAAAATTATCTTAACAGATGCAGAAAAAGCATTTGACAAAATTCAAAATCCTTTCATGATAAAAACACTCAAGACGTCACATAAAGAAAGAACATATGTCAATATAATAAAGACTATATATGGTAAACCCACAGCTAACATCATACTCAGTGGTGAAAGTTTGAAAGCCTTCCTTCTAAGATCAGGAACGAAACAAGGACATCCACTCTCACTGCTTCCATTCATCATGGTATTGGAAGTCCTAGCCAGAGAAATTAGGCAAGAAAAAGAAATAAAAGGCATTCAAATCAGAAAGGAAGAAGTAGAATCATCATTATTTGCAGATGATATAATCTAATATATAGAAAACCTTAAAGATTCCACCAAAAGACTCTTAAAACCAATAGAAGAATTCAGTGAAGTTGCAGGACAAAAAATTGACATACTTAGGACCAGCCAGGTTGCATAATGGTCAAGTCTGTGTGCTCTGCTTCAGCAGCCTGGGGTTCGCAGGTTCAGATCCTGGGCATGGACCTAGCACTGCTTGTGAAGCCATGCTATGGCGACATCTCACATAAAATAGAGGAAGACTGGCACAGATGTTAGCTCAGCGACAGTCTTCCTCAAGCAAAAAGAGGATTGGTGACAGATGTTAACTGAAGGCCAATCTTCCTCACATACACACACACAAAAACCTCAACATACAAAAATCAGTTGCATATTTCTATACACTAAAACAAACTATCTGAAAAAGATACAAAGGGAGCAATTCCATTCATGCTAGCATCAAAAATAATAAAATACTTAGGAATAAATTTAAACAATAAAGTGAAAGATCTGTACCCTGAAAATTACAAGACATTGATGAAAGAAATTGAAGAAACACAGAAAAGTGGAAAGATATCCTGTGTGCATGGACTGGAAGAATTAATATTGCTAAAATGTCCACACTACGCAAAGCCACCTATATATTCAATGCAGTCTCAATCAAAATTACAATGACATTTTTCAACAGAAATATAAAAACAATCCTAAAATTCGTTTGTAACCACAAAAGGAACCCTTGAATAGCCAGAGCAATTGTGAGAAGGAAGAACAAAGTTGGAGGCGTCACAATTCCTGATTTCAAACTATATTACAAAACTATAGTAATCAAAACAGTATGATACTGGCATAAAAATAGACAAATAGACCAATGGAACAGAATCTAGAGCCCAGAGATAAATCCACGCATATAGGGTCAACTAACATTTGACAAGGGAACCAAGAAAACTCGATGGAGAAAGGAGAGTCTCTTCAATAATGGTGTTGGCAAAACTAGATAACCACATGTGGAAGAATGCAATTGGACTCCTGTGTTACACCCTTCACAAAAAATAACTTGAAATTGATTAAAGACTTAAATGTAAGACCTGAAACTGTAAAATTACTAGAAGAAAACATAAAGTGACTTGACGTTGATCTTGGCAACAATTTTTTGGATATGACATCAAAAGCTCAAGTGAAAAAAGCAAAAATAAACAGGAAGGACTACATCAAACTAAAAAGCTCTTGCATGTAAAAAGAAACAATCAGCAAAATAAAAAGGCAACCTAAATAATGGGAGAAAATATTTGCAAACTACCTGATACAGCATTAATATACAAATATATAAGGAACCCATACAAGTGACTAGCAAAAAAACATAAAATCCAATTAAAAATGGTCTAAATGTAAAGCAATCCTGAGAAAAAAGAACAAAGCTGGAGGCATCACAGTCCCTAACTTCAAAATATACTACAATTCTATAGTAATCAAAACAGCATAGTACTGGTACAAACACACACACACACACACACACACAAATAAATGGATCAGAATTGAAGTCCAGAAATGAACCCACACATCTACAGGCAGTTAATCTTCAACAAAGGAGCTAAAAGCATACAATGGAGAAAGGAAAGTCTCTTCAATAAATGGTGTTGGGAAAACTGGACAGCCACATGCAAAAGAATGATAGTAGACCGTTATCTTTCACTATACACAAAAATTAACTCAAAATTAATTGAAGACTTGAAGGTAAGATATGAAACCATAAAGCTCCTAGGAGAAAATATAGGCAGTACACTCTTGGACATCGGTCTTGGAAGGATCTTTTTTAATACCATGTCTACTCAGCCAAGGGAAACAAAGAAAAAATAAACAAATGGGACTTCATCAGACTAAAGAGATTCTGCAAGGCAAAGGAAACGAGGAACAAAATGAAAAAACAACCCGCCAATGGGGAGAAAATATTTGCAAATCATATATCTGACAAGGGGTTAATCTCCAAAATATATAAAGAACTCATGTAACTCAATAACAAAAAAACCAACAACCCAATCAAAAAATGGGCAGAGGATATGAACAGCCATTTCTCCAAAGAAGATATACAGATAGCCAATAGGCACATGAAAAGATGTTCAACATCACTAATCATCAGGGAAATGCAAATCAAAACTACATTGAGATATCACCTTACATTTGTTAGAATGGCTATAATTACCAAGACAAAAAATAACGAATGTTGGAGAAGATGTAGATAAAAGGCAACCCTCATACACTGTTTGTGGGAATGCAAACTGATGCAGCCACTATGGAAAACAATATGGAGATTTCTCAAAAAATTAAAAAAAGAAGCACTAAATGACCCAGATATCCCACTACTGGGTATTTATCCAAAGAACTTGAAATCAACAACTCAAAGAGACCTACACATCTCTATGTTTATTGCAGAATTATTCACAATAGCCAAGACATGGAAGCAACCCAAATACCCATCGAATGATGAATGGATAAAGAAGATATGGTGTACATATATAACGGAATACTACTCAGCCATAAAAAGAGACAAAATTGTTCCATTTGCAACAACATGGATGGAACTAGAGGGTATTATGTTAAGTGAAATGAGCCAGACAGAGAAAGACAAACACCATATGATTTCACTCATATATGGAAGATAAACACATGGGCAAAGAGAACAGATTAATGGTTACCAGAGGGGAAGGGGGTTGGGGGTGGGCATAAGGGGTAAGTGGGCACATATATATGGTGACTGATGAAAATAATGTACAACTTAAATTTCATAATATTATAAACTATTATGACCTCAGTAAAACTTTTTAAATGGGTGGAATAGACATTATTTCAAATAAGCCGTACAAGTGAACAACAGTTACAAGAAAATATGCTCAACATCACTAATCATAAGGAAAGCTCAAATCAAAACCACAATGAGATATCACCTCACACCTGTTAGAATGGTTATTATCAAAAAGATAAGAGACAAGAGTTGGCAAGGCTGTGGAGAAAAAGGAACTCTTGTGCACTGTTAGTGGGAATGTAAATTGGTGCAGCCACTATGGAAAACAGTATAGAGGTTCCCCAAAAAATTAAAAATAGAACTACCATATCATCTAGCAATCCCACTTCCAAGTATCTATCCAAAGGAAATGAAATCACTGTCTTGAAAACATATCTGTACCCACATGTTCTTTGCAGCTTTGTTTGCAATAGCCAAGACATAGAAACAACCTAACTGTCTCTCAATGGAGGAATGGATAAAGAAAATGCTGTATGTATATATGTATGTATGCATATATATATGGGAACAAGTTCACCTCAAGGAAAAAGGTAAAATAAGTCAAGAAAGAGATGGTAGGAGAATGAAGAACTAGAAGAAAGAGGAAAGTATGGGGCTGGCCCTGTGGCCAAGTGGCTAAGTTCCCATGCTCCACTTTAGCAGCCCCGGGTTCATGGGTTTGGATCCAGGGTGCGGACCTACACTGATCATCAAGTTTGCTGTTGCAGCATCCCACATGAAATAACTACAGTGACTTACAACTAGGATATATAACTATTTACTTGGGCTTTGGGGAGAGAAAAAAGAGGAAGATTGGAAACAGATGTTAGCTCAGGGCCAACTGTCCTCACCAAAAAAAAAGATGTGGGAAGGTAAAGAGAAAGGATGATGAAGCAGGAGAGGTAGAAGGAGGGGGAAGAAGAAGGGAAAAGGCTAAACATGGTAACTCTTAACTCAAACACAAGAAAAAGTAACAACTTTGGCTGTCTATAGGGATAGTTAAAGCTCCTCCTATGGTTTTGTTGTCTTTTGTTGTATTCTGGTGCATGTTTGTGTATGTGTGTTTGCTGGAAATGCCAAGGTTTAAAGGGATCTGGGAGCATTTGAGCCTCCCAATTTCATCTACCTGCATGGCCTTCTCCTATATCTAGGGCTATTTATGGTCAATGAGAACCACATTCAAGGAGGATTTTGAAGAATAGGAAAAGGACATTGGATAAATTTAATCCAGAGCTGATTGATTTCCATTCTATTAACAGCCCTGCTGTGATCAACTCAGGCATCTCATTCAAGTCCAACCAGCCCCTACCACAGGCTAACCCAATTCTATCCATACCAACCTTACATTCACCCTCCTCGAAATGAACACCTAACAAAACCTAACTCCATATCTCAGGTATACTTCCATCCTATGCTCACCCAAGCCCCAATCCCAAGATAAACACAACAATACTCAAGCCACCAAACACCAGTATCCACCTTCAACCCAACAACCAGCCCACATAGAAACCTCATCTACTCCAGCTCCTTGTTACTCCTAACTTCACTGCAAGATCCATTCGTTCACAAATAACATTTCCAACTCAGTTATCCCAAACCATCAGCCCAGCCTAACTCCATAAATATAATCCCTCACTTCCAGCTAATCACTATTTGCTTTCTTACCATTACCCAAACCAAAAGGTCCCATCCTCTCTGCACCACAATTCATTTCCCAATCTCCAAAGTAACCCTTGATTGATCCTATAGATCCTCCACTTAGACTCAATTCCTCACACCTAACCCATGTCCTAAGCTTTCTTCCCAATGACATTGCTACCTTAGTGGACTCTACGCCCAATTCCTCCCACCACTCCTCCACCCAGGAGCACCAAACCCCTAAGTAAATCATAGCAGTACAAAGCCAGTAAGATCCTGGCATGATCTGAACTTGAGGTTAACAGCCCTAAGCTACCTGACACCAAGTCACCAAAATTACAAAACCGCGTGCAGAACCCCAGAACCTTTGAGAGTAACTTGAGTTACCTGAAGTCTTAAGAACCAGGATCAGAAGGATGACAATGGTCATTAAATAAAGCTTCATAACTGACAGGTTCTGAGAGAATGAAGGGCACACACAGGGGAGAGAGTAGAGATCTCTGCAGTATGGCAGTGTCCTGCTTTATTAGTTTCAGAAGTAGGCTAGGGTTGTGGGCAGTAAACTAAGAAGGATGGGACATACTTGAGGTCAGCCAGGCAGAAATATAACGTGTATTACATATCTAATCTGGGCACTCTGTGTGAGTGTAGGAGCTTTGCCAGCACCCACACCAAGGGGACCTTCCTTCCCAATAAGAGACAGAGTAAAATTAGAGTTAGCTTGTATTTTGTGTAAGACAAGTTGAAATGAATAAGAGAGCCAATCAATCAACTAAACCATGAAAAAAAACTAGTAAGTAATTATAAGAAATAAAGAAACGTTAGGGGGCTGGCCCCCATGGCCAAGTGATTTAGTTTGCTTGCTCTGCTTCAGCAGCCCAGGGTTTCGCTGGTTCGAATCCTGGTTGTGAACATGGCACTGCTCATCAGGCCATGTTGAGGCGGCATCCCACATGCCACAACTAGAAGGACCCACAACTAAAAAGATATACAACTATATACTGGAGGGATTTGGGGAGAAAAAGTAGGAAAAAAAAAAACTTTAAAATACATATTCCTTTATACTCCTATCAGGAGTATATCACATTAATCAGTAGCACTTACTGCATATCCAGCACTGTACTAGCTGTCAGGATAAAAGAAAAGAAAAAAAGATGTTGGAAAATTGATGTAGGGAGGATGGACAAGAAGGAAGGTAAAAAACAAAAGTCAGGAAGTGATGTCAGCGAGATCACCCGACAGCAGGAAAATAGACGTTCCTCTCAAGAAAACATGAAACATTCACCAGGATAGATTACATACTATGTCACAAAAAAGTCTTAATTTGTTTAAGAAGATCAGAATAATTCCAAGTATCTTTTCTAAACACAATGGCATAAAATAAGAAATCAGTAACAGCAAGAAAACAGAAAAATCACTAAGTGGAAACTAAACAACACACTCTTGAACAAAAAGGAAATCAAAAGGTATTTTTAAAGTATCTTGATAAAAACAAAATACAACATATCGAAATTGTAGGATTCAGCAAAGCAGTAATAAAAGTTTATAGTGATAAATGACTACATTCAAAAAGAAGCAAGATCTCAAATAAACCACCTAACAATACAACTCAAAGAACTAGGAAAAGAACAAATTAAGTTCAAAGTTAGCAGAAAAAAGGAAAGAATAAAGATTAGAGCAGAAATAATTCTAATCAGAATGAAAAAAATACAAACGTAAATAATTAACAAAACCAAGATTTGTGTTTTTTTGAAAAAATAAACATAATCAACAAACCCTTAGCTAGACTAAAAAAATAGAAAAAACTCAAATAAAACCAGAAATGAAAGAAGAGAGATTGTAACAGATGCCTCAAAATACAAAGGATCATAGAAGACTATTATGAACAGTTACATGCCAACAAATTGGATAACCTAGAAGAAATAGATAAACTCCAAGAAATATACAACCTATAAAAACTGAAATAAGAAGAAACAGAAGCCTTAATACGCCAACAACAAATAAGGAGTTTGAATCAGTAATCAAAACCTCCTAACAAAGAAAAGCCCAGGACCAGATGGCTTCATGGGTACATTCTACTCAACATCCAAAGAAGAATTAACACCAATCTTTCTTAAATGCTTTCATATGATAGGAAAAGAGGCAACAGTTCTAAACTCATTTCATGAAGCCAAAATCACCCTGATACCAAAACCAGATAAAGAGACCAGAAGAAAATAAAACTATAGGTCAATATCTCTGATGTATGTAGACGCAAAAATCCTCAATAAAAAAAGAGCAAACAAAATTCAACAGTGTATTAAAAGAATTATACACTATGACCAAGTGGGATTTATCTCGGGGATTCAAGGGTGGTTCAACATACACAAATCAACAAATGTGATACACTATGTTAAGAAAATGAAAGAAAAAAACACAAAATCATCTCATTAGACCCAGAAAAGGCATTTAATGACGTTCACCATCCATGCATGAATAAAAATCTCAACAAAATAGGTATAACAGAAGTTTACCTCAAGACAATAATGGTCATATATGAAAAGCCCACAGCTAACCCTAGACACAATGGTGAAAAACTGAAAGATTTTTCCTCTGAAATCAGGAACAAGACAAGGATGCCCACTCTCACCACTTCTATTCAACATAGTACTGGAAGTCCTAGCCACATCAATTAGACAAGAAAAAGAAATAAAGAGCCTCCAAATTGGAAAGGAAGAAGTAGAAGTATATCTGTTTGCAGATGGCATGATCATATATGTAGAAAACCCTGAAGATTCCACAAAAAAACTATTAGAACTAATAAAAATACAGTGAAGTTGCAGGATACAAAATCAGCATACAAAAATCTATTGTGTTTCTATACACAAAAACCAAATACCCAAAAAGAAAATTAAGAAAATAATCCCATTCATAATAGCATCAAAAGGAATAAAATATTTAGAAATAAATTTAACCAAAGAGATGAAAGATTTGTACACTAAAAATTATCACACATTAATGAAGGAAATTAAATAAGACACTGATATATAGAAAGACATGGTGTGCGCATGGATTGGGAGAATTAATATTGTTAAAATGTTCATACCATTCACAGTGATAAACAGATTCAAAGCAATCCCTTTCAAAATCCCAATGACATTTTTCATAGATGTAGAAAAAACTCCTACATTCACATGGAACCACAAAAGACCCCATATAGCCAGAGCAATTTTGAGCAAGAACAAAGCTGTAGACATCACACTTCCTGATTTAATAATATATTACAAAGCTACAGAACTGATCCTGGCATAAAAACAGACATCTAGACCAATGGGACAGAATAGAGCTAGGAAACAAACCCACACATGTGCGATCAACTGATCTTTAACAAGAGTGCCAGGAACACACAAAGGGAAAAGATAATATCTTCCATAAAAATTATGGTGGGAAAACTGGGTATTCACATGCAGAATAGTGAAATTGGACTCTTATCTCACATCATATACAAAAATCAATTCAAAATTAATTAAAGACTTAAATGTAAGACCTGAAACCACAAAATTATTAGAAGAAAATATAGGGGGAAAGCTCTTGACATTGGTTTGGCGATGATTTTTTGGATGTGACACCAAAACCACAGTCAACACAAACAAAAATAGACAAATGGGATTGCAGCAAACTGAAAAACCTGTACACAGCAAGGGAAACAATCAACAGAGTGAAGAGGCAACCTGAAGAATGGGACTACGTATTTGCAAAACATCTATCTATAAGGAGTTAAAATCCATAATATAAAAGGAACTCATATGACTCAACAGCAAAAAAACCAAATAACCCAATTTGAAAATGACAAAGGACTTTAATAGTCATTTTTTAAAAGAATACATACAAATGGCCAACAGTTATATGAAGAGGTGTTCAACATCACTAATCAATAGGGAAATGCAAATCAAAACCTCTATGAGACGTCACCTGAAACTTTTTGGAATGGCTACTATTTTAAAAAAGAGATGATAAATGTTGATGAGGATGTGGAGAAAAGGCAACCCTTCATTGTTAGTGGGAATGGAAACAACCTAACTGTCCACAGACAGATGAATGGGTAAATAAAATATACTGTATATATATTTACAACAGAATATTATTCTGTTATAAAAAGAGTGAAGGAAATCCTGCCATTTGCAACAACATGGGAGGACCTTGGATATATTATGATAAGTGAAATAAATCAGACAGAGAAAGACAAATACTGTAGGACCTCACTAATATGTAAAATCTAAAAAAGCCAGACTCATAGAAACAGAGAGTAGAATAGTGGTTGCCAGGGGCTGAGGGGTGGGGGAAATGGGAAGATGTCGGTCAAAGGGTACGAACTTTCAATTATAATGCGAATAAGTTCTGGGGATCTAGTGTACAGTACAGTGACTATAGTTAACAATACTGTATTGCATACTTGAAATTTGCTAGGAGAGCAGAGCTTTAATGTTCCCATTATAACAACAAAATGGTACTTATGTGAGGTGAAGGATGTGCTAACTAACCTTATTGTGGTAAACATTTCACAATAAATATGTGTATCAAATCATCACATCGTACATCTTAAACTTACACAATGTTATATGTCAATTATATCTCAATATAGTTGGAAAATTTTTGAAAGAGAAAAGAAAATGGTAACTATGTGAGATATGGATACGTTAATTAGCATGACTGTGGCAATTATCTCACTGTATACATATATCAAAACATCAAGGCATGCACCTTAAATATATACAATTTTTATTTGCCAGTTATACCTCAATAATTGTGGGGAGAATCAAGTAATATTTACCTCAGCTCTACTGTAGATAGTCTATACTTAAATACCACATAACAGAAATGATTCAGTCTTCACTACTGCCCTATAGAGTTGTGTAGTACGACTGCTGTATAAGGACAAGGAAATTCAGAGAGGAAATTAACTTTCCTGTAGTCACACAGCTAGTGAGGAGTAGAGCCTGAATAGGAAATGTATCTGCCTGGCTGTTTATACATTTAAGAGATATTCTTTCTTTTTGTAAGTATAGGCATAAAATATATAGGTGAGTGGCTAGGGATGTAAATGGGGATGTGTATGCACTGTGAATTCCAGTCTGGAGATTTTAGATCTAATCCTATGGATGATGAAAATATTAGCATCTCTCTGAGATGGCCATGTTGGGTTTTTTTTTTTACTTAGAAAGACCACTTTAACAAATATATGCAAAATTGATTGATCAGGAAGAGACTAGAGATTGAGGGTAAAAAGAAAATACTTTGGGCCTGGTCATTACAAAGACCTGAATTATGGATGATAGATTGTTAACATAAATAAAAGGAAAGAGGGAATCCATAGGAAAAGTGTAGAGTAACAATGCTATCCATTATTGTGCACTTATAATTTACTGAGTTATATAATTAGTCATCTACATGTAATATCACATTTTACTCTGCTATGGATGTTTTATCCCCATTTTATTTTATTCTATCTTTTATTTTTAATTTCTACATGCAAAGGGTTGAATTAACCATGCTTCACATGTCATAGAATATTATTTTAACTAGTCCAGCTAACTTCTTCTCTTATAATAATTACTTCTTTATTCTCACTTTACCTCTACTACACTTCAATCTCTTTGCTCACTACAAAAAAAAAAAAAATCTCTCTAATGCATTTAATGTGCAGATTTTTGTTTGTATGTGTTCTTGTGGAATAGCATTTTTAGTTTATATTCATGTATTTTTTTCTTTTCAAAAGACATTTGGTATATAGGAGGGATGACATCAGGAAGATGGAAGAATAGGGAGCGAGCACTGGCCCCTCCTTCCCCCTAAAGATACATCAATTTCAACAACAAAACACAGACCAATTCCCTTTGTGAGAAATCCATAAACTAGTTTAGAAACTCCTGCATCCCACGAAAGCATGAAACCAGTCACATTGAAGCTGGTAGGAAAATTCAAGATACCCTCTCACCAAAAGTCTTACCACTGGCACAGTACCACACAATCAAGAGGAAACCCCCAATTCCCAGATTTTCTCTGGGGAGGGAAGGAAAGGACTGGACCATGCGTCCAATGTTCTGATTTTTGGGGGGAATACCCAAGGCACTGGCTTCTGTCTTATGTGTTTTGGAGCACTGACAGGCTCCAGAATACTCTAGACACCTGGAGGCCATTGAGAACAAAGACACGATTTGAACTAGCAAGCTAGCACTAGCCACAGCACCACAGCCGGCTCATCACAGAGTGAGCAAGCCAGAAACACCAGCTCTCAGCTTCTCCCTTGGAAAGGAAAGAGTTGGATCACATGTACAATGTTCCAAAATTTTCGGGGGCTACCCAAGGGCCTGGCTTCTGTCTTCCCTGCCTTGGAGTACTGATGGGACCCAGTATAATCCAGACAACTGGGGACCATAAAGAACATAGATGGTAGCTTTGTAGCACAAAAGTTTGAGGGGTACACAGAATCTCTGGGCAGGCTGAGAAGGGTTCTTTGTAAGAAGCTAGTTCACGAAGACCAGGAGAGATGGCTGTTTTGTTAATGCAAAGAGTCAAAGAAAGTGAAGAAACAAGGAAATATTTTCCAAACAAATAAACAAGAAAAATATTCAGAAATTGACTTCAATTAACTGGAAATACATGATTTGTCTCAGAGACAATTCAAAATAACCATCATGAAGATGCTCAGTGAGGTTAGGGAAAAAATGCAAAGTGAGAATTTCAACAAAGGAATAGATAATATTAAAGCACCAAAAAAAAAAAAAAAAGAAAAGAATCATGGAGCTAAGGAATACAAGAGCTGAACTGAAAAATTTACTAGGGGGGTTCAAGATCAAACTATATCAAACAGAAGAAAGGAGCAGTTAACTCTAAGACAGGTCATTGGAAATTATGCCATCAAAGGAGCAAAAAAGAAGAAAGAATTAAAAAGAATGAAGAAAATCCTATGGGGCACCATCCACAGAACTACTTTATGTATTATGGGAGTCCCAGAAAGAGAAGAGTGAGAGAAAGGGACAAAAGCTTATTCAAGAGAATAATTGCTGAAAGACTCTCAAACTCTGAGAAAGGAAATGGGCATCCATGTCCAGAAAGCCAAACGGAGCCCAAATAAGATAAACTCAAAGAAAACGAGGCTGAGACACATACCCAAATTGTCAAAAATCAAAGACAAAGAAAAATTTTAAAGCAGCAAGCGAAAAGTGACTCATCACGTACAAGGGAACACCTATAAGACCTATAAGCCCAACATTGGATTTCTCAACAGAAAGATTATAGGCCAGAAGGGAGTGGGATAATATATTCAACGTACTGAAAGAAAAAAACTGCCAACCAAGCATACTTTCCCTAGAAAAATTGTCCTTCAAAAATGAAGGAAAAATAAAAAACTTTTCCAGCCAGACAAAAGTTGAGGGAGTTCGTTGCCCTTAGATCTATCTTACAAGAAATACAAAACAGAGTTTGTCAAGTTGAAATAAAAGGATGCTAAACAGGAAAACAAAAGCATATGAAAGTTAAAAGGCACCTCCACCAGAGGCATAGACAGGATTCTGCCAAACTTAAAATTATGGTTGTCCTCTTGTCATGCTGGGATCCTCATGCCAGAAGAGTAGCCAGTAAAGAAAGATATTTCTATAGTGATACAGGTAAGTGACTATTATAATCTTGAGGAGTGGCATTGCTGCTACGTAAAAGGATGGAGGTATGGGTCTGGAATTTAAAGAATTCCAGGAGAGATGCTTCCTACTCCCATAACTGGTGATAATAATAAACAAACAATTTCAACAATATCATGACAAAAGCAAGGAAACCAAGGGCTCAGACTCTTCAAGGATCATGGTCTGGAACCTAGGTCAGCAGAAGTGTTGGTGAGAATAACTAGAAAGGATGTGAGAGGAAATAGATGATAAGTATCAGTTATGACCTTGGGACCAGCTGCCACAGAGCGGACTACTGCTTGTTCTCATAACCATATATTTTACTTCATTTCAGAGACTGTGACCTGCCACAAACTTGAAGCATCAGTAACAAGGTAGACTTAAACTAGGCCAGGAGTGAACTTGGACAGTGCAAGGGGTGGACTATTGCTTATGCCCAGCAGGTGTTTTGTATGCCCTGTCCCATTCCCCATAAACCTATGGGAGTTTGTCTGCAGACTGTTCTCAGTAGGCAGATGCCTCTCCACCTCAAGCACTTGTCTGTCTCTGTTGTACTCTGCTTAGTGACCTTCTCTGGAATCATGAGAGTTTGATGACCTGTGTGTAGCTATTACCTGGAAATGTGGGGTATTAACCCTAAGGACAATAAAGGGACATTTAACCTTTATTTATTTATTTATTTATTTATTTATTTATTTAACCTCTAACCCTAGGGACAATTAACCCTCAGACAATAAAGAATGTGAATGAATAAATGCCTCAAACTACTCCTCTCCCATTATGACAATTTTGAGTCATTTCCTTGTGGTTTCTCAGAGGGTCCTCTGTGGGATTAAGCCCCACGTGTCCTCAATGACTCTGAATCATGAGTTTATTTTCATGTATGAAGACAACTGAGCCTCAAATTTTGTAATACTAAAGAAGGAGGTAATATATAGTATTATGGATATGTAGTATTATGTGCTTTTGCAAGTTATCAAAAATTATCTATGTGTAATATGTTGTTTCTTCTTATCCTCAGAAAATCTATTATAAAACTTACTTGCGTCTTATAACTAAGGGCGCTTGAGAATTGAGGAAATACAGTAATAGGTATTCAATACATGCTGATTTCAGATCAATTTCCACATTAGTTCTCCTCCTACTGATCTGATCATTTCCTTCTTGTTCTATCTCTAAGTTTTTCTGCCTTTTTTCTACTTTGTAACTTAAGGCCTTCATGCTTCCTCTCATACTCTCCATGGGGATAATTCCAAATCACGGTATCTCAAAATGTTTTGAAATCTCAGAATCATGCAGAATGTTTACTTCCTTTATTCCTCTATAATTCAAGAGTTAATTTGCCCCATTAATTGCTTTTGCAGCTGTCTCTCATATATGTCCCTCTCTTGTCTACTCTGTCAAAGCTTAGGTAAGGCCCAGACAAGCCCATGAGTACAAACTGGAATGTTCATATTTATATCTGGAATTAAAATTGGGATTTAAAAAAACCACAGGAGGAAGGTGAATTCTGTCAGTAATAAATCAAAAGGCATGGAGAAAAGGAAGATATGAAAAGAAACAGTTGTGCATTTATGTATTTACTATTTTATCTAGCAATTGGAATTCTAGGAAACATTCCTACAAGGAAATTTGTCCCAACATACAAAGATACATGTATAGGAATGTTCTTTGCTGAGTTTAGGTGATACTGAAAATTTGAAAATGAATCAAATAGCTGGTAACTTGGGCTATGAAATAGCAGTTTTGGTTTATTCCTACAATGGTATAATATCCAGCCGTTATAAATAATAAAGAAAATACACATATTTCTCAGGGAAGGATATCTTCCATACATTAAATTAAAAATTCAACTTGATGAACAACATTTGTGGTATATTTCACCTTTTTTTGTAAAAAATATAGTCTAAACACAGTTGATTCTCATTTGTGGTAGTTATGTTCTAAAAGTCACCACAAACACTGAATTAGCAAATACTGAAGCAGCTCCTAGGGGAAATATAGGATTAGGTTACTTCAAGCTTCTGATCACCACATTTTTGTCAACTGATCAATACATAACTTTGTTTTGTTATGCTTCTGTTAAGAACACCTTGTTTGATATACATTGTTGATTCATTAATATTGAAGTCATAGCCAACAGCATTATATCTCATGTCTGAACAAAATTTATCCAACATTTATTTTACCTGTAAGGCACATCACAGCCTTCTTGCACTTAGGAATACTAGAAAGAACTTCAGTACTATGTTTGTGAACCATTTAGAATAATAATCACCAATAAAAAGCACAAAAATGTGAAAAGTGTGGCAGTAATTATGCTGTGAAAAGGGCAATTTACAGTATGAGGACTGAAACAAGAAGTTAGAGTGTTGTCTTGTTTAACCTCAACTTGGAACATGTGCGTCCAGTGACTCAAATTCTTCACTGTTCTGTACACGTCCAAGAATGACCATGAAAGTGCCATGAGTACTGGTTTTGAGATCACAAGTAAATTTAGCAAGGAGGTGAATTCCCAAATACAGAATCCACAAATAATGAAGATCAACTACATACTACTTATAGGAGTTAATGTGAGGAGAATATATTCTGGAAAGAATCACTGACTGGGAAAAGAGGATGGCACATTTCTGGAAGACTGCTCAGGCTCTAATAATCAGTAATTTAAGAATTCTGAGCATGACTTTGCGCAGGTTCTTGATTAAAAAAATTATCACAAAAATCTGAGACTGCCATGGCTGGAAGGGTACAGAAAAGTGTGTTCTCTCCGCCACATGAGAGTTCTGTAGATATTTTCTAATTTGTTTACCACATCCTAGTAGATAAGAAAAACAGGCCTCATCTGAAGGTATAACAGGACTTAGCATTCAGGAAATTCTGGAGGTCAGGCTACAGCATTCTTTACTCAAGTGCTGGCACAGACTGGAAAGAAGTGAAGCATGGCAGGCTTTGGACAGATAACTGCCGGAGCTTCCATGGATGGGATCTCATTCAAGTTTCCCTTTTTCTGTCCTGTGAGTTCTGACTAGATGGGCTTACCTGGAGCAGAACTACATGGAGCATGACCAAGAGCCGGAATTCTGTTGTCCCTAAGAAGGAGAGGGCAGTGGATCCAGGAGCCAATAACACTATGTCTGGTATTGGTCTGGCGTGGAGACAGGAAGATGCATTGTCATCAATGTACCAGAGAGTTATAAATTCTATCCATTCATAACACCAGTCTATTTGCCAGTGACACTGAGTATACAGTGTTACAAACCCCAATACAGGAACTGCAAGGGAATGCAAAAAAAGAGAAGAGAAGGCACAAACATCATCAAAGTATGATGCTATGGAAAGGACCCACACTCCTGGAAGCCTTCCCTGGCTTTCTCTCAATTTGTTACTTTCAGTTTACCAGGCATCTCACCCAGTAGACTGAGTTCCTCAAGGAGAAGGACAACCTCTTTTTCCTTGTTACATGTTATATATAAAAAATATAATGTATAAATATAAATATGATATTGTGATATATCTGTGACCCAGATATATGTGTGAGATATATCCCATAACTTATAATGAGTGTACCACAAAGGATTTTTTAAATGCTAAATGACTAAACTAATGGTCAGTACAATGTCTAATATAAAAAGAATTGTTAAAATCAAAATCTTTTTTCCCCTAGTCTTATTGAGATATTAATGACATATAACACGTGTAAGTTTAAGGTACACAACGTGACGATTTGATACATGTACACATTATGAAAAGATTTTGTCCCTCTTCTCACGTAATTACTTTTTTTGTGTGATGATAACATTTAAGAACTACTTTATTAACACCTTTCAAGTATATAATACAGTATTGTTAATTATAGTCACCATGTTGTACATTAGTCTCCCAGAACTTATTTATTCATCTTAGAGCTGGAAGTTTATATCCTTTGATCGACATCTTCCCATTTCTCCCACCTCCAACTCCCTGGCAACCACCATTCTACTCTCTCTTTCTTTGAGTTCAATGATTTTAGATTTCACATATAAGTGAGAACATATAGTATTTGTCTTGCTCTGTCTGAATTGTTTCCCTTAGTATAAAGCCCTCAAGGTCCGTCTATGTTGTCACAAAAGGCAGGATTTCCTTCTTTTTTATGGCTGAAAAATAGTCCATTGCATGTATATACCACATCTACTTTATCCATTCATCCCCTGATGGACACTTAGGTTGTTTCTGTATCTTGGCTATTGTGAATAATGCTGCAATGAACATGGGGGTGCAGACATCTCTTTGATAATTTATTTTCATTTTCTTCAGAGGTATACCCAGAAGTGGAATTGTTGGATCATATGGTAGCTCTATTTTTAACTTTTTGAGGAACTGCCATACTGTTTTCCATAAGGGCTGGACCAGTTCACATTCCCGCCAACAGTGCGCAGAGTTCCCTTTTCTCCACGTCTTCACACTTGTTAGGTCTTGTCCTCTTGATGATAACCATTTGAAAAGGTGTGAGGTGACATCTCATTGTGGTTTTGATTTGAATTTCTCTGATGATTAATGTTGTCAAGCATCTTTTCATTTTAAAATCTTCTTTGGGAAAGTGTCTAATTTATTCTTCTATTTTTTAATTAGATCAATTTTCTTGCCATTGAGTTGCATGTGTTCTTTATATATTTTGGATATTAACTCTTTATCTGATATATGGTTTGCAAAAATTCTCTCCCATTCTGTAGGCTGTCTTTTCATTTTGTCGATTGTTTCTTTTGCTGTGTAGAAGCTTTTAAGTTTGATGTAGTCCCACTTGTTAATTTTTGCTTTTGTTTGTGCTTTTGGTGTTATATCCAAAAATCATTGCCATGACTAATTCGAGGAGGTTCTTCTCTATGTTTTCTTCTAGGAGTTTCATGGCATTAGGTCTTATGTTTAGGTCTTTGATCCATTTTGAGTTAATTTTTGTGAGTGGTGTAAGATAGGGGTGGAATTTCATTCTTCTGCATGTGTTTATCCAGCTTTCCCAACACCATTTGTTGAGAGACTATCCTTTCCCCAATGGGTGTTCTTGGCTCCCTTGTCAAATATTAGTTGACTGTATATGCAGAGTTTTAATTCTGGGCTCTTGATTCTGTTCCATTGGTCTATGTGTCTACTTTTATGCCAGTACCATACTATTTTGATTGCTATAGCTTTGCAGTATAGTTGGAAATCAGGATGTGTGATGCCTCTGGACTGTTCTTCCTTCTCAGAATTGCTTTGGCTATTTGGGATCTTTCGTGGTGCGATACAAATTTTAGGATTGTTTTTTCTATTTCTGTGAAGAATGCCACTGGCATTTTGATAGGGATTGCATTGAATCTATAGATGGTTTTGGGTAGTATGGACATTTTAGCGATATTAATTCTTCCAATCCATGAGCACGGGATATCTTTCCATTTGTTTATATCTTCTTTGATTTCTTTCATCAAAGACTTGTAGTTTTCATTGTACAGATATTTTACTTCTTTGGTTAAATTTATTCCTAGATATTTTATTGTTTTGGTGCTATTGTGAATAAGATAATTTTCTTTATTTCTTTTTCAGATGTTTCACTATTAGTGTATAGAAATGCAACTGATTTCTGTATGTTGATTTTTATATCCTGGAACTTTACCTTATTTTTTTATTAATTCCAACCTTTTTTGGCTGAATCTTTGGAAATTTCTATATACAAACTAATATCATCTGCAAATAACAACAATTTTACTTCTTCCTTTCTGATTTGGATGATTTTTATTCCTTGTCTTATCTAATTTCTCTGGCTAGAACTTCCAGTTCTATACTAAATAAGAGTTGTGAGAGTGGGCATCCCTTTTTTGTTCCTGATCTTGGAAGGAAAGCCTTCAGTTTTTCACCATCGAATATGTTCTCCCTGGGTTTGTTGTATATGGCATTTATTATGTTGAGATATGGTTTTTTTAATAACCAGTCTGTTGAGAGTTTTTTCTCATGAAAGGATGTTGTATTTTGTCAAATGCTTTTTCTGCATCTATTGCAATGATCATGTGATTTTTATCTTTCATTCTATTAATGTGATGTATTACATTTATTGATTTGCATATATTGAACCACCCTTGAATCCCAGAGATAAATCCCACTTGATTATGGTGAATGATTCTTTTAATGTGCTGCTGAATTCAGTTTGCTAGTATTTTGTTGAGAAGTTTTGCCTCTATATTCATCAGAGATATTGGTCTATAGTTTTCCTTTCTTGTGGTGTCCTTACCTGGTTTTGCTATCAGGGTAATGCTGGCCTTGTAAAATGAGTTTGGAAGTGTTGTCTCCTCTTCAATTTTTTAGAAGCTTGAGAATGATTGGCATTAATTCTTCTTTAAGTGTTTGGTAGAATTTGCCAGTATGGCTGTCTGTTTTTTTCTGTTGGGAGGTTTCTGATTATTGAGTCAACCTCTTTATTCATTATTTCTCTATGCAGATTTTCTGTTTCTTCCTGATTCAGTCTTGGTAGGTTGTGTGTTTGTAGGAATTTATCCATTTCTTCTAGGTTATCTAATTTGTTGGCATATAATTGTTCATAGTTGTCTTTTATGATCCTATGTATTTCTGTAGTATCACTTGTAATATCTCTGCTTTCATTTATAGTTTTATTTATTTGAGTCTTGGCTCTTTTTTTTCTTTGTTAGTCTAGCTAAAAATTTTTCTTTTTTGTTTTTGTTTTTGGAAAAACCAGCTCTTGGTTTCGTTAATCCTGTCTGTTGTTTCTGTGGCCTCTATTTCATTTATCTCTGCTCTGATGTTTAATATTTTCTTCCTTTTACTAACTTTATGCTTAGTTTGTTCTTGTTTTTCTGGTTCCTTGAAGTGTAAAGTTAGGTTGTTCATTTGAGATCTTTCTCACTTCTTAATGTATGCATTTATTACTATAAACTTTCCTTCCAGAACCGTTTTTCCAGCATTCCATAGGATTTGTGTTTCCATTTCATTTGTTTCAAGACTTTTAAAAATTTCTCTTGTGATTTCTTCTTTGATCCTTTGGTTGTTCAGACGTGTGTTGTTTAGTTTCCACATGTTTGTAGTTTTTCCAGATTTATTCTTGTTTTTGATTTCTGGTTTCATACCATTATGGTCAGAAAAGACAGTTGGTATGGTTTCAATCTTCTTGAAATTGCTAACACTTGTTTTATGTCCTATTATATGATCTCTCCTGGAGAATGTTCCACGTGCACTTACAAAGAATGTGCATTCTGCTGTTGTTGGATGCAAAGTTCTACGTATGTTTGTTGAATCCATTTGGTCTAAAGTATGCTTCAAGTCCAATATTTCCTTGTTGATTTTCTGTCTGGATGATCTGTCCCTTGCTGATAGTAGGGTATTGAAGTCCCTTACTATTATATTGTCTATTTTTCTCTTCAGATCTGTTAGAATTTGCTTAATATATTTAGGTGCTCCAATGTTGGGTGCATATATATTTACAATAGTTCTATCTTCTTGATGTATTGACCCCTTTATCATTACATAATGATCTTTTTGTCTCTTGATACTATTTTTGGCTTAAAGTCTTATTTTGTCCGATATAAATATAGCTATTTTCACTTTCTTTTGATTTCTACCTGCATGGCATATCTTCTTCCATCTGTTCACTTTGAGTCTTTAGAGCTGAAGTGAGTCTCTTGTAGGCAACATATAGTTGGGTCTTGTTTTCTCATCCATTTAACCACTATGTACCTTTTGATTGGTGAACTTACATTTAGAGTCATTATTGATATGCAAGGACTTACTACTGCCGTCTATTGATTGCTTTCTGGTTTTTGGGTTTTTTTGTTTTGTTTTCTATTTCCATTGTTTCTTTTCCTCTCTACTTCTGCCTACTTTGAAAACTGGTTGTTTTCCGTGGTGGTATGCTCTGTCCCCTCCCTCTCTTTTTTATGTTTCAAGAAGCTACTCTAGATTTTTGCTTTGTGGTTACCATGACGCTTACACAAAACATCTCATAGATAAAACTGTCCATTTTATGCTGATAGCAACTTATCTTTGTTTGCCTATAAAGACTCCACTCTTTTACTTCTCCTTTTATATTTTTTAAAAGATTTTATTTTTCTTATTATTTTTCCTTCTTCTCCCCAAAGCCCCCCAATACATAGTTGTATATTCTAGTTGTGGATCCTTCTAGTTGTGGCATGTGGGACGCCACCTCAGCATGGCTTGATGAGTGGTGCCATGTCCTTGCCCAGGATCCGAACCAGTGAAACCCTGGATTGCCAAAGTGGAGTGCACAAACTTAACCAATCAGCCACAGGGCCGGCCCCCCTTTTATATTGTTGATGTCACAATTTCCCTCTTTTTGTGTTGTGTATTCATTAACAAATTATAGTAACTATAGTTATTTTAATACGCTTTTCCCTTAACCTTTATATTATAGTTAAGTAGTTAATACACCATTTTAATACAGAGTTACAGTTTTCTAATTTTGAGTGTCTATTCTTCACTTTTCCAGCATGTGTGTACTTTTAGATGTCTTGATGTCCATTATTCATGTCTTTTCAGTTCAGCTTGAAGAACTCCTTTCAGCATTTGTTGCAAGGCAAGTCTAGTGGTGGTGAACTCCCTCAGCTTTTGTTTGTGTGGGAAAGCTTTTATTTCTCCTTCACTTTCAACAATTCCAATAGCTCTTGTAGGCTTTTCAACTTTTAAAAATCTTAGTTCCCAATCCTCTTTTAACTGTATTATTTGCATATTCTTATCCTCCAAGTCATTTTTTCTTTGTTCCATATTGTCTGCCCTAATGCCCATGCTCTCTATTGCATTCTCTGTCTCATTCATTGAATTTTTCAGCTCCAGAACTTTTGTCTGGGTCTCTTTTATAATTTCAATCTCTTTGGTAGAGGACTTCTTCTGTTTAGTATTTTTTTTATTTTATTGAGGTCATGATAGTTTATAACATTGTGAAATTTCAGTTGTACGTTATTATTTGTCAGTCACTATATATATGTGCCCCTTTACCCCTTGTGCCTACCCCTAAACCCTCTTCCCCTCTGGTAACCACTAATCTGTTCTCTTTGTCCATGTGTTTGTTTATCTTCCATATATAAGTGAAATCATGCAGTATTTGTCTTTCTCTGTCTGGTTTACTCTGCTTAACGTCATACCCTCAAGGTCCATCCACGGTGTTGCAAATGGGTAGATTTCACCTTTTTTATGACGCAATAGAATTCCATTGTATATATATACCACATCTTCTTTATCCAATCATCCATTGATGGGCACTTGGGTTGTTTCCACTTCTTGGCTACTGTGAATAATGCTGCAATAAACGTAGGGATGCATAAGCCTCTTCGGATCATTGATTTTAAGTTGTTTGGATAAGTACCCAGTAGTGGGATGGCTGACTCATATGGTATTTCTATTTTTAATTTTTTGAGAAATATCCATGCTGTTTTCCATAGTGGCTGCACTGGTTTGGGTTCCCTCCAGCAGTGTATGAGGGTTCTCCTTTCTTCACATCCTCTCCAAGATTTGTTGTTTTTTACCTTGGTGATTATAGTCATTCTAACAAGTGTGAGGTGATATCTCATTGTAGTCTTGATTTGCATTTCCCTGATGATTAGTGATGATGAGCATTTTTTCATGTGCCTGTTGGCCATCTGAATATTTTCTTTGGAAAAACATCTGTTCATTTCCTTTGCCTGTTTTTTGATCAGGTTGTTTTTTTTGTTGTTGAGTTTTATGAGTTCTTTACATATTTTGGAAATTAACCCCTTGTCAGATATATGATTTGCAAATATTTTCTCCCAATTGGTGGGTTATCTTTTCATTTTGCTCATCATTTCCATTGCCTTGCAGAAGCACTTTAGTCTGATGAAGTCCCATTTGTTTATTTTTTCTTTTGTTTCCTTTGCCTGAGTAGAAATGGTATTGGAAAAGATCTTTCTAAGACTGATGTCAAAGAGTATACTGCCTATATTTTCTTCTAGAAGTTTTATGGTTTCACGTCTTACCTTCAAGTCTTTAATCCATTTTGAGTTAATTTTTTGTGTGTAGTGAAAGGTAATGGTCTACTTTCATTCTTTTGCATGCGGCTGTTCAGTTTTCCCAACACCATTTATTGAACAGATTTTCCTTTCTCAATTGTATGGCCTTGGCTCCTTTGTCGAGGATTAGCTATCTGCAGATATGTGGTTTTATTTCTGGGCTTTTGATTCTGCAAGTACACATTGATCTGTGTGACTGGTTTTGTGCCAGTACTGTGCTGTTCTTATTACCCTAGCTTTGTAGTATATTTTGAAGTCAGAGACTGTGATACCTCCAGCTTTGTTCTTTTTTCTCTGGATTGCTTTGGCTATTCGGGGTCTTTTGTTGTTCCATATAAATATTAGGATTCTTTGTTCTATTTCTGTGAAGAATGTCATTGGGATTATGATTGGAATTGCAATGAATCTGTAGATTGCTTTAGGTAGTGTGGACATTTTAACTATGTTTGTTCTTCTGACCCATAAGCATAGAATATCTAGTTGATTATTTCTAATAGTTTTCTGATGGACTCTTTAGGGTTTCCTGTATATAGAATCATGTCATCTGCAAACAGTGAGAGTTTCACTTCTTCCTTTCCAATTTGGATTCCTTTTATTTCTTTTTCTTGCCCAATTGCTCTGGCCAAAATTTCCAGTACTACGTTGAATAAGAGTGGCAAGAATGGGCACCCTTGTCTTGTTCCTATTCTCACAGGGATGGCTTTCAGTTTTTCATCATTAAGTATGATGTTGGCTGTAGGTTTGTCATATATGACCTTTATTATTTTGAGGTACTTTCCTTCTATATCCGTTTTATTGAGAGCTTTTATCATAAATGGATGTTGGATCTTGTCAAATGTTTATTCAGCATCTATTGAGATGATCATGTGATTCTTATTCCTCATTTTGTTAATCTGTTGTATCACATTGATTGATTTGTGGGTGTTGAACCACCCCTGCATCCCTGGAATAAATCCTACTTGATCATGGGGTATGGTCCTTTTAATGCATTGTTGTATTCAGTTTACCAATATTTTGTTGAAGATTTTTGCAACTATGTTCATCAACAATATTGGCCTGTAATTTTCCTTCTTTGTGTTGTCCTTGCTGGTTTTGGTATCAGGTAATGTTGTCCTGATAGAATGAGTTAGGGAGCATCCTATCTTCTTCAATTTTTCAGAATAGTTTGAGAAGGATAGGTATTAAATCTTCTTTGAATGTTTGCTAGAATTCTCCAGAGACGCCATCTGGTCCTGGACTTTTGGTTTTGGAGAGGTTTTTAATTACTGTTTCAATCTCCTTACTTGCGATTGGTCTACTCAGATTCTCTATTTCTTCTTGATTCAATTTTGGGAGGTTGTATGAGTCTAAGAATTTATCCATTTCTTGTAGGTTATCCAATTTGTGGGCATATAGTTTTTCATAATATTCTCTTACAGTCCTTTGTATTTCTGATATCTGTTGTAATTTCTCCTTTTTCATTTCTAATTTTATTTATTTGAAACTTCTTTTTTTCTAGGCTAGTCTGGCTAAGAGTTTGTCAATTTTGTTTGTCTTCTCAAAGAATCAGCTCTTAGTTTCATTAGTCCTTTCTACTTTTTTAAAGTCTCTATTTCATTTATTTCTGTTCTGATTTTTATTATTTCCCTCATTCTGCTGACTTTGTTGCCCCTTTATTCTTACCTTTCCCTTCCAGAAGATATCACACTAATGTGTTACATTGATGTAACATGATTGGCACAATCATACATGATTGTATAATACGTAATTGATACAATCATGCTGATTGGACTTGCTGAGCAAGAAGTAGCAACTGCTCTAGACTTATTGGTAAGACATTTGTGTGTCAGAGAGTGGGAAATAAATCCAAGCACAATTCAAAGCTCTTCTACCTCAGTGAAATTTCTAGGGGCCCAATGGTGTGGGGCATACCCAAAAGTCCCTTCTAAGGTGAAGGATAAGTTGTTGCCTCTTGTCTCTCCTGCAACCAAGAAAGAAGCACAATGCCTAGTGTGTCTCTGTGGATTTTGGAGGCAAGAAATTCCTTATTTTGGTGTGTTGCTTTGGCTCATTTACTGAAGACTCACAAAGAGGCTTAGTTTTGAGGGGAGCCCAGAATAGGATAATGCTCTGTAACGTGTCTAGGCTATTGTGCAAGCTGCTCTGCCATGTGGGCCATCTGATCCATCAGATACAATGGTGCTTGAAGTATCAGTGGCAGATGGGAATACTTTTGGAGGCTTTGATGGGCCCCAATAGGTTAATCACCATGCAACCTTTTAGGATTCTGGACAAAAGCCCTGCCATCATCTGCTTCTACTGACTAGAATACATAGTTTAGAGGAACCTGGGGCTTTAGAATTCTCAGACTCTTCCCTCCAAGTGTCCCATCCCAGATCAGAGGGTCCAGCATTTTCCCTATCAAGGTCTTGGCTTTGACATAAGATGCCCATGGAGCCTGTACATTTAGTCTCCTTTCCACCCTTCCAGCTTTATAATTAGATCCTAAACCTTAATCTCAGCACAATGTCTGTAGCTGCAGAAGGGTCTCCCTTACATCTGCCAGAGAAGTCTTCTGGCTTTCAGAACATGTCTTAGCTTGGTCATTAGTTGCCTTGAGCCTATCATTTTCTCTTTTCAAAACTATCATTTCTATTAGCAACTCCACACCACAATCCTTTTAATTATCATTGCCTCATGCTAGGCTGGAGTAGCAGCCACTTTATCTTGTAATGCATTATTGTTATTATTATTTTTAAAGATTGGCCCTGAGTTAACATCTGATGCAAATCTATTTTTCTTCTTCTTCTTCTCCACAAAGCCCCCCAGTACATAGTTGTGTATTCTAGTTGTAGATCCCTGTAGTTCTGCTTGTGGGATACTGCCTCAGCGTGGCTTGATGAGTGGTGCTAGGTCCACACCAAGGATCCAAACTGGCGAAACCATGGGCCACTGAAGCAGAGCATGCAAACTTAACCACTGGGCCATGGGGCCAGCTCCTTGCAATGCATTATTGTCCACCCACTTTTCATCCCATTTAAACAGGGGGAAGTTTTAGTAATAGTGATGCCGCTACCCACCAGGGGTTATTTCCCACCCTGTTTATCACTAACAACAGGATCCTTATTCCTTTCAGACAGGTGGAACATCCAACTTCAAATACAATCCAAAACTGTTTTCCAGGACCACTACTGATATTAATCGTCTTACCCTGGATTCCCATGAACACTGGTTCTTAAAATTTGACTGGTGAACCAGTAGCATCAGCATTACCTAGGAACTTGTTAGCGATACCAATTCTTGGGCTCTATCCCAGACCTACTGAACCAGAAATTCTGCAAATGGGCCCAGCAATCTGGGCTCTAACAAATTTGAAAACCACTGCCCCAGAAAGCAGAGTCTAAGGCAAAGCTCGTGTGCTAACGCTTCATTTGGGATGATAAACCCAGGGCAGAGATGGACACTAGGAAAGATGCATTACCAAGCTTTCCATAGCTTCAGGAGAAAACATAATCGGTTGCTTCACCAATCAGAACAGTTTATCAGGGAGATAAGGAGAGAAGAACATAACTGCTGGCTTCTTCTCTCCTTGGGCAAAATTTGCCTCAAGGGCATTAACTCCTCTACTCTTCCAAGTTTTATCAAACAGCCCCTCTCCAGAAATGGTGGCACTTCTCCAGAAATGGTGAAAGCAGTCAGAGGCCCGATGGATTTGCTCAGATCAGGCTTATGTACTGAAGCTGCTGCAGTTCCCACCACGCTGGCATGATGCAGGCATCATGCAGGAGCCCAATCCTTATTCCAGCTGGTGAATGTAGTTGAGGTCACGGCAGTGGTGATCTGGGCTGTCCTGTGAGCAAATGGCCAAAGGCCTGAGAAGTAGCTGAGGTCAAGGGGATCTAGAGAGGCATATAAAAATAGATCCATTTAACTTGGCTCAGTTACATGCCAAAAATAATGTAACGAAATGTAATATACTCAGGAATGTGACTTACAGCTTAATTTTTACTCAGTTATCCATCAGCTTAACTATGATGCCTTGTATTTTCTGTGTGCCTGCAAAAAATTATATCTTTTGGAACAATCTCATTCTTGGATATCCTTTTATCATTTAAAAAGTATATAAGACATCATTAAAAGATTAAAGTAGAAAGTTTTATTTCCTGGCAATTATGTATAGGATCATATTCCCAAACTGCTATTTAGAACCTCTATAGGTGACCTTGACCACTTTAACAATTTCAAGATTCACAATACAATTTCAAGGCTTATTAAAATACCGTAGTGTTGGTTATATTTTTTAACTTCATTAAGCATGTAACTTACAACTTGTTCCAATGTGAGGTAATAAACAAGGTCCTATTAAAATTGATGGTAGAGTGGGAATGCAAACTGTTGCAGCCACTATGGAAAACAGTATGCAGATTTCTCAAAAAATTAAAACCAGAAATACCTTATGACTCAGCCATCCCACTACTGGGTATCTATGCAACGAATTTGAAATCAGCAATTCAAAGAGACCCATGCACCCCTATGTTCATCGCAGCATTATTTACAATAGCCAAGACATGGAAGCAACCTAAGTGCCTATCAACTGATGATTAGATAAAGAAGATATGGTATATATATATATATATATATATATATATATATATACAATGGAATACTACTCAACCATAAAAAAGGATAAAATCATCCCATTGACAACAACATGGATGGACCTTGAGGGTATTATGGTAAGTGAAATAAGCCAGATAGAGAAAGATGAACTCTGTATGACTCCGCTCATAGGTGGAAGTTAACATATAGACAAAGAGAACTGATTGGTGGTTACCAGGGGAAAGGTGGGGTGGGGGGAGGGCTCAAAGGGAGAAGTGGTGCACCTGCAACATGACTAACAATAATGTACAACTGAAATTTCACAAGGTTGTAAACTATCATAATCTTAATAAAAAGTTAAAAAAAATTGATGGTAGAATACATGCAAATTTCACAAGTATTAAAATGTGCAAGAAAATATGTGTCCGAGATACAAGGAAATAGGTATATACCAAGCCTTGTACTAGATGTCTTACATACATAATCATATTTACTGCCCAGAGTTGTTAGTAAGTTTACAGTTCCTTTTTCACATTTATTATTAAATTTATTAGGATGATTGAATCATTGATAACTTGAAATCACTGTGGTTTTCCTTTCACTTTTCAGGCTGTAGAGACAGAAAACCAGCTAAAACAGTTATGAAAGCTGCAGAAAATACTGAAAATTTGGTTAATAAAAGAAAATAACATGTGAAAAAGGGAAAATTTTCTAGCAAGGGAGGTCATAGTTTGCTCTAAACAACCCTATTATCTCCCAGGAAAATCCACCAGCCAGCCTCTGTGCATCCTCTCATCCAACAGATAACTCCTACAAGAAATTGTAAATTAAAGTGATCTAACACATTCATGTGAACATTCTTATAAATGGAAATGGAACACCAGGAATCTAGAGTCAACCAGGTGATAAGATAGGATTTCTGTGTCCTTCACTGGGATGCCTAGAATCTCCTCCAAGGGTCATTTAAAGTACATGGATTAGGATAATTAATACTAGTTGCCACAAAAAAAAACAAAAAACAAAAAAACTCCAAAATCTCATTGGTTCAAGAAAATAAAAGTTCTTTTCTTGCTCACATCATACTCCATTGCTGGTCAGCTGACTTTCCTGGAAGACTCAGGATGGTGATTCCAGGTGGTGACTCAGGTGTCTTGATCCTTCCCATTTTGTGGCTGTGCCATCCTTAAGTACTTTACTTCCAGTTGCACAATAATGGCTTTGGGAAAGCTAATGAGTCACAAGAGCTTTCAGGAGGAAGGTCTTAAAGTGGCATATCTTATTTTCGTCCATATTCCATTGGAAGAACTAGTGACGTGGCCCCTAGCTAACTAACCGTAAGGAACGCTGGAACGTGTATTCTTCCTAGGAACCCAGGAAGGAAAAATGGAATTTAAGTTTATCTAGCCATTTTTGCCTCAGTCTACAAAATTTGCATTTCACTCTTCCTCCCATGTGTGGAAAATTGCCCCTCCCCAGGTGGGACAAGCCAGTCTTCTCCAGTCACCACCTCCAGCTCAAAAATCCAGGATCTCGAGGCAATCAGTCTTCACAATTACTTTTTCTTAGTCCATCTCCTCACAATGACTTCCTCTTACTCCAGTGACCTATAAACCAAAAGACAAGATCTCTGTTCCTTCCACTGATACACACACTCTATTTAAAATGATGACAAGACAACTACAACAAAGACTACAAAAAAAGAGAAGACTAGAAGACACACAGAATTCAGTGGTCCATGGCATACCAAATTCTGAATCTAAGTAGCTCAGGCATGGCAGATGCCACGACCGTGAGAATGGGGAAATTTTATTTAAGAGGTGCAGGTTCTCTGGGAAAAAATCTTTGTTGTCATTGTTCTCTATGGACCCTGGTTCCACATTTTGGAAGGCTTCACCTCATCCAGTGTTCTTCCTGGCCAAATCTAAAGCTAGGGAGCATACCTCCCTTTGAGGTGGCACTGCCTTTAAAGCCTGCCTCCTGCTCCAGGTGGGTTGACTCTAAGTTGTTCTAATTCTCAGAAAGTCAAAGAATTTTCAGTAAAGTCTTGTGGTTTCTTGGCAGTGCAAGTCTAATCACTGGTATGAGGAGAGAAACGACTTAAGTCACTTATATTAGTATTTATAGTCATTTATGTTAGTGTAACTCACTTCCAGCCTTGGCAATTAAAGGCCTTACATGCTCTTCTCTTTATTAAACTCGGAAAACCTAGAAGCCAAATCTTGAGATGGGATTCCACTGGGAGTCATTAAAAGATCCTAAATAAATGGATAAATAGTCCACGATCAAGAATATTAGGGCATAATTTTGTAAAGATATTACTTCTTCCCAAATTGGTCTGCTAATTTGATGTAACATCAATCAAAATCCCAACAGAGTCAATGTAATGCCAACCAAAAGCCCAGTATATTTTTATAAAATTTTTAAAAAGTGAATAAAAACTATATAGAGGATAAAAAGTCAAGAATTGCCAGGAAACTTCTGAAGAGAAATAATCAGGATGGTGACTTAACCCACCATGTATTATAACTATTTATATGACTGTGGCCGTTAAGATAGAGAAACATTGATGCAGGGATCAACATAATGGAGCAATGGAGCAAAATAGGGACCCCAGAAATAGACCATGTGTATAAGGAATATTGATATATGAAGGACATAGGTGAGAAATCAGTGGGAAAAAGAGAGACTAGTCAATTAGTGGAGCTGTAAAGCTCGGTCAAACCTATCGGGAAAATGCAATTACATTCCTGCCTCATGATATGCCCCAGATAAAAAATTTAGTAAGAGAAGTAAATTTTTTAAGAATTGTAGGTGATGAGGGCCTGGCCCCATGGTGGGGTGGTTGAAGTTCCACATGCTCTGCCTCGGCAGCCAGGGTTTGCAGGCTTGAATCTCCACTCCACTCCACACGCACCTACTCCACTGACCGGCTGTGCTGTGGTGGTGTCCCACACACACAAAAATAGTGGAAACTTGGCGTGGATGTTAGCTCAGCAACATCTTCCTCAGCAAAGAAAAGAAATTGTAGGTGATGAAAGCAAAGCTGAAAATTGTTAATTTCTTTCATTTATCCACAAATATTTACTGAATACCATCTGCGTTACAGACCCTCTGGGAACATCTGGAGCTACAAAGACAAACAAGCAAACTAAAATATTTTTAAAACTTAGATTAATATCATTCTGACCTTGTTGTAGGAAAGAATTTCTTTTGAAAAACACATAAAATGCCACCATTAAATAGAAGACTGGTAAACTTGACTACATTAACAACAGAGTGGTCCCATTCAGTGGGGAGACGCTTATCTGAGGCCCAAATACCGTGTCAATTATTGATCTGTAGCTTGGTTATATCAGGCCAAAATTAAATTTTTCTTTATGATTTTACAACTCTACTAGAAAAAATGTATTATTAGTCTAAAAACAGTTTACTTTATACAATTTTGTGTCATACTAAGACATTTGCTATTCCTCTGTGTTTCTTGCAAAAAAACTCCAAACCACAAACAAAAATTCCACACATTTCATACTTTCATCATACGTGCCTTTATTATGAGAAAGTATAAAGCATAATATAAACTTGTAAAGTTAAAAACATGATACATGCAAATATAAAATGAGCAAATGTCAATGATTTCATTCAACTCATAAAAATGAAGAAACCAGTTAGATGTTAAGATTAGTTCACAGGAATAACGATGAATATAATCAGTCAAAAGAACTCTGAAATAAATTTGCAAATAGATCTAAACCTATCTAATATCCTAAAGGGCAAGAAACTGTAACATTTCCCACCAAACAGAAAATCAAGTGCATCCAGTTGCGTCAACTGCATCTTGTCCCTTTGATTGTTATGTATGGGAACGGTTCGCATGACTCTCAAAAAAACAATTTTTGCAATGACATCAGTTTTCTGTAAGTTAACCTCTACCGGTACAAAGTTTTAAAATAGCCTAGTCAATGGGAAGTTGTTCAAAAATACACACCCCTAATGGAATTATAATCCCAGGAGGATCTGTTAGGTTATTTCCAGCACTTTTTCACTTATTTCCAAATATTGAATAATTTTTCTTAACAATTTTTTGATAGAATATCTTCTGAACATAATTTTATTTCAAAAAACTTATAACACATGTGTAATGCTCCAAAATGCTTTTGTTTGGGGTGACGTTTCGTTTTGTCTTTGAACGAAATAAACCCTTTTCTCTATGAAATAGAGATTACTTTGGATGTTGACACGGAATTGCTCGTTACACGTATTTAGTACTAGCATCTATTCGATGCCTCCTTCTAGATTCAGTTTTGACGTTAATATATGATCAATTCCTTTCCTCCTTCACCCTTTATAATCCTAAACAAACTCTGAGCAGAGAGTTCTCTCTCTTGATCTATTATGTTTTGGACAGCAGGAGAGTTAATTTCCATAAACTACAGTAAACCTAGTGAAAGGTCTTTGGTGTATTTAATCTAAAGGAACAACATCTACTTACCATTATTTCTAGGGTATATTCCTTTAAAGAACTAAGAAGTTATAAGAATGCTTTGGGGGCTTAATCTTATATCGAGGCAATTTAATAGAGTTTCTGGAATCTTGTTGCAGAAAATCTGGAGCCACGTAGAAACTCTGGTAATAGGTTGGTTTTTAAGTCTGAAAACAAGTACAAATGTTTTGGGGACTTGGGTGGTTTTTTTTGTTGTTGTTGTTTGTGTGTATCTGAAAAGGCTATTAAGGGTCTTTTTTTTCCCGCTTTGAGGTTCATTAATGATGTTTTTCAACCTCTCATATACATATCTGTAAAGGAGAGGACTTAGAGTATTTTTCCCCGTGGGAAAAATTCACCCTGAGCTAACATCTGTTGCCAATCTTCCTCTTTTTATTTTTTCCTTCCCAAAGCCCCAGAGCATGGATGTATATTCTAGTTGTAAGTCCTTCTGTTTCTTCTCCAAGAGCTGCCATCACAGACGGCATGGCTACTGACAGATGAGTGGTGTGATTCTGAGACCCGGAACCGAACCCTGGCCACCGAAGTGACGAGAGCACCGAACTTTAACCTCTAGGTCATCAGGGCTGTCTCGAGAATTTAGAATTTTGATCTCTTTTAGTAAGCCTCTTTTTTCCACGAATATCATGACTACTTTCTGACCAAAATTGGAGATTTCCAAATCTCTCTCTTAGATATTTTGGAACATCCTGCACTCAGAATAAAGCAGAAAAAAACCCACTAGTTTGGAGGTAATCTCTGGTCACCAATTCCGATTATACTAAGTGATACTATTGTCATTTAAAATTAGCTAAACAAGACGGGAATTTCTCCTTGATCATTTGACTGAGGACCTCACAGAATGGAGTCTAAACAACAACAGACTTGATTTTTCTCAGGTATAGGCAGTAAGGGTTAACAGACTGGCAAAAACTACAGTCAAACACAGTTTATAGTCCCTACCTGAAAGACAAAGCATTTCTGAGCTCAAGGATGGAGTCGTGGACTCTCCAGGCCACAGAAGGGAATATGAAGGAGGATCTGAAAGTCAGGCCATGTGTGAATTGAGTCCACATCCTGTACTCCACCTCCACTCTTCTTAGGATCTTACACACTATGCCAAATTGTGGCACAAGCATGACCAGACTCAACTATTTAAAATAAGTGTATACCATTTATTAGAACTGTTTTTCAGGAAGGAAGGAAGAGAATGTCCATCAGCCAGAAACGGGGAATCGCTTCATCCTTGCTGCTTAACACATCAAAATTACAGGCTTTCTTTTATAACTTAATTTACCTAAAAATCCCTATAAGATTTGTGTTGATGAGCAGTGGAGAAAGTGAAACTCAAGAAGGAAAAATGAGAGAAACTGATGCTATGCTGTGGAGAATGAAGTGGGTCTAATAAAATAGCAAATTTTGATGACATTACTTGATGGGAGTACTATTAACAATCAAAATAAAGATAGACAAATGCACATTGGAAAAAAAAAAAATCACATTAGTTGTTGAGAGGAGCAAAGGGGACTATGACATAGAAGGTCCCTCTAAAGGAGTCAAAATGTACATTCAAGCGAATAAAACATTAATGGTTTCTTAAGTAGTTAAGATTTTTCACTTTAAGAACAGTGAATCCTCTACTTTTGATTATGTAAAGGCTAATTTCATCATTAAATTGAGATCATTTTGAGAGTTGGATGTAAAACACATTTTATTGGTTTGGACGTGGTGACTCAAGATGAATTGGGGAGGTCAAGAATGACTCCCAAGTTTCTGAACTGGGCAACAGAACAAATTGTAGATGTCAGTGACTGAAAAGGGAAGACAAAGGAAAAGCCAGGCAAACAGATTTGGGATTCAGTTTAGGATATTTTGAGTCCTAGATGGCTGAGAAATCCAAGAAGACATAAATACGTAACTCAATATGTGAGTCTGGAACTGAGATGTTGTCTGGGTTGAATATATAAATACAGAACTTTCCCAAGATCACATAGCTTCTGAGCAGTAATGGGGAACAGAGAACAAATCCTCCTGACTCCATATTCATGTTTCCTTCTCTAAGACATGGAGAAACCAGAGAAATGGAAATCTGTGCTTTAAATCCAGAATTCTACAGCCATACAACCATTTTCCATCTACAAGTACTGCTGAAGTAAAAAGTCTAGAAATATTATATTCCAATTACAATGCTGAACCCAGGACCAACAATTTCTTTCAGATACTAAAATTTGTGTCTGACCATGCTACTTATGCCACAAAGTTTCTGCGCCCTTCCTTTAAACCTGGCTTCTTCCAAGCCCCTATCTATCCCCTGTCTGACAAACATATCTGAATGTCAGTGAGTCTCAAAGATACAAACATCGTTAAATTTTCCCGTCAGATTTCTGAGTCCCATAAAAATTAAAATCTAGCTGCATAAATTGGTCATTTAGTGCATGGCCTTTCATCCATTGGTTTGGGCTGGGATTTCATTTGTCTAATAACGAAAAATGCAGGTAATGTGTCTCTAGTGAAAAAGAGAGAAAGACAAAATAGGGAAGGTGACAAAGAAACACCTTGGGGCAGATGGCAGAAGAAGAAACACCCAAAATGACCAAGAAGATCCAGAGACCAGAAGCCAAGGCAAACAAGGGTTTCAAGGAAAGACTGAGAGCAGCGCAGTGAAATGGTAGCTAGAAGGAAAGTAAATGGTAAAACTCAAAGAATGCTCAAGTTTTTCAACAAGGAAGGCATTTGTGAGCAAATCCAGGACCATTTCACTGAAATGATAAGCACAAAAGCCATATTTCTCTTAGGTGAGATGAAATTAGGAATCTGGAACTTAGAGAACTTAGTTGGGAACACTAGTTCTAGAATTTGGGATCCAAAGAGGAGGAGCGATGAGACATTAGCCAAAGAAGAGGAGTATACGTAACACAACAAAAATTCCATTGTATGTCAAATATTAGTTGGAGCTAAGTTTGGAGTGAGAAAGCAATATTCCTCAATACTCAGGAAGGAAAGGATGTTAAAGGTTATCAAGTACAATGTCCAACTTCTGTTCCAAATCCCTCTCTAACACCATAACCACCATCACCTCTGTCCTGCATCCAGAAATGGTCCTCCAGCCTCAAAACTGGAAGAATGCCCAGGGACAAGCCCGTATATTCCACTTTCCAAAAGCTCTACTGCTTAGAAAATTTTGTCCTAATTTATCCAAAAATTCCTACACTCAATTCCATCCATCCATCTGTCTGGTTCTGGTTCTTTCTGAGGACACCACATCGTACAAACAGACCAGCATAGTTCTCTGGACATCAAAGGCAACCCTATTGTCTCTGTCCCGATCCTACAATGTTTACTCGGAGGACTCAGTGATCTCCTCTACATGTTGCCTGGATCATCCAGACTCAATCCAGTTGTCACCTTCCCTCTGCGGCCTCCAGAATGTATCACAACCCTCTTTGTGGTACCAAAGCTGAGCAGAAATGTGATCTCCTCCCTTCCTTGGTACCCTCAACATCTACTGAGCTGCCCTTGCACCCTTATTTGCTTTTTTGGTGAGTGTCCTTTCCTATACTCTGTGGCTCCCCAGCTCCCAGCCTAACCTTCCCCTGTCCGGTGATGACTGGTCATAGATGAAAGACACACACATGAGAGGGAATGTATTTTTATGGAGAAGGTGTTCCAGAATGGGGAGGAATTACTCCAGGAGAGAGTAAGGTTGGTGATATTCAAGTTTCAGGGTAGCTTGAAGTGTTTGTAACTGACTAGTTGGAGGCAGAGTTGTAATCCTCCTTCGCGTGGTTAGAACTGGCTGTTTTTGCAGGAAATTTCAGGCAGCACTTTTGTTCATTTAGGCAGGTAAAGTATTGAATTTCCTGTTTTCTGCAGGTGTTTCTGCACATGCCTTGGTAAAGCTGGCATGGATTCCAAGGCTCTTGGCTCTTGCCATAGTTGGATTTGAACAGGCCACCTGGGAAAAACATAGCCATGTTTAGTTTCTATGCAGCAGTGATAATACAAGTGGGGTGGGGGGGGCATGATTTAAAGATAACAGGACCTAAGAATATTCAAAGCACGGGATCTGGAGTCAAAACCACTTCAGTTCAAATCTGGGCTCTGCCATTATAGCTCTTCATCCTTAAGTAAGTTACTTCAGTCCTCTAGCCTTCCACTGTGTTGTCGTCACAATGGGCATAACAATATAGCCAACTTCTTAGTGTTTTTGTGATGACTAAATTCACACATACAGAATGCTCAGAAAAGTATCTGCCACATACTAAGAAGTAATTAAAGATTAGGCAGTGTTGTTGCTACGAAAGTCTTTTCCTGAGGGTCCAGGACTTCAAGGGCGCCCCTGTGAGCATCTACTGGACATGTTCCCAAATGCCCACAGATGCCTGCTCCTCACACACAGCTCTCATTAGAGACAGCCAGGATCTCCTCTGAAGCAGGACACACGTATTTGCGGCCCTGTATGCCTACATATTTTGAAACATTTAAGCAAACATGTACCACATATGCCTCTCTCTGTACTTCGGCCCCACAGGAACAGATACTGTATACACATGGGCAGCACAAGTACATACATGGGCATACATGGGCATACGTGAGTATGTATGTACACACATGGGCAGCACACTGGCGCACACACAGAGGCCCACACGCACAAGGGATTTTATTCACAGGTCCACAGTCACACATAAATTGAGCGTATACACATGTGCTCACTGTACAAATCTGTACCACACCTTCCACATATGGCTAAATCCTATTTGTGAATATTGATAGCTATGTATCAGTCATCCAGATATGGGCATGTGTATACAGCCTTTTCAGCTGAAAATATCCCAGTGAAAAAGTTCCTGACACTTAGTCAGCATTCTATAAATATTAGTCATCAATAGTATTAGTTACGTATTGGAACTCTTAGAGACAAAGGAGCCATTAGAAAGAAAATAATACTAACAATCACTACCATATGTCCAGCGTCTATCATATACATAAAAGCCTGCTGTTATCTCCACTTTTTAGATGAAGACACTGAGGCTCAAAGAGAGACCTTGCTCTGTTCACATTCCATAGCTTGTCCTTGACCAAGGACAGGATTCAAGAATAGGATTCAATTTCTGATCTACATAATATTAAGTCCATGCTCTTTCCTCTCTGTGTCACACTGCCTCTCTATATGATAGGATTTCTAGGAGAGGCTGGCATCTTCCTGCATGATATCTGCAGGCATAGGGCCTTCTACATCTTTCAATAGATAGTCCAAAATTCATGGCTTAGCATTCAAGGACCTTTCCAACCATCCACCTATCCCCTCATTCTACATCCATTTAGGAGCACTCATTCTATGCCAGGCCATGTACTCAGTGCTAAGCATGCTGGGGTCTCTAATGCCCACTCACATTAATAAAAATTGGACAAAGCAAGCTTGATGTTATTTCCTGCATGGAAAAAAAGAACCTTTGCTAAATTTTTCACAAGAGAAAGCAAAATTTTCCAAGTTTAGGTGAAGTCAGAGAAGGTAACTGGAAAGAAAGGAGAAAAGAAAATGCCTCAGTGGCAGATATCCCATAGCTTTTTGGTGTCGGTGTACATACGAACTGCCCTGGAAATTGGCACTCCAGTACAGAGAAGGTAGTCAATTGCTGCCACATCAGCCAGACTGCTGATGAACCAGAGGAAGGAGGTTAAAAATGGCACCCTTTGTCCATGCTTCTCTATCATGATAATGTGTTTACTACATTAATCCTCATCCTCATCCTGAAACTTGTCTCTCTTTTGGCACCATCCTACTTATAAGAGGAGGAGTCCTGCAGAGGGGTTCCCCAGAGTGACACCCACATTCTTCTGGCTAACATCTGAGCTGGAGGGCTTTCCTTTTCTCCCAAACACACTGGATGGAAACTGGGGCACCCAAGGTCTCTTCTTTGTAGTCACCAGAGGGTGGATAAGAACATAGATACCAAGAATGAGGATCAGGCAAGCTGGTTTTTCCTTACTCTCTCTACATGGAAAGCAGGTCAAGAATCCTGAAGGATTCTGCTAACAGTGGTGAAATAAACAAACAAACAGAAGGCTTGTCAAAGACATTTGTAGAGTTTCTCAGTCCTGTTGCTGTTATAACGCTATGTTTCCCCCTGTCATGACAAACTGTGCCACCCACATTCAAGTTAACGTCACCTTTGATGATCCCTCCACCCTCAAATTGAAGTCAGAGGAGTCCAGCTTTTGAATCGCAGCGTAGCCTCTGACCCTCTGGACCTAGTCTCCCCATGTGAGAAATGGGAATGGAACAGTGCACCAGATCAGGAAATCTCAACTGTGTTTGTGAAGGAGAAGGTTAATATGGTGTGTCATAGTTTATAATGACGCAGGGAATTTTTAAGTATACTCACATCAAGTCTCTAGAGAGTCTGATCCCATAGGTCTTGGGAGAGGCTAGAGCAAGGGTGCTTTGCAAGAGTTTCCCAGAAAATACTGATGGGCTCCTGCTTGAAGTGAGAGCCACAACCCGGCCTGACCTTCTCACAATCACCCATAGACATTGCCCAGCTCATTTTCCCACACATGACTTGTTTTAAGAGTAAATTAAAATATCATAATTTAAAAAAACCATACTCTCTAGATTCTTTCTAACAGCTCCATCCAGAGCAAAAACCAGTGATACATGAGTTCTCTGCCACCTGTGCACCCCAAACATGATTCTTCCCCATCCAACTTCTAAGGTTGTCCCTATCTGTATATATTTACTAGGCATAAGTCATTTACATACTCATTCACTCAATAAATATTTACTAAAACCTACTCTGTGCAAAGCACTCAGCTCAAGACCAGGAATACATAGATTTAAAAAACAGTCTTGGCTTTCAAGCAGTTTCATTTCATATACATATATATATTTGGGGTGATAAAAGGAAAAAATGACTTTGTCCCAGAAAAGGTTGTCCAGAACAGTTCCTGCCCATAAATTTTGCCAGGTGAAAGTATTAAATGATTATGAAGGAAGGAACACCAGGTACAACTTTTGAAGCATAGAGTGCTGTCTTCCTTTTTTGTTGTTCTTTTTGCAAACCCACTTGTGGTTTTGACCACTACTCCAACGTGGCAACTGTGCTTTACTGTACATGAGAAAAGTGTCTCTCGAGTAAAGAGGATGGCAAAGGATGAGAAACAGGGGGTAAGAGAATGCGAAGTAGGAAGAAGCTGGGGAAGGGAAGGAGAAGGGGGAGGAGAAAAGGGAGAGGAGGAGAAAGGGGAGGAGGAGAAAACACTAGACACGGTGACTGAACTCAGTCCCACGAAAGGAGAAACAACCTTGGTTTTCTACAGATCTGAGTTGAAACTACTCCCATGTTTCTCCTGCCAAGGTTTGACAGGAAACACTTAAGGACATTCAAGCTTCCTGATTTCATTTATCCTCACTGCCTACAATTATGGTAATTGTTCTTCCGTGTCCCTGTAAATCACACTCAAGAAAGTTTTTTAAGAATTTGAAAACACTACTGGATATCTTTCATCCAGCATTCATTCTCCCCATTTCAACATCCACAGCTCTGCTCTGATGAATTTGACTGTCTTATCCAAGCTCAATCACCCCTAAACCCAGGCTAAGCCAACCCCTGCCCAGATAAACCGCACATATGCCCTGCTTGAATAAGACACTTAACCTAGCTTGAACCAAACACCTAACTCCATGTCCCAGCTCTATGCTTTCTGGTAACCACCTAAGGCTCAATTATAAAACTTAACACAAACTTAACACTAGCCAAGCCACCCAACCCCAATTCACATCAATCCAAAACAAAGCACAACTATTTCACTCTACTCTAACTCCCAGTTCTACCCAACTCCACCCCCAGCCCCACTCAACAAAGAATACCATTCCCTCTCCAGACTACACCAAAACAATAGTCCAGCCTAAGTCTACAGATAGAATTGCTCAACCCCTCCTCATCCCAGCTCATTTTTCCAATATTACTCTGTCTCTAAGGTCATATATCATCCCCAACACAACTCGCTCTCCAAACTCCAAACTGCCCTTTATCCCTCCTAAAGGAGGACCCAATCTCTCACAGTTAACCCATAAATCGAGCTGCCATCCCAATGACAGCAGTATCTAAAACACTTCATGCTTCAACACTCCACTCCGCAGGGGCAACAACCTCTTAAATTTGTCTTGGCAGAGCAGAACCAAGGGAGATCTTGACATGAGATGGACCTTTGGAGTAACATTCACAACCTATCTGAGATGAGAAAAAGGGTTTAGGTAGTGCCTACTATATGTGAGTAGGAGTCATCTCAGAGATCACCAAGATACCAATACCACATGCAAGACCCCAGAACCTTTGAGAGAGGCCTGAATTACCTGGAGTCTTATGAACCAGCATCAGAAGGATGGAAATGGTCATTAAATAGGACTTCATGACTGACATTTCCCGAGAGAATGGAGGGTTGTGTTGCAGGGGACTGAACAAAGATCACTGAGGCAGAGCAGTGCCCTGCCTTTATTAGTTTTGGAAATGGGCCAGGGTTGTGTGCAGTGAACTAAAAGGGATGAGACATACCTGAGGTCAGCCAGGCAGAAGGCTAACATGTATCACGTATCTCAGTTGGGCACTCTGTGTAAGTGTCAGAGATTTGCCAACAGCACCCATGTCAAGGCAGGCCTTCCTTCCCAGTGAGAAGCAAAGGCAAATTAGAGCCAGTTGGCCTTTTTTGCAAGACAAATTTGAATGAATGAATGACTCAAGCAAGCAAGGAAGCAATGAGAAAACTAATACATAATTACAAGAAATAAAGAATACTTTTTTAAACATTTGTCTTTATCCTCCTGACAGTAGAATGTCCCCCTCTGTCAGTATTACTTACTGTATGTCCAATCCTGTACTAGGCATCATGGACTAAAAAAAAAGAAGATGATGACAACAAAAGAAAAGATGAGGAAGAAAAATGAAGGGAAAGTATAAACGGAGGAAGGGAGGAAAAGAAATGAGACAAAAATAATGGCGGTTCATACTTACCAGCAATCTACCATGTGTCAGTTTCTGTACTAAGTACTACGGTATAGATATTAGCACTTGCAACTCTGTGAAGTTACATAGTATCTTCCACTTCACAGATGAGGATAAGAAAGTTTGAAGAGATGATGTGACTTCCTATGCTACACATCACTGTTCAAGAGAGACTTATGACGGACACTTATCACTGTTCCAGACAATAAATCCAGTCTGAGAAATTCAGTGCTTATCCCTTGAGAAATGGAATGAGAGAATTTTTAGAGGAGGCCACACTGACTTTTTACTCCAGTGAATCACGTGGAAGATGGATGGGTAAGGTCCAGTCTCTTGAATGGAAGTCTAGAAATGTGTGAAAAGGCTCTTTTCAAAAGTCTAGGATAGGATTTCCACATCTTGCCATGACAAGGCAAATGGAACTGGACTAGCCCTCCCGAAGGCAGATGGAATTGTACAAGCCTTCCTATTACAAGCAAATACAGTAGTCCCCTCTTATCCACAGTTTCACTTTCCATGGTTTCAGCTACCTGAAGTCAAACATCAAATGGAAAATTCCAGAAAAAAAAATTCATGAGTTTTAAATATGTTCCAAAAGTAAAAGTGAAATAAAACATTTCCAAGAATACAAAAAATTGAGAAAATTCATTGCTAGTAGATTAATGCTGAAAGAAGCCCAGACTGAAGAGAAATAGCATCAGATGATAATTTGGATAAACTGGAATGAAAAATGAACACAAAGAATGGTAAAAATGTGGGTAAATACAAAAGATATATACACATTCTTATATACAATAAACAAATGTATGTTACAATAAGCTGAAATATATGAACATAAAACAATGAAAGCACAAAGAAGTGGGGAAAATGACACCATAATGGTGCAAAATTTCCATATTTTATAGGAAGCAAGGCAGTATTAACCTGAAGTAGATTGTGATAAGTTAAAGATACATATTGTTACCCCTAGAACAACTACCCCAAAGGAGTCAAAGAAATAAAGTTTAGAAAGTCAATAGATAAACTACAATAGTATACAAAAAAAGTACTTGGTTAACATGAAAGAAGACAGCAAAGAAGGACCAGAGGAATAAAAAAGAAATGGAACAAGTAGAAAACAAAATAGCAAAATGGCTAACCTAAAGCCAACAACATGATTAAAAACATTAAATGTAAATAAATTAAATACATCAGTCAAAAAGCAGAGATCGTCATATTAGATTTAAAATACAAAATCCAGAGCCAACCCTGATGGCCTAGTTGGAGTCTGGCATGCTCCACTTCAGTGGCCCAGGTTCAGTTCCCAGGCACAGAACTAGACCACTCGTCTATCAGTAGCCATGCTGTGGTGGCAGCTCACATAAAAGAACCAGAAGAACTCACAACCATACACAACTATGTGCTGGAGCTTTGGGGTGAGGGGAGGAATAAAAAAGGAGGAAGACTGGCAGTAGATGTTAGCTTAGGGTGAATCTTCCCCTGCAAAACAAAAACAAAGCAAAATCCAACTACAGGTTGCCTACAAGAGATACATTTGTTTTTAACTGAGATATAATTGACATACAACATTGTATTAGTATTAGGTGTACAAAATAATGATTTGATGTGTATATACTGTGAAAGGATTACCACAATAAATTTCGTTAACTTCTATCACCACACATAATTATTTTCTTGTGATGAGAATTTTTAAGATCTACCCTCTTAGCAAGTTTCAAATATACACACTTTTTAATGAGGCATTTTTTAAATTCAAAGACAAGTAGACTGAAAGGAAATAGATAGAAAAGATAGACTCTGCAAACAGTAACATGAAAGAATTAGAGTGGTTGTGTCAGTAAGACAAAATAGACTCTAAGACGAGGAATATTATTACAGACAAAGAGTGACATTTTATAGTGATAAAAGACTCAGAATAGTAATAAATAATGATCATAATGTATATTAAACTAATGGCGGGAATCCAAAACAGATAAAGCCTAAACAAGACTGAAAGGACCAACAACCAAATTAACTTTTAGACTGGAGATTTCAAGACTCCTTTCTCAGTAATGGATAGAACAAGTAGACAGATAGATAACCAGTAAGGATATAAAACCCTTGAACAAAACAATCAACCAAACTGACTTTTACAGAAAATTCTACCCAACAGCAGCAGAATACATATTCCTTGCAAACACACATGGAGCATTCACCAGGATAGACCATATGCTGGGTCTTAAAACAAGTCTCAATAAACATAAAAGGATCTAAATCATTAGACCACAACAGAATGAGATTGTAAATCAATAAAGAAAGAAATCAAGGAAAGCACCAAGTGGAAATTTTAAAATATACAACTGATAACACTTCTGCTTCCACCAACATGGAGCCCCATTTTTCTCTGGTTCTCCCTACAATTAAAAATCCCTGCATATAACAGCAAACACGTGTATAAAGATTCTATAAGGTGGAAAAAGAAAGAACGCCTAGAGACCAAAGGACTTGAGGAACAAAACAGCTGTGAGTTCCTCAGCCTTCCTTATTGCCTCCTGTGTATTCCAGACAGGGTGCTACAGAATTTTCCAACCCAGAACCTCCTGCAGGCACAGACCAAAAAACATCCAAGAAAAGCCTGTACTTGGCCAAAGGACTGCGAACAGGGTGACCTAACAACAGAAAACCATTTGGCAATACCTACTCAATTCCAACCTAACACCAATGGAAAAACCTGCTGTATCTGATATTTCTATTCATGATGCTGACAATATAGTTCACCAGTGGATCAGGTATGAGAAACGCACAGAGAAAGATAAAAGCATATTATGCAACAGTCAGTCCTCATGAGATTTTAGAGGCTTATGGTCTCATAAACATAAAAACAGCCAAGCAGCGACACTCATAGCTATTACGAGAGCTTTTAAATTAGCCGCCAGTCTTAAAGTGAATATCTATACTGACAGTAAATATGTTTGTGGGGCCTGCATGCTACAGACCAAATTTGGAAGAATAGAGGCTTTCTAACATCAGGGAGAACTAAAATATCACGTATAAACTAACTGTCGATTTATTGGAGTCATTGCAATTTCCCAAACAGATTTATGTAATTCATTATAGAACTCACACCGGACAACAAGATAAAATGCCTAAAGGAAATGAGTTTGCACAAAAATGTCTACCAAGACTTGAACTGTGGAAATTGAAGTTCTATTGCTTCTATCCAGGGATGCCTATTACAGTTTCAGAAATACGCATCTGCCCCAAAATTGGAAAGTTGGAAATCAAGGGGAGCTGAGAAGAACACCATAGGAATATGGGGTTCACCCAATGGTATTATTTCTGTACCCCAATTGTATACCCACATGCCTTTGAATGCCTTATAACCAGCAATATCATTCAAACAAAATGAATTACTGAAAATCTTGGAATTATACCACTGCCGTATAAAGACCAAATAATTCAGTAAATAATACACACATGTGCTGTTTCTCAGAAAATTTCTTTACAGGGAACACCTAAGTTACGTCAAGGAAGCCCCCTGAAGCCCAGATTACCTAGGATGTGGTGGCAAATGAACAGTGAAGAGCTTCTGCCATCAGAGGGTAAGAAATACTATTTAGTAATGGTATGCATGTTGTCTGGATGTCCAGTAGTGTTCCCATCGCTACAGCAGGTGCTCAAATGGTGATCAAAGTCTTACTGAACTATATCATCCCAATCTTTGGAATTCCTAAACATCTAGAATCCAATAGAGGGAGTCACTTTGTTTCTATGGTAAATCAGGGGATCTATAAAACCTTACAAATACCAATAATTTATCATACTCTTTATTATCCCCAGTTTTCTGGACAAGTGGAATGAATGAACCCTACTCTAAAGATTCTTTGGCTAAATTATATCAAGCCACTGGCTTACAACAGCTTTACCTTGGTTCTATGAAAATTAAGGTTAACACCTTTTAGCAAGCATATTTCTCCCTTTGAGTTAATGTTTGGAAGCTCTGGGAATTTAGGGGTTAAGCCTAGTTCATTACTTAATACAATGGAAAACACTCAAGATCAGATAGAAAGGGTTTGCTTGTTTCCTTAGGCTCATGACACCATCGTGTGGCCAGATGATGGAAGAATCCCCCTGAGAAAGTGTGTCATCAATACAGATAAGAAGACAACGTCTTTATCAAAGTGTTCTAATGGCAGGGTGGATTGTCATCATGCTGAGGAGGACCCTACAGGTGTTGTTGATAACTCACACTACCACCAAAGTGAACAGGCAACACAGCTGGATACACGCTTCACATGTGAGACCAGCATCTATGCCCGAACGGGTTGTCACTCCCATTAAGGACCTTAATGTTATATTCTCCAGACTCTAACTTACAATAATATGCACAATGAAGAAAAAAAGAATCTCTAATGGACTAAGGGCAAAAGAGACAGGCTCTTGTTACTTTCATTTTAGTTATCCTGACCATTATGATTTTTTTTAATTGAGGTGACATTGGTTTTTAACATTGTGTAAGTTTCACCTGTACAACTTTATAGTTTGACATCTGTATACTCTACAATGTGATCACCAACAAAAGTCTAGTTTCCATCCTTCACCATATGATTGACTTCCTTTATCCATTTCACCCACCCCCTAGTCCCCTTCCCCTCTGGTAACCACCAACTTGTTCTCTATAGTATCTATGAATTTGTTTCTGTTTTGTTTTCTCATTTGTTTTGGGTTTTTTTAATATTTCACATACGAATGAAATTGCATGATATTTGTTTTTCTCCATCTGAATTATTTTGCTTATCATAATATCCTCAAGGTCATCCATGTTGTTGCAAACAGCAGGATTTCATTCTTTTTTATGGCTGAGTAGTATTTCATTGTGTATATACACCACATCTCCTTTATTCATTCATCTGTCGATGGACACTTAGGGTGTTTGCATATCTTGGCTATTGTAAATAGTGCTGCAGTGAACATAGGGGTGCATATATCTTTTTGAATTAGTGTTTTCATTTTCTTTGGATTAATACCTAGAAGTGGAATAGCTGGATCATATGGAAGTTGTATTCTTAACTTTTTGAGGAATCTCCATACTGTGGCTGCACCAATTTACATTCCCACCAGCAGTATATGAGAGTTCCTTTTTCTCCACATCCTGTCCAACACTTGTTATTTCTTGTATTTTTGATAATAGCCTTTCTAACAGATGTGAGATGATATCTCACTGTGGTTTTGATGCATTTCCCTAATAATTATGAAGGCTGAACATCTTTTCATGTTCCTGCTGTCCATCTGTATGTCCTCTTTGGAGAAATGTCTATTCAGATCCTCTGCCTATTTTTTAATCAGATTGCTCATTTTTTTGTTTTGAATTGTATGAGTTCTTTATATATTTTGGATATTAACTCCTTATTGAATGTATGATATGCAAATATCTTTTCCCATTCAATAGGTTGACTTTTTGTTTTCATGATGGTTTTCTTCACTGTGTATAAGCTTTTTTGATGGGGGAGGAGGGAGATTAGCCCTGAGCTAACATCTGCTGCCAATCCTCTTTTTTTGCTGAGGAAGACTGGCCCTGAGCTAACATCCATGCCCATCTCCTCTACATTATATGTGGGATGCCTGCCACAGCATGGCTTGACAAGCGGTGTATAGGTCCACACTTGAGATCCAAACCAGCGGACCCCAGGCTGCCAAAGTGGAACGTGGGAACTTAACTGCCGCACCACACGGCTGGCCCCAGTAGAAGCTTTTTAGTTTGACGTAGTACCATTTGTTTATTTTTGCTTTTGTTTCCCTTGCCTTTGGAGTCAAATCCATAAAAACATTGCTAAGACCAATGCCAAGGAGCTTACCACCTGTTTTATTCTATGTGTTTTATGGTTTCAGGTCTTACACTCAAGTTTTTAATCCATTTTGAGTTAATTTTTGTGTATGGTGTAAGATAGTGGTCTTTTGCACATGGCTGTTCAGTTTTCCCAATACCGTTTATTGAAGAGACTTTTCTTTCTCAATTGTATGTTCTCTGACCATTATAATTTTAATATTTTATTTCGCACCAATTAAACATGTAGCTTACAGTTTTATTCCTCCTTATTTTAAAAATAAGTATCTCAATATCATGGAATTTTGTCCTGAATGTGGGGTAAAGGCTTAAGAAATCCTTTTATTTGTCCACAACACTTCAGACCCACTGATTGGATGGTTTAAATGAAAGGAAATGGAAAATTTCAAATCTTCCCACAGACTGAAGTCAGTATTACCCAAATATTAAACAACACAATCTTATATCACCTCCCATTGTGTTACTGAATATACCAACTGGAAAGAATTGTTAATTCGAAGGAATTGTTAATTCATCAAGCTGAATACAATTATACTCAAATTATATTCCACGAGATTCTAACTGCTCATTATCTTTTATAGCCATTGAGATCTAGTTTAACAAAACTAAAGATGGATACACAGATAAGGAAAAAATATGTGAGCCCAAGTGATGGGAGTGGTTTCTCCAAAATGTCCAAAATATACCTTCCCATAAAAATGAGTTTACTTTGTTTATAATTTAACAATCTTCAGTTTCCATATTTAAGGCCTCTAGGAGAATTCAATGAACTGTATCTCTTAATACTACTGCTTCTAATATGAGTCAATTTTACTTGTATACAATAGACTTTACCATTTTGGAAAATATTTACAAAGGGATCAAGGGCCATGATCGAACTGAAAGAAACATTTTATTGAGTTTGGAAAAATCAGGACCAGCACCAGAATTTCAAACTCTTATGATACAGAAATTCTGACAAAAAACTTAATACCTTGCAACAAATGCAGAAACCTGTAATTAAGAGACAAACAGGATGGAATAATAGTCTAATACAGGATTTAGCAGTAAGAGCAAAGTTGGAGTGAAATTGAGGAAGAATTTGGAATTGGACGGCTTGAAATGAAATCCTGTTGCAACAAAATAAAGCTAAAGAATTGTCACAGGTCCTCAGCTGTATAACTGAACAATGAGCTATTCAACAATTACAGGCTTTACTTACTAGAACTGAATTACAGAATTGTACCTACTTATAAGAACAATTAGGTATTGAGTGTGGTACTATTTATGGAGAGATTAAAAGATAGTGTAAAAAGGTTGAGCATTTCATAGATATGAAAGCTGAAAATTGGTATTTGCAGATTGAAACTACTGAAAAAGGAACCAATATAACTAATTTGACTAAGGATGTAAGTTTTCTTCTATGCTAATATGGAACAAATGTGTTAGATGGGAGCCTGTCATTCAAGGACGCAGGCATACAGACAGGTACTATAACTCAAATGTTACTAGCGATATTGACAGATGTCAGAAAGGGCAGATTGGATATATTTGTCCCCAAGATTTGGAACAAACTGAGCCTACTTCCTTACAATTTAATAGTTCTGTATGTACCCTCCAACGAGCACCTCATAATTGAACTTTAATAATCAGTAATCAATAATCAATGAGTCTTATATTGGAAACATTACTTGGGAAGATATGACTACAGTCATGCATCACTTAACAACAGGGATATGTTCTGAGAAATGCATCGTTAGGCAATTTTGTCACTGTACAAACATCATGGAGTGCACTTACACAAACCTAGATCGTATAGCCTACTACACGTCTAGGCTATCTAGTACTAATCTTATGGGACCACCATCATATACGCGATCCATCATTGACTGAAATGTTGTTATGCGGCACATGACTAGGCAGTGGTTTAACTTGTAAGAATAATGTAACTTGCATAATTGATGGATATTCACAAGATATACCTTGGTCTGTGCAAGTGACATCTCTACACAAAGCTTTAAACTACCAAGCCCCATATGTTGATTATGCATTAGGTATCAGTTGGGTTAAGCTAAAAGGAGAGCTGATGAATAACTCTAGAATTGTAAAGCATTTAGAAAAACAAGCTACTAAAACTAATCAACAATTTGTAAAGCTGTTATATGATAAAGGAGAACTCATGCATAACTAATCAATCTAATCTGCTTTAATTATACATCACTAATATGATATTTTCAAAGCCTATTCACCTAAAACCATATTCTTTCAACCTTTTTAAATCATCTTAATATTAATCACAGCTTTATTAGGCATACTTCTTTGGGCTTGTTGGATATATAGCATATTAGTAACAGCTCACAGGGAAATCAATACCACAACGCGAGTTGTATGGAGAATCTGCTACTACAAAACAGTATCAAAAGGGGGAATGACTGTGGGAAACTGAACATAATCTAAACTTACTGGGACATGCTGAAGGATGTGACTCATCTTATGTGCTACATACACCGTCAGGGGCACCCATAGGGGGTACTGACAGAGAACTATAAAGAGTAGAACACCAAAGCAAACTTGATAAGAAATTATGAAAAACAGAATGTGAGAGTAAATTCAGTGTAACTACTGGTGCAAGTTGGATATCTGCTGTTTACTAAAAGTCAACCACATTTTAGCTTAAGTATTTTTATTATTCCATTTACCCATCTTTTAGACTGTCAATAAAAAGTCGTTCATTATTTTCTTAGTTGTATCATTAGAATTTAAAATATAAAGCTTTAATTTATTCAAGTATTATATAAATTAGTAAGTTTACTACTTCTTGGACAAACTAAGAGCTTTAAAACAATTTAACCCATAAATTCCTTTCCCAAATTATATCTTGCTTTTGTCACATATTTATGGCTTGAGACCATATGATATTAATATTACTGTTTTATGTACCTAACATTCATTCATATTTGCTCACAAGTTTTTCAATAACCTATCTTATCAAAGTATATAAACTACATTCAGTAAGTGGGCAAATCAAAAGTGTACAGCACAGGAATTATCCCAAGGTGAACCCACCTGTATAACCATCACTTAGGTCAAGAAATAGGATATTTTTTGCAACTTAGAAGCCCTGATTTTCTTCCTACCCCATCAATATCCACATACCCCTCACCAAAGTTAATCATGCTCCTAAATTTAATTCTATCACAGAAAAGTTATCCTAATTGGTTCTAACCATTTTTGAACTTTACATAAACAGAATCATGCGTAAGTATGGTTTTGTGTTTGGCTCTTTCACTCACCATTATGTTTGTAAGGTTCGTCTTGTGGTAGGCATCAGATATTTTCTCATTACGAATGCTACTACTATGAATATTCTTGTTCATGTCTTTTTGCACACACGTAGGCATTTCTGTTGGAGAAATTGGTAGGTCACAGATGTGCATGTGATGCCCTTTTGCACCTATAGTCAAATAGTTTCCAAAGTGGTTATACCATTTTAGTGCATCCCCACCGATATTTGATATTGTCAGTCTTTATTAATTTTAGCCATTCCAATGTGTATGTGTAATGGTAGCTCATTGTGGCTTAATTTGCATTTCCTTAATAACCAGTGCAATTGGGAGCTTTTTCTTATGATTATTGGTCATTTGGCTATTCTATTTTGTGATATATCTGTTCAAGACTTTGGCTTTCTTTTCTCTTGTGGTGTGTGTCTGAATTTTTCTTAATGATTTGTAAGAATTCTTTATATAGTCTAGATACAATACCTCTGTTGGTTATATCTTTTAAAAACAGCTTCTACAATTCTATGACTTTTCTTTTCTTTATCGTAATGCTATCTTTTGTTCAACACATGTTCCTAGTTTTAATGAGGCCCAGTTTATCTCTTTTCCGTTATAGTTAGCATATTCTGTGTCCTATTTAAGAAATCTTTACTTTTGCTAAGGTCTTAAACATATTCTCCTATGTTCCTTCCAGAAACTCTACTGTTCTATCATCTTATTAAGATCTACAATCCACATAGAATTGACTTTAGTGGGCGGTGTGAGGGATCGGCCAAGTTTCTTTTTTTTTCTATATGGATATCCAATTAATAAAGCACCTTTTATTGAAAATACTATCCTTTCTCCTTTACTCTGCTGTGCCACTTTTCTCATAAATCAAACAACCATTTCTGACTAGGTCTATTTCTGGACTTTCCATTTTGTTGCCTTAGTTTACTTATCTTTCCCTCAATATCACACTTTTCTAATTACTATGGCTTTGTGATAAATTTTAATATACAGGAATTTAGATCCTACAACTTTGTTCTTCAAGATTATCTTGACTGTTCTTTGCCCATTTATGTCTATAAATTTTTGAATAAGCTTGTCAATTTTTACAAAAAAAAAAGCACGTGGGATTTTGATTGTGATAACACTGAATCCACAGATCAATTTGGAGTACTGACATCATGTAGAAGATATAGGCCTCCATTTGTTTAGCTCTTCTTTAATTCACCTCCATAATATTCTTTATTAGTTTTAAACATAGAAATCTTGTCTTTCTTTGGATTTATTCCTAGCTATTAGATGTTTTTGATTCTACTGTAAATGTGTCTTTTCTTTTACCTTCATTTTCTTTTTTTCTTTTGCAGAATTTTACATGTTTGAGCATCTATTTAAATCATTTTTCTAAAAAAGGAAGAAAATATCCTAAGTAGTCCTAATGACCTTTTTCTGGCTTTATTGAGATATAATTGATGTGTAGCACTGTATAAGTTTGAGACGTACAATGTGCTGATTTGATGCACTTACATGTCGTGAAATGATCACACTGCAGTGTTAGCTAATGCTTCCATCATGCCACACGGTTACCATTTCTTTCTTGTGGTGATAACATCAAAGATCTACTCTCTTAGCAATTTTCAAGTATACGATACAGTATTGCAATAATCACCAAGCTGTACACTAGATCCCCAGAACTTATTTATCTTATAACTGGGAGTTTGTACCCTTTGACAGTCATCTGTCCAACCCTCCTCTCCCCACGCATACCGTAGCCTCAGCCCCTGGCAACCACCACTCTACTCTGTTTCTACTGTATGATCTGACCTGACCTGTTTTTCTGTCTATTTGCTCCTGCAAGCCCTTAGACAACCTGTGGGAAGAACACCATGCCAGCAAGCTCCTGTTTGCCTGGATGCAGCTTCTTAAGGAAAAGATCCTAGCATTCTTGCATATTGTCTCTCCTTTTGAGCTCAAGACGGGCTCTTAGGAAAAAAGGAGAGGACAGTTCAAGCCTCTCCCAACACAGAGCTAGATTTTGGAGGAGCCGCTAGATCTGGTGCAGGCCAAGAGGAGGTTGAGGATGAAAGAGCCATGCCAGATGTGGCATCATTGCTGAGTCTGAGCCAGGAAACCTTAGACTTTGATCAAACTCAGCAGATAAAACGCTTTAATAGTAAATTGTTCCTATGCAATATCTGTTTCTGTGAGAAGCTGGATAGTGAACGCATGTACTTCTTGGAGCGCAAGCATGTGTACTACAAAGCCTGTCTGAAGGACTACTTTGAAATCCAGACCAGAGATGGCCAGGTTCAACGCCTCAACTGCCCAGAACCCAAGTGCCCCTCGGTGGTCGCTCCTGGTCAGGTCAAAGACCTAGTGGAAGCAGAGTTACTTGCCTGTGATGACCACCTTCCTCTCCAGTCCACCTTGGACCTGATGGCAGATGCCCCCACACCCATGCTGCCAACTGCCTGTGATATGGGAGGCTGACCGCAGCGTGGGCATCTACTCCAGCTGCAATTTTGCCTTCTATACATTGCGCAGATTTACCTACCATGAGCAGTCTCCATTTAAGGTAACTGCAGAGAAATTTATTAATTTCTCTTATGAAACGAGTTATGAAATGAGTTCCTACAAGTAGATGAGGCCAATAAAAGACTTTGGGCACAGAGGTATGGTAAGAGGGTATTAATTTCTCTCATGAAATGACTGATGAAATGAGCTCCTACAAGCAGAGGTGGCCAATAAAGACTCTGGGTACAGAGGTATAGTAAGAGGGTAATTCAGAATGCACTTGAAGAGATGGAAAGTAAGGAGTGGCTATAAAAGAACTCAAAGAGCTGCCCATGTTGTGGGACTCCCATAGAGAAGTTAGATGTAACAAGATGGCATGTACTGACTGTATACAATATTTCTGCTAGATTGGGGTCTCTCTCTAGAGCAAACGCTTATAAGCATTTCACTGATCCTGCTTCCCTGTGTTTTACCCGGTTGTTCCATGCTGTGGATATTCACGGAGATATCTGGGAAGATGAGATTGAAGACTAACTCCTACTGCTCAAGATATGGAAGTGGAATGGTTTGCCCTAATCTTTTGTCGAGTACACAAAGTAACTTTGCAGGATATTTTGGATACCATTCATTCACTCTCCCTATGTAGAAGATACGAAAGAACAAGATTTATATTTTCATGTGGTACTATTGATTAAGGCACATTCACACATTTTTCAATGTAACATAATTGAGAAAATTATAAGCCAAAGGCTCAGAATATGAAAAATAGAGAATATTAAATATTACAATGAGCCCAAAGCTCTGAATAATTAAAACTTAATTATTTTTCTTCCTCAAGCTTTAGGAAAGGAAAGGGGTCAAGAGTTAAACTTATAGACCCTTTTATCTCTGATAAGCATCCCTCTGAGACATTCTGTGGGACGCCCCTCAGTACTACTTCTTACAACTTGGGTAGGTAGAAGCCTTATTAAAATTGTACGAAGAACCTGATCTCATTTACTCCATGTCACATTCCTTCCAACCCAAATTTCTGCTAAGTTAGTTCTCTTTAAGGAACCCTCCACTCTATAACCGGATGGCCCAATGTCATTTTGATCTACTGCTTATCAGAAGAGAAATTTATAGATAATTTTTTAAGCGTTTTTAATACCACAAGCACTGTGGGTCACTTAATATTTATAAGTGGGGCATAGTTCACTGGTTTTGAGCCAAGTCTAGAGTTTAATGATACTGGCTCAGAAGAATTTCAGCCGTAATCAACTTTCCTGGGCAGTAGAGCTAGATTCAAAATGACTTGCTTTTGCAATGCTTTGCTCTACGTTCTGTCCCTTTACCCTCGCCCTACTTTCTGTTGGTGAGGACAATTTTAATGTTAACTCTAGCAGCTCATATTTTTATTTCCTCTGCTGGAATAAGAGAAAGTCTAACACATTCCCAAGCTGAACAAGTTGAACTTTCTTTAATTATCTGCTTTTTGAACCTGTCCACACCACTGTAGTTCCAGTCCTGGCTTTCTGAATTCTTTTTAAGGGTCTTCTCTAATGAGCTATGGGGATTTGGCTTCCCCTCCTTTTTTATAACAGTACTGTTTGAGGGGATAATTTTGGCTTGATACCTAGATCCTGTTTCTGGGTTTTGTTGGCTTTTTGAAAAATTGTCTTTCCTTATGGTTTGATGAGTGGCTTGGTAGCAAAATAAGATTTTTTGAAAAAGAGGACAGAGGAATTCAGCTGCAGCTTGAACATGTTCTTTTCTCCTACCTTGTCACTGAAAATTGAGGAATCATATTTAACCACCGTGTGTGTGTGTGTGTGTGTGTGTGTGTGTGCAAAGAGTTGGCAAGGACTCTTTCTGGGTTATCAATGAGGATACTTAATCTTACAAATAAAAGTAATTTTTAAAAATTGTCTTATTAAAAAAAAAGACAATAGATGTAGGTTTCACTCTATGGGGAACCACCTGGCATCTCTCTTTTCTCCCCCTGCTAGCTGAGAGGAGCTGCAGAGGGAGCAGGACACTGATAGCAGATTTCAGACCTCTCCCTGGTTGAGGCTAGGTGGAGGACACAGTGAGACTGTGACACCAGAGCAGAGAAGTATGGCCAACGTTTGCGACTCATTCCTGGGGTTGACCAGCAGGCCAGCTGCTAAGGAAGGTGCAGGTCAGGGATACTTTGGAGACCTGTCCAACAGTAAATAGAAGTACAGGATCCCTGGCACTGAGGCATTTACTATCCATCCTTGTGTAAAGACAAAGGGAAACATTATTCTCTCCCTTTCTGGTACCTCACTTTTGCTGAAGCAAGCTCACTTTCCCCATTAAAGGAGAACTGCAGAAACTGCAATGAAGAGGTGATACTGCATGTTCACTTTGCATTTGACCCATTTCCTAGTTTGGGCGCTTGACATCTCTGTGCCCCCAGCAGCAGATATAAGGCCAGATATAACCCGAGCGCTAATATAGGTTAGTAAGTAGTTGGAAGTATGGATTGAGGACTTTGCAAGTAGTTGGAAGGAGGACTTTGAACACCAGATTAATGAATTTGGATTTTCAGCATTGCCCATACCAAGTCCCAACACCAGGGGAAGAAGAGCACAGGCTTTGGGAGCATCGGAGTGGAACGTGTACCTTGGTCCTGCTGTTTAACGGTTGCGGGACTTTGGCCACACAGCTGCTTCTCTCAGAGATGCGGTTTCATATGAGATGAGTGAATAATGACATCTACTTTTAAAGGTTTGATGATCAACGATGCAATATTAGTAAAGTTCCTAACACATAAAGATGGTGCAGCAAACAATAATGATAGTTTTTGTTTTCTTACTTTTCTGAAAACCCAACCCGAGGAAAATAATAATACCAATGACCAAGAGTAATTGAGTGCTACCTTTGCAAGAGGAGCTGTGTCTTGAGATATCCTCAAGGGAAAGAGTCTACGTAGACATGCAGATCCATGGGTAACTGGTATAAGTAGTCCTTGCATGTGTATGAATGAAACACATTTGTGCTTCTTCTCTATGTATAATGTGTGCGATACCGGTGAAATGCACATTGCAGTATCTGGGTTACTGTGGATCTGTGGACATATGGGGGCTATGCATGAGTGCCTGTGCAGGTGCCAGCATTGGTACAAGGAGGGCTGGTAGTCAGCTGGCACACGTCAATTTGGCCACATCAGTTGTTAAAATATGAAGATATTTCAGTACAAATTGATGAAAAGAAATTCTCTAACTATTGAGATATCATGTTACAATATGGCTTCACACAGTGGAATCAGCAGAAATTAGTAACAGAGAAGGCACAGATATGGAAGTCGGAGGGCATCCAGCAGTTACTGGGAGTACTGGAGTGGTGAACACAGCAGTATGGGCATGAGTAGCTTTCCCAGCTGCTCCAAGAAGATTCTAGTTTCTGGGAGCAATAGAGGAGAGTGCTGATCGTGCAATATGGGCAATGATGGTATTGTCAGGGGTCTTGTACAGGCTCTGAAGTCCGTGCCCTGTAGCAAGTGAGTGTATCTAGAGACCAGCAGTGCACACACTCAGCTACCAACAGACTACAAGAAAGCACCAAGCTCATTTTAAAAGGGGCCTTTCGAGAAGAGTTGGAGACACTTTCTTATTCTAAACCATGGCTCATTAATTTTGGTAAAAATTAACTTTTCCCAAATTGATGTGTGCCAGCTGACTACCAGCCTTCCCTGTACCAATGCTGGCGCCTGCACAGGCACTCATGCACAGCCCCCATATATCCACAGATCCACAGACTGCAAGAAAGCACCAAGCATCATTTTAAAAGGGGCCTTTTGGGAAGAGTTGGACGCACTTTCTTATTCTAAGCCATGGCTCAAACCAAAGTAACATTTATCCACATGAGCTAGAAGCCACATGAGATAGAAGAGAACATCAACAAGTTATAAAAATTAACAAATGATTTGCAAATTATTAGAATGATTAGATGAGAAGATTGGGCTTCCTATTATGTTACATAGTAACTTGCTGAATATTATATAGTTTATTTAGAGAATAAAAGGGAACATATTTAAAATATTTGATCTATATATTGATTCACATATTAATTCATATTACTGTAATTATTGTTAAATATTTGTAGTATCACACACTTTGGTACAGATCTTGATAATACTTGTGAAACAAAGCAAAGAGGAGAATATACATATATATATATATATACACATATGTATAAATACATGTATATGTATAAAATGTGTGTGTTTGTGGGACAATATTCATAAGGCGAGACTCTATCTTTCCTCTTCTTTCTCAAATTTGACTTAGCCAATCATGAATCTTTACTTTTCCATACAAATCTTAGGGAAAATTTACTGAGTTTGCCCAGAAAAACTAACTGGAATTTGTATTAGGAATGTACTGAATTCACACATTATTTGGGGAGGTGAACGTTTTGTATCATCTTATCCAGGAGCACAAATGTCTTATCTTTTCTGTCCTTTATTAGCCTTTAAAGTTTTCTCCAGAGAAGTCATATATATATATGATCAAAACAAAGTCTAGAGACATTACAGATTTTGCTGCTAATGAAAATTACATCTTATTTTACATTGTCTTTTCCACTTGATCACGGTAGCAGGGAGAAATGCTATTGATCTTATATCCAGCAAACCTATTGGACTCTCTTTTGAATTCTATTAGTTTACCCTTTGATTGATTCTATCAGTTTTTCCAGGTAAATGAATGTATCATCTGCAAGTAATGACAATGATATCTCCACCTTTTCAGTCCTTGCTCTCATTTCTTATTTTTCCTAATAGCGTGGGCCAGGCCCTCCACTGTTACAATAAAGATTTGCAATATTGGTGGGAATCCTTGTTTTCCTTCCAATTTTAAAGGGAATGTAGCTAAAATTCCTTGAATAAATAAACATTGGCCCTAAGAGTTTGGCATTTAATCCTTAGCACATTTAGTAAGTTCTCTTCCTAATTTCTTAAGATATTCTGCCATAATTGGTTTTTGAAGTTCATAAAATACTTTCTCTGGTTCATGTAAGGTAATTCTATAATCCTCTTTTTATCTATTAAGGTACAGAATTACATCATTAGATTTTCTGATATTATATCATCCACATATTTTTAGATCTATCCTAATTGATCATAGTATATTTTTAATACTTTATTAAATTCAGTTATCTACCATTTTATTTGGAATTTTGGCCCATACATATAGAGGAGATATTGTCCTATTGTTTTCTGTTGTTTATTGTTCTTATCTGTTTTTGAAATCAGTTAATACTAACCTCCCAAAATCATCTGGGCAGCTTTCACATTTCCTCTACTTTCTGGAACAACTTGTCTAAGACAGGAATTAACTGTTCCCTCAAAGTTTGAAAGACCTGAGGTGACCATATAATTCATCCATAATTAATGCAAACAGGACACATTCGAGAATAAAGGAGAGCATTATTCATAATTATGCTGGGGCAAAAGAGCACGAACAAGGCCTTTTCTGAGGAAAACAAACGAGAACTCAATGCTAAGACTTTACGAGCATGGGACGTGGTGGGAGGAGAGGCCTCTCAGCACCATGTCAACGTCTTCATGCTTGGTCAGTCCACTTGACTTTGCATTTCTTCCAGCGCTACTCTTGACGGATTGTTTTCCTTTGAAGTATTGTCCAAATTTACTGTGAATATTTGCTCATCACAGAGCAAAATGTTCTGTAAAGCTGGCATGCCCACACCACTGTATGAGATTTTTATATTCCTTTAATCTCTTTCCATCTAGCACCGTCCCCATTTTGTCACACAATGACTTATTGAAGACATTGGGCCAGTTGCTCTTACGGTCTCTCACCTTCTGCTTGTCTGCTTTTTATAGCTTGCACACCAACATATCAGGTAAATAGGAGATTAGTTCTAATGGTTTTATTGATACAAGTTAATATTTTTGGCCAAAATGCATCAGAGGTGAAGCTGTGTTCTTTATATTGCAACGCATCAGGAGTCACTTACTATCTGGATGTCACTTAATGTTCAGATTCGCAATGGAATTAAAGTGGTGATTGTCTGATCTTTTTATGGAACAGTGCTAGCTTTCCCCTTTTATATTCAAAGTTATCTATGTGGTGCCACTTTCGCCCATACAAATGTCTGGTTCCATGTCAAAAATACACTTGATGGTTTAACACAAATTATAGTCCTTGCCTGAGTTCATAAACTTTTTAGGAGGTGCAACATACAACTCAGTAAAATAGAACTTTCCCTCATCAATTAGAGTTTTGGTTACTAGCAATACAGCTCCTGCTGGAGAGGCAGGGTAAATATTTAATTCATTCAAATTAGTTACCAGTTTTCAAAGTAAGAAGCTTGCTTAGTGACTGTCTCAAATGGTGACATGTGAGTTTTTCTGGTTTTCCCATCTGTGGACATCATTAGGCAATCATGTATTTTCATTGGTTCAGTGTATTTCAGTCCATTATGTTTGGCTTTGTTTTTGATGCTCAAATTATCATAACTTGAGCAAGTAGAAATTTCGTCCAGCTGGATCCAGTGTCTTTTTACACAACCCCATTACTTTTTTTTATATGGAAATAAAACTATAAATATTTATTAGTGTCTCAAATAAATTCAAGCAGCAAGTTTGATAATTAGTATAATTTCAGAATAGTGGTGAGCATAAATGATACCTCAAGATATATGCAACATCTTTAACATGATATAAAAATACTTTTATTTCTATTGGTGATAAATTTAGAGGAATAGTTAATACTAATGAATTTGTTGTCCACATTCATAAGTCAGGAAAATGCTTAAATTTCAATTAGAGATTAGTGATAGTAAAGACATTATTTCTCTATTCACGCACATAGCCCTCAACTTTTGAACACGTACTAGTGGGAAAAGTTTTGGTCGCAGGGTGAAAAAAAACCTGGTTTGGCAATCTAGAGCTATGCATTTTCCCGTCCCCCCCCCCAGTTTTATTGAGATATAATTGACATATAACAGTGTATTAGTTTAAGGTGTACAACATAACGATTTGATATATATTTACTCCAAAATGATTACCACAGTAAATTTAGCTAACATCCATCATCTCACATAGTTACAATTTTTTTTCTTGTGATGAGAACTTTTAAGATGTATTCTCTTAATGACTTTCAACTATACTACACAGTATCGTTAACTAGAGTCACCATGATATGTTGTATATTATATTCCCAGAACTTATTTATCTTTTAACTGGACGTTTGTACATTTTGACCACCTTCCCCAACCCCCGACTCCCTGCCTCTGGCAACCACCAGTCTGCTCTCTGTTTCTGAGATGGCCTTTTTAGACTCCATATGTAAGCGAGATTATACAGTACTTGTCTTTCTCTGTCTGACTTATCTCACTTAGCATAATGCCTTCAAGGTGCATCCATGTTGTTGCAAATGGCAGGACTTACTTCTTTTTTATAGCTTAATAATATTCCATTGTATCTATATACCACATTTTCTTTATCCATTCATCCACTGATGGACACTTAGGTTGTTTTCATGTCTCGGCTATTGCAAATAATGCCACAATGACCCCTTACTTTTTTAAAGTTTCCATGATTTCTGCACAAGAAAAATGTTCTATGCTCACCTTGTAGGTTCCCACCACCAGACCAAGATTCAGCCATTTCTCTAAAAAGTCCAGATTCCTTTTAATGAGAAGTTGACTTGGAGACCAAAATCTAGGCATTTGGGCTTATTGCTAACAGGGTGCTATTGCTGCCAGTAATTTCAGTTCGTAAAACTAAAAGATTTATATTTCAAAGGTTTGTGAGGTTTCTAGATTTTTCTTAGCCCCCTAAATTTGGATCTCCAGAGTCCTCCAAATAGTTGTATAGATCAATAAGCAAATAAAATTACCCCTAACTCATGCCTACAACATAATCAGAAGACGGAGACTCGTATGGTATTAATCCCTTGAAATGTGTTGAGACTTTCCATATCACTAAGGATGTGGTGATATTTTATAAATCTTCTGTCTATATCTGAAGGTAATTAGTATTATTTGGATGCAGGATTCTATATTAATTAGTGCTTACTAATTTCATTGTTTATAATATCTATCAGTTACTGAGAGGGTGTTTTTAAATCTCCCACCTCAATTGTAGATTCATCTTTTTCTCTTTTTATTTCTATTATATTCATATTATCCCATATAGCAAGCCTGCCCAGCCACAGAGCCCAGCCCGTGGAATCCCACACCGTCCCCATCACAGCACCCAACTGGAGATCCTGCTAGGAAGCCCCACCTGCCCGGGGACACCACCAGCTGACATATCTGGTACCACAAGCTGAGCTGACTGGTAAATGTCTTTCCCCGCAGAAAACCTGGATGACCTGGAAGAGTAGACAACATCCTCAAATGCACAGAAACCAATGCAAGGAAAGAAAGATCATGAAGAATCAGGTAAACAGGACACCACCAAAGGAAACTAAGAAAGCTCCAACAAGAAAATATGGACAAAAATGTTGACACAGAGACTGAGTTTCTTGCCCCTAACCCTTCACTTAATTGCATAGTGTATCAATCAGAGTCCTACCAGTTACTTTAACAGAGGGAATTTAATACTTAAAAGTAATATTAGTGTTAATATTAACTAATTTATTAATTATTAATTAATAGTTAATTATTTACATTAATTATATAGTACATATAAATATAATACATAATAATTAATTGACTATTAATTAATAATATTAAATTTAATATAAAGAATTGCTAACTAGGCGTTTAAGAATTGAAAAAATTAAAAGAGAACACAAAATTATCCCAGAGATAACAACTGCAGGAATCTGCTTCCACTCCTAGGGCCAGGGTAACAAGAGACGAGGTTGGAATTATTAAAACAGAGAAACTTGGAGGAAGGGACCTGAACAGCTGAAACTCAGACCTCTGAGGAAAGAGCTCTACTCAGCTACAGCTGGTATCTCCATCAGGCACAATGTTGGAAATGTTGAAAAATTGCTAACTGGGTGCTGCCACTGCTAAAAGAAGGCCCTGCCAATGTTGGGGTGAAGAAGCAAGGCCAAGGTAATGCTGATGGTGACAGGAAACAGACAGGAAGCCTTTAGGACACAAATAGATGGAGCCAGTCTTTCTTCCTCCTCCAGACCTGCAGTGTCCCTCGAGTATCCCCTGTGGGCAGAGCTTAATGAAGCGACAGGCAAAGGAGAACTGGTTTGCAGAGTGTTAGCTTCCGCATTACAAACCAAGTATAGAAGGTTGGCTTTGAAGCTGAGAGACAAGAGGCAATAGCATAATAAGTGACATACATATCAGTGTATGTGTATCACATGCCCAAACCTTCTACCATTCCACCACTGCAGCAACACAATCTCTTAAATCTATCTTGGCAAGAAAGAGACAGGAAGAGATGCTAACATGGGGGCAAATTCACCAAGATATCTGAAATCAGGCTTCAGTTGCTGGCCATCCTAACACAAGACTAGTATCCTAAAACGAGACCAGGACCGCAGTAGCAGTGAGAGAGGTCTATACTATTTGAGTTCCATGGAACTTTTCCATGACCAAGATCAGGATATGAAACCCCATGACTGCAGGGTCCCAGGAGAAGTACGTGGCTGATTCACGAAGGGTGGAAAATCGTTTTTGCAGCAGGGCTGAACTCTGACAATATCAGCTTCTGAAGCAGGCTAGTTTTCAGTCAGTGAAGCACAGAAAGGGAATTTATCTGAAGCTGACAAACAGACAGACAACATTTAACATCTATTCTAGCTTGACATCGTCGGAGAGAGTAGGATATTGGTCAGCACCCATAACTAAACTGGGCTCTCCCTCCTAGTAAGGCAAACAGGCAAATTAAAACCATTCATCCTTTTGTGTGAGACACAAATAATAATAAAAATATTGTTTTAAGAAAAGAACAATTTTAAATAATAAACTGGCTTTGCCCTTCTGTCAGGAAAGAGTTATGGAGCACTTCTCATGCCTTCAGGCTTGTGCTGGGCACTGTAGGAACAAAGAAGGCAGAGAGGTGGGAATGAAACCTGAAGAAAGAGGAAAAGAGGGAAAGAGGAAGGTGAGAAAGTAATAAATATTTTTCAAGCAACTATTTTGTGTCAGGCTCTGCTGGAAACAACCACATGTGCAGTCGTTACAAATACAGATAAGAAAATGGAAGTTCAAAGAGGGATGTTAACTTTCCCAAGGTGGTCAGCTTCCGAGAACTAGAATGAGAATGCAGATTGAACTACAATCCTAAATAAAGTACATTTTCTTCACAGAGACAGGGTATAGTGGAGGCCAATAGAAGAGAGATTTATAAAATGATACTGTTGAATCAATATTTTCTGAACAGCCATTTCTAATTTAAATATATACAACTTTTGGTTTAGATTAAAAAAACCTGTGGGTCATTTAACTTGTTTGTTTCATTTTAGAGAGGAGTTGGAAGATCCAGTGACCTCCTTCTGACTCTTTATCTTTAAGGAAAGATAAGATATAATAAATATGACAAGCAATTGGAATTACAGGCTTCATGGAGGTCGAGGTTAATTTCACAGAACATGGCAACAAACTTTCAAGTGCGGGGCGGGGCGGGGCGGGGGCGGGGTCGTTACAAAACTCCTTTGTTAGCATTCATCTTCAGAAGAATAGTTTTATCAAATTGAAATTATCTGCTTTCCCAGCAGACTGCATGGGAGGAGGGAACATTTTCTTCTTGTTGAAACTTGTTTCACGACAGTGAGTAGAGTTTACACTTTTGAGGACGAGTGGCGGAATCTTGATGATTACTAAGAGGGGGAGCGAGAAGCCAGTTTAAAACTTACAGACAGACAAAAGAGTTGTTCACAAATAGAATGTGGAGCGTTTAATGGCTTACATCCACAAGTCCCTCTCTGTTGCCATTAAGCAACACCTTACCTTAGACTTGAATTTGCAGAAGAAGCCTTAGCTCCTTTTTTTCCAGATTTCTTTTTCTAGATGGCACCATTCTTTAATATCCATGTGAGAACACTTGTTATTTATTAGTTAAGGCTGCAAATTATGCAACCTTCCATAAGTATCACTGCTAAATATAAACCGTTCCTTCCAGCACCATTATTATCATGTACATTTTAAAGTCAAGAAAACGCAAGCTGAGTAAGCGTTGGGGTTTTTTTTACTTTCTTTTTCTTATGTCTCCAAATACTCAGAAACCTTGTATATATGCTTTCCTTTTACCAGATCTTCTGCCTCAGGGACCTACACATGTCTCTTTTCCTCTTCCGCTTTTCCTTTTACACACTCCAACTTTTCTGAAAACTTCTTAACTGTCTCTTAATCAGATGATAAGGGTCTCTGCTTATCTCTCATTTACAGGTAAATTTGTACAAGAGATGAATAAATGTCAAGCCTCAGCCATCCTTCAGGACATCCATTTTGGGTGAGGATTTGTAAACTGGGGCTTCAAAGCCACCTCATCAGCAAGACTGACACCTCCTCAGTCCAGCCAACCATGATGACTCAATAAATCACTGCATGCATTTAAAGAGAAAATGGAGTCTAATCTTTGAGAATCAACATCTGCCCTTAGTCTTCTTCCAGTCTCTGGGCAGCACAAGTCTTGACCACTCTGGTTACCCACAGTTTTTTCAGAACGTCCACTAGATTTAACTGCTCAACATCAAGAGGTGTCCAAAAAGGTCTAAAATGATACATCTCATAGTGTGCACCACCTAGAATTCCCATCAGGACGGAAGCCGTCATTCTCCTAGCTGCCAGGAGTGCTGGTTGCTGACAGCTCACAAATGAGGCTCTCTAAGACTTGCCCCCTATGGAAGGAAGCTGCTCAACCCAAGGTGATGTTACATGTCAATTACGCCGCAAATAAATAAATAAATAAATAGGGGGAAAAAAGAATGCTGTTCTAATAAAGAGACTTTGGTCCAATAAAATATGTTTATATTTATCTGGACCGCACAGCACGTGTATGAAAATCTATCTGAATATTTAAAATAAGCCTTTAAATGTAAGTATGAGCTGCTTTCTTTACCTGAACACCGTGAAAATAAGCCACTTTCCTAATACTGTTGAGCAATTCTGAAAGAATCTAAAGCATACTAATCAAGGCTACTTAGTGCTAAAATGTTCTTTCTTTCTCTGTATGTACCATGCTACGGATTAAATAAGTAAAGAGAGAGTAAATCTTTGGTGCGAACAAGCAGTTACCTGTGAACACCAAAGCTGATCTGCATACAAAAATGCCTATCAGTCTCTGAGGGTCTAAATGTGAGTCCCGATCTTGGGCAAGGGCGATATCTGCGAGCCGTGTTATAGGAGGTTTGTCAGTTGAACATGAAAGCATAGGTGCACGAGATCAGGAGAAGGCCGCAGTCTCGCCTGTGTGAATAACTGCAGCCACGATATTTTATAATCACTGCTGTAGATGTTAAGAGAAGGATCACTGGAAATTTTAGCAACTCTAGAAGTGAGAGAAACCTTCTTATTTTTACAACTAAGTCATAAAAAAATCCTAAATGTATAATGAGAGTCAATGCTATTTTAAGATACAAGGAAGCACACAATGAAAGGAGAAAGAACTGCCACCTGTACAAAATACACAAAAAGCAAAGAAATGTTTGCTAACTCATAATTGTAACCATGGGCCCACCAGGACCAGTTTGAACAGACCCTATCTCTTATCAACAGAGTGACTAAGAATTGTTTTTCAGAAAATTTGCAAAGTCACATAGCCAGAGCACGCACAGAAGAGGAAATCTCAACCTGAATGATCACAGAACCAGACATTCTCCTCCCCAGGGAATCGAAGGACCGGGACACGGCCAAAACTTGAAAGTCCCACTCTCATCAGAGGTGAGGGGTTTGTCGTCCAGGAAGATCTGGTGTTAAACCCCCTTCTTTACCTTACCATAAATGATGAAAACTCTACCATGAATGTTTAAAACCTTGCCATGAATGTCTGAAACCTTACCATAAATACTTAACGCCCTCTAAACAAAACCTGCCCCACCAGCTTTTCCACGTGCCAGCCGGTTTTCCAGCCTGTTTTCCCTAACCTCTTAAATTTCACCCCAAGTCCTGAATCAGGGAGACAGATCTGAGACATAGGCCTTCTGTCTCCTTGCAGATCGATCTCACAGATAAAGCTATTTTTCCTTTCCCAAAGGCTGATGCTGTAATAATTGGCTCTTTCTGCACATGGGATGGTGAGCCCTTGCTCGGTAATAATGACAACAGACTACGTATTTTGAATTCAACTTTCTTTTCTCTGATCGACTAGTTCTTTCTCCTCTATCTAATCAATTATTTTTCCATTAGTTTTACTATATCTCAATATGTAGTTATGTGTATACATATAGTATATACTTAAGCAATGATTAAATGACACTGTAAGCTTCAATGTTTAGAACATAAAATGTCTTATCTATCATATTTTAAGACAGTGTATATAATACTTTGATTGGTCTGACTACTTGAACTTGAGTGGTTGGAGGAACAAATTAATTTATACCAATAAGAACACATAAGTTTTAAAAGTGAGAACTATGTGGTAACTACAGACTTTATTTTCTCCGTCTCTCCAAATTTTAATTCTTTTAAAGCATCCACATAAACAAAGATTTCTACCCAATTGCCATAATATTGAATGGTTCCAAAGATCTTTCCTAATTCAATGACAGAATTCAGAAAATATATTTCCTTTAACTTTAAAGGGCAATGAAATCACGATTTCTAAAAACAATCTGACAAAGAAACAAGGACAACTTAAAACTGTACCCAGACGTAAAGCAGTGAAACTATTGTCACCCAGAGACGCCCCTAAAACATTTTCCACGTCTAACGCTTTAAGTCGTGCACGCTTATAGAAACCAAAGCAGAACGTTTCCAGATGACCAAACTCCAGAACCAGCGCAAACCACAAAGGTCCAAGATGGTGACGGGGTGCCACGAGCAAAAGGAAACGTGTGCAAAAGGCGCCACGTGCAAGAAGGGAAGATCTGCGCATGCCCCAAATTCCCCCCGCCCTGAGCAATGATGCCGAGAGCCCTCCCGCTTTGCGTCCCATAAGAACCCTGCTCACCTTTCCTTCCAAGAGGTGTTTTAGAGCATGAGCTCTGCTTCCTCCATTCGTTAATCAAGGAATAAAATTTCTGCTCTGCTATTCCGAACCTGCTCTCATTCTATTGGCGCAAGCGGCTCCGGGCCAAAGGACCCACTTTCAGGTCACCAGTGCCTTAGGGCTGGGTAACGCTATCAATCCCCAAAGGTGGAATATTATCTGAAGTTTACAAGAACTCAATTTATAAACACTATAAGTTTAAGTTATGGCTTATTTAATTGAAGACCTAGGTTGACATTTCATACCTTTAAAAATTATTATAATTAATAAAAATGTATCTGATCTATAAAGTACAAGGAATTTAGGCATTTATATATAACCATTTTGTAAAATAAACAAATAAATGTCTTGGATAAACGGAAAATACCATGTTTGTATTTTTATTTCCCACTGAGGCAAAGTCAGGGAGAATAAATAAAATAAATAAATAAATAAATAAAACTTCATCCGAAAATAAAAATGTTTCCCTTGCTTGGGCGTACGGATGGGAACTGGATGTAACTGTGCAATCTCTGTTTCAACCATGTGATGTTAAAAACTTTACAGAAGGTTTATAATGTCTTTTGGTGGTTACTCATTATTAGCCTAAAGTCAATTTGCATATCTTTTGTTCCTCATATTGTACTCACTGGGAACACTGAGATCTTTAACTAAAATTAGATTTTCCCCTTTCTCATCCAAAAATATTATTAAGGGAAAACATTTACATTGGAACACAGGAACACTGCTTAGATAATTTTTAAGAACTTCGTAATTTCTCAAGGATCTTTATACATTTTTATTTATATATTTTTTTATTTTACTCCTGAAGTAGTATAATATTCTTTTTCACTAAAAGATGGTAAACAATTAGTGCTTTAATTTCTTCACTTGCAAAGAACCTTTTCAAGTAGAAAACCATTATAAGATTCAGTCCTCTGAAAACAAATTTCTTTAACTCATTTAATGTATTTACATGTTACAACGTTTAATTGATGGCTCAATTCCTCAAATTTATACTCTTTCCAATATCCTCCTTAGATGGCCTCACTTATCTAACGTGGAGATACCTTTTAAAGGAAACTCCTTTCTTTTCTCAGTCTTATCACATCTATGTCAACATTCAAGGGCATGTGGCTTCTGCAACTGTACTGTGCTTACGTAGCGTCAGAAAGCATCAGTGAGACAGACTCTAGGATTACAGAATCCTCTTGGATTCTCCACATCCAGGTCCCTCAACTCACATGGTCTCACACATGGGAAAAAATCTCACAAACAAAAGAAGAAACTATAAATTCTTAGGCAAGCTGGAGATTGTATAGCAATCCCTTACTTGTCAAGGAAAAAGAAGAAAAAGGAACATATATTCAGAAAAGAAAACACTTATGAAGCTGCTTTAAGCTTCCTGTGAATCAAAACTTGACCTCGGGGGGGCAGCAGTTCCCTGATACTGAGGACAGACAATATTTCAAGTTAGGGGTTTTGTTTCTGGGATCTTCTGTATTCCAATCCTTGTTCCCGAACAGTAGAGGCACATTCTCACAAAATAAGAAAACTTATTTGCCCGGAAGCAGATAAATTTCTACACTAATCAACACTCCAGCCTACAAACATTCATTACAGGAGGGCAGAGACAGGGCTCCCTCCTCTGAGACGGTGGTGATAGCTTCTCAAATAAAACTCTACCTATATTCCATGAACATATGTGGGGCAAAAGCCATAAATCCACAGTCAGCAAGAACCACAACTATTTTTTTAAATTTCCCGATGACTTTATAGATTCTTAAAGAACTGATTCTTTAGAAGTGTTTTTAAAATCCAGATGGAAATAAATCTTACTTCTCTTTTGACAGCTTATAATTCTCAGCTCCAAATTCTCCACAAGGTTTAGCCAATCTATTGCATGGAATAATTTATTAAAGTGATTAAAGTCTCTTAAAACTTTGTTGAAATAAGAAACAGCAAAATCATTTTATTTGTTTCCTCCATTCTTGAGGAAAATAGGGAAATGCCAATAATTTTTTTCCTGTATAAAAAAGAAAACTCATAGTATTTATATCATTAATAAAACAGAGTTGTCCTTTTAGATATTACAATGGAAGCCTTCAAAATTTAATGGGATCCAAACAAAAGGACACAGGAATCAGATTGAAAGGCACCCACTGGCCAAAGTGACAACAATTTGAACATCAAACAAGGTTATAGAGGCTTCAGGTACTAATCAAGCTGAAGTAAGTCCACTACAGCCTGTCTCTTCCCTCAATTAAAACTTATAACACTGTGCTAAATACAACAAGCAAATACCTGAGAAAAGTGAAGAGTTAAAAATAGTAGGTGGATTGGGGATGGGAACCAAAATCTAAGGAATAACTCACAATGGAGTGATTTTCTCAAGGATTTTTCCCCCTTTTATCTCCCAGCTTTGACCTAAAGGCAGCCTCAGTGTAGAATTGGACAGCAGGTGCAGGCAGCAAAATCTTTGGGAGAAGCTCCCTTTCTGACCAGAGGACCAGAAAAACGGGTCCCTGTGAGCCAGAGAATGTGTGTATGTGGATCAGGAATCTCTACTTTTTTTGTCTTTTTCTGTTCCTGCCCATCCCTGAGGACAAGCCCAGTTGTGAATCTGAAGTGCAGCCATAGCAACAAAGTGCATGCATCTAAAAATCTGATTTTAAAAACTCACTTTTAGGGGCTGGCCCAGTGGCACAGCGGTTAACTTCGAACATTCCACTTCTTGGCAGCCCGGGGTTCGCCAGTCTGGATCCCGGGTGAGGACATGGCACTGCTTGGCACGCCATGCTGTGGTAGGCGTCCCACATAGAAAGTAGAGGAAGATGGGCACAGATGTCAGCTCAGGGCCAGTCTTCCTCAGCAAAAAGAGGAAGACTGGCAGTAGTTAGCTCAGGGCTAATCTTCCTCACAAAAAAAAAAAAAAAAAAAAAAAAACCTCACCTTTCTGGACAAAAGACCATACAAAAGGGTATCCTGTGGTTCAATAATTGTGAAGGAAATCTCACTATTTTGCCCCAAAGGAGGCCTAAGTGGCACATAACTGTGTATTAGTATGGATAGCTAACACTCCAATAGAAACCTATCTCTCTAGCCAAAAAGACTGTCAGAAGGGACTCTTGGGATCCAGATAATGTAAGGGGAAATCTTGCAGAGGACAAAAGGATAAATAAATATTGCATATGAACTTGCACAAGTCCTAGGCTTACCTGCAGGATGAACATGTACAGAGGCCCAAAGCTGAATAACATGTGCTTTTAAATCAAATTATGGTATAAAACACTACCTATTTCCTAGACACGAAAGGCACATGTGCAGGACAGATGCAAAGCAGGACAGCAAAATCTTTGAAAACGGAATTGACATTGAAGCTGCCACCCACAGAAGGTAAGATAGAATGACCATTTTGAACCTAACCAAGTTGATTGCCTGTTAAAACAAAAGAAGATCAACATTCTCTGGGGAATTTTAATAGGACCCAGAGTCTCACAACATAATATTCAAATGCCTACAATATAACCCGAGATTACCAAACATACAAAGAACCAGGAAAATATGATTTATTCTCAAGGGGAAAAAAATCAGTAGATGCCAACCTTAGATTACCTAGATGTTGGAATTCTCAGGCAAATACTTTAAGGCAGATATTATAAACATGCTTCATGAATTAAAGGCAAACACTTTGGAAACGAATAGAAAGACAAAAGTTCTCAGCAGAGAAATAAAAACTGTTTTAAAAAATAGGAAGTTTGGAAATGGAAAAACACAGTATCTTAAATAAGAATTCACTAGTTAAGATCAATAGGAGAATGGAAAGGACAGAGGGAAGAAATAAATGAATTTAAAGGTATATCAATAGAAATTATCCAGTCTGAAAAAGAGAGAGAAGTAAGACTGGAAAACATGAACAGAGCCTCAGGAACCTGTAAGACAGTATGTAAAGGTGTAACATTCAATCATTTATGTCGTTGGAATCCAAGAAGGAGAAGAGAAAGATATTGGTGCAGAAAAAAATATTTGCAGAAATAATGGACAAATACATATTCAATTTAGGAATTTGCAAAGCTTAGATTCAAGAAATAAACCATCTCTATTTGCAGAGGAGACAACAGTCTACGTAGAAAAATCCCAATAAATCTACAAGAATAATATACAAAAGTCAATTTATTTCTATATACTAACAATGAAGAATTGAAATTCAATTTTTTAAAATGAGTACTGTTGACAATAACACCAAAAAAAGTGAAAACCCAAATAAATGAAGGGACATACTATGCACGTGGATTGGAAGACTCAATATTATAAAGATATCCATACAGTTTCAGCACAGTCTCAATCAAAACCTCAGGAAAAATTTTTTATAAGTATCAAAAAATTTATTCTAAAATTTATATGGAAGGGAAAAGAAAATAGAATAACCAAATTAATTTTGAAAAAGAAGAATGAAGTTGTAGGACTTGGACTACATAATTTCAAGGCTTAATGTAAAGCTACAGTAACAAAGACAGCGTGGTACTGGCGAAAGAAAACACATAGATATCAATAGAAGAAAATAGAGTCCAGAAATAGACCCATGGAAATGTGGATTATTCATTTTCGGAAAAGGTGCAAGGGCAATTCAATGAAGAAAGAATAGTCTTTTCAACAAATACTGCTGGAACACTTGGATGTCTACATGCAAAAACAAAAAGGAACCTTAATCCATACTTCATACCTCAATCAAAATGAACTCACGATGGACCATAGACATAAATATAAAACTATAGAACTCTGAGAGTGAACATAGAAGAAAAGTTTTGTGACTTTGAGTTAGGCAAAGATTTTTTAGATGCAACACAAAACCATAATCCATAGAGGAAAACTTTCACAAATTGTACTCAATCAAAATTAAAAACCTTAACCCTGCAAAGGAGAATAAAAATACAAGCCAGAGACTGAGAAATATTTGCAAACCATATATCTGACAAATGACTTGTATCCAGCATTCATAAAGAACTTTCAAAGCTCAACAATGAAAAGTTCAATTTTTAAAAATGAGTAAAAGATTCCAACAGATATTTCACCAAAGAAGTTATATGGGCAGTAAATAAGCATATAGAAAGATATTGAACATCATTAGTCATTAGGGAAATGAGAATTAATATCATAATGAAATACCTCTATATATATATGGTTGAATGGTTAAAATCCAAAAAATTGACAAAACCGAATGCTGATGAGGATGTGGAGCAACAGACACTCTTGTTGACTGCTGGTGGGAATACAGCCGCCTTAGAATAGTTTGACAATTACTTACAGAGATAAACATAGTCTTACTATACAATCCAGCAATTGCACTCTTAGGTATTTACCCAAGTGATTTGAAAATTATGTCCACACAAAAATGTGCATGTAAAATGTCTACAGCAGCTTTATTCATAATTGTCACACCTGGAAGCAACCAAAATCTCCTTCAATAAGTGAATAAATAGACAAATTGTGGTTGAGTAGTGAATGGAATATTATTTGGCAATTTAAAGAAATGATCTATCATCCATGAAAAGACATGGACGAACTTTAAATGCATACTACTAAGTGAAAGTCAGTGTGAAATGGCTACAGAGTGTATGACTCTAATTGTATGTCATTTTAGGAAAGGCAAAGGCTATAGACATGGTAAAAAGATCAATGGTTGCCAAGGATTTGGAGGAGGGGTGGGTGGGATAGGTGAAACACAGGGAATTTTTTAGGATGATGAGACTATTCTGTACAACACTATAAGAGGATACATGACAATATGCATTTGTCAAAACCCATAGAATTTTACAGGACAAGTATACAAATAAGTATATGCAAATTTTTAAAAATTGTTTAAAAGATTAAGGGATCCAAGAATGGAATGCAGACTATGAAAAAAGAAGCTAAGCTGTATTACAAATGTGTGAAAGAACATCACTAAAGGGCATGAAAAGATAAAGTCTTGCCTAAACAACTTGGAAATGAATGGATTCTCAAAGACTAAAGACAAAAGGAACTACATGTAAGCACAGTTATCTTGTTAATAAAGTTATTTCCCATAAGGATATGTGTGTACGGATGGGCTAATATACATACATATATTTTTTTGCTCTTTCAGCTGAGAAGGTCTAGGAGCAATGGCACACCTTTAGCAATGGGAACACCTAGGACCCAGACTTTGGTTTCTAATACCACTCCCCAACAGAAAGAACCAGGGCTCCTTGGAGAAATGGTTGATTCTAGGACTTGGGGAGGAAATATATAAGATGAGCTTGAAGCATCTTATAGTGCCAGAATGTAAGGAAATGCAAAAAACATAGTTACTTTGATGGGGGTATGTCAAAGGGACACAGAAGACAACCAAAAGAGCTTCTAATGTCCAAACCTAGAATAATTTACAAAAAAGTAAAGAAGTATTGAATTACAAAGAAAGTATGAAATAAATACCCATGAGTCTATACTTATATAAATAAATTAATAAATGGAGAATAAGAGAAAAATCTCTCATGCAGGAGAATTCCAAATAATTTATACAAATGCTCTGCCAAACACCCTACTCCTTAAGTGTAGACTGCACATAGTGGCTTCCTTCCAAAAAGTAGAGTATGGAAAAAGGAATAAAAGAGTAACTTTACAGAGGAGAAACGTAATGAAATTTACTTCAGCCAGGTTATCGAAGACAACATTAGCAAGGATAAGTCATGTCAATAGTATAAATTCTTAATATGATGTGATGAGAATGCCCCTTTGCCTTTGTGATCCTCCTCTCAAGTCCCATAAGCCCAGTCTAACCATGAGAAAAACACCAGGCAAATTCCATTGGAAGAGCATTCTATAAAACACTGGACCAGTACTTCTCAAACTGTCAAAGTCATCAAAACAAGGAAAGTCTGAGAAACTATCATGGCCAAAACTCACTGAGGCAGACATGACAACTAAATGGATTGTTGTATCTGGATGGGATTTTGGAACACAAAAAGGAGATTTGGTAAAAACTGAGGAAATATAAATAAAGCATGGACTTTTGTTAATGATAATGTATCAACATTGGTTAATTAACAATTGTAACAAATGCAACATATTAATGTAAGATCTTAGTAATAGAGAAAACCTGGGTGTAGGGTGTATGAGAAATCTGTACTATCTTCTCAATTTGTCTATAAATCTAAAACTTGATTAAATTAAAATTAAAGTTTAATTTAAAATTTTCATAGAACTGTATGCCAAAAGTGAATTATTCTAAGGTAAATTTTTAAATAAATATTTTAAAGGATATTGAATCAACTAAAATTCATGACTGCAGATTGATCATCAAAACAGAAAAATATTTGAATATTACATTACCATTCGAAATGAGTACTGACCAACTCCTTACTCTGAAAATTGGCAAATAGATAGAAGTAATTATACATTTTCCTCATTTTCAATTGTAATGGTATTTTAAGTTAACCAAATAGCCCAAGTTGATGAGGGAAAGTTTTACTATATAGAAAAATGATAACTGAAAAGAGTAGAAGATAAAGAGATTTAGAAAATCATCTAGATATATCAGCAAGATGCCAGAATAGGAGTTCTTAGCCCTCATTCTCCCACAGAAACACTGATTTTGACAACCACTCATGGATGACAGTGTCTTTGAGGGAGTCCAAGAGTCCAGGAGAGAGGTCCTTCACGCAATTGGAACAAAAAATAGGAGAATAAATACAGTGAAAAAGGCAAGAAAGTTTCAAATTACTGCATTACCCTGCCCCAAGACGGCATAGCTCTGTGCCAAGAGAGACCACCTTGGCCTGTGATTTCTCCACTGGGGAAATTGAGAGCACAATGAGCATCCAGCTTCCCCAGCTGTGCAAACACCATCCAAGAGGCCCACTTCTTTCCTGCTTTGCCCCGACCACTGAGGAGATCAGCACAACTCCCCAGTCTGGTGGCAGCTAAGAGCAAGGAAAATGGGTAGGAACTGACAGCAACTGGGGTACAGAACTCAACAAAGGGTTGTGGATTCTAACAACCTCACGGACTCCACCAAGAGGTCTTGCCCATGAAACCTATATGACACATCACCTGCAGACACACCCAACTAGCCATGCACCCCACCAGCACTCCACACACTCTCCTCTGCTGTAGCCAGCATCACATGTGTTCCCTTACAGATGACATGCGCAAGCCTCTGCAGATGATGCACGAGCACACTCAGCTGGCTCAACTCTGTTGGATTTGGTGAAGGCGCATGACCTAGAATACTTTACGGAACTGTACTAGGAAAGATAAACAGGAGACATTCAGCACTTGGCTGGGCACTGAGAGATCAAGAGAAGGCACACAGTCCTAAGACTTCCCCTTCAAGAGGGAACAAGGGAAGTAGAGTGGGTGCGTCCATACTAAAAGTCCCTAGCCAGACTGACTGGTGAATGTCTTTCTCTCCTGAAGCCAGTCAGTGAAGTCTGGAGGAAGTAACTCCTACTTCAAAAAACTTCAAGGAACATGAAAAATCAAGTAAACATGATATCACCAAAGGAAGACAATAATTTTCTTGCAGCCAACTCCAAAGAAATGGAGATCTGTGATTTGCCCAATAAAGAATTCAAGATAGTCATTTTAAGGAAAGCTGGTGAGCTACAAGAAGACACAGAAAGACAATTCAACAAAATCAAGAAAGCAATACATGAACAAATGAGAAGTTTAACAGAGAAATAGAAATAATTAAAAAAGAACCAAACAGAAATTCTGGAGATGAATACAATGAATGAAATGAAAAATGCAATAGAGGACATCAGCAGCAGACTTGATCAGAGGAAAAAAATCTGTGAAATATAAGACAAATCATTTGAAATTGTCTAGTCAGAGGAGAATGAAGAAAAAAACAATGGAAAAGAGTGAAGAAAGGCTACGTGAACCAAGACATACTCTTAAGAAAAACCATCTAACAGACTATTGGAGTTGAGGAGAAAAGAGTAGAAAGCTTATTTAAAGAAATGATGGCTGAGAACCTCCCAAATCTGAATGAGACAGGGACATTCAATTTCATAAAGATTGTAAGTCCCAAAAATTTTAAACTCAAAAAGATCTTCTCCCAAACACATTAAACTATCTAAAATCAAAGACAGAGAGAATTTTAAAAGCAGCAAGGAAAAGAAAATTCCTTACTCAAAAGGAAACCCCTATGAGGCTATCAACAGATTTCTCAGCAGAAACCTTGTAGGCCAGGAGAGGATGGAATGATTTATTTAACATACTGAAAGAAAAAAATGCCAGCCAAGAATACTTTACCCAGAAAAATTGTCCTTCAGAAATGAAGAAGAAATAAAGACTTTCCCAAACAAACAAAAGCTGAGATAGTTCGTCACCACTATACCTATCTTACAAGAAAAGCTGAAAGGAGTTCTTCAAACTAAAATAAAAGGACATGATGCATGATATTGAAATTTCCATGAGTTTCATGGATATTAGTCCTTGGGACACTTCTTTACACAAATAGTGATTTGCAATCACTACTAGGTAATGAAGATATAACATAAGTACAAATATAACTGAGTCATGCCCCTGAACTTCTGATATTTAAAATGCTTGTTGGAATGAAGGATGGGATTCATCTTTTGATTTTTCAGTTAGGTGGTGAGAGGGTCTCTATTTTACCTGAGAGGTGTCCAATATGGTGGCCACTAGCTACGTGTTGACTATTGAGCACCTGAGCTGGGCTCATCCACATTGAAATGTGTTGTGAGTATAAGATGCACACTCAATTCTGAAGCCATCATGAGAAAATGTGAATAAACTATTTCATTGGGAACTTTCAAAAATTGATTACATGTTGAATTGATCATATTTTGCCTTTAAAATTAGGATTGTTTGATTTTATTTTATATGGATACTAAAAAATAGATTTATAATTATGAAAAAATGAAAGGACATTAGTAACATAAAGACATGAAAATATACAACACACTGATAAAGATAAGTATATAGTCAAAGTAAGAATATTCTAATACTGTAATATGATGGTATATTAATCACCTAACTCTCATATAAAGGCTAAAGGACAAAAGGGTTAAAAATAGCTATAGCTACAATAATTTGTTAGTGGGTACAAAATATAAAAAGATGCAAATTGTGACCTCCATCAAAAACATAGCAAAAGGGTACAGTTTTTCTATGCTGTTGACATTAAGATATCAGCTTATACTAGACTATTTCTATAAGATATTTTATGTAAGCCTCATGGTAACCACAAAGCAAAAATCTACAGTAGATACGTGAAAGATAAAGAGTAAGAAATCAAAGCATACCACTAAAGAAAATCATCAATTCACAAAGGAAGACAGCAAAAGGAGAAAGGAACAAGGGAACTACAAAACAGCCAGAAAGTAATTAAGACTATTATTAAGTCCTTACCTATCAGTAATTATCTTAAATGTAAATGAATCAAATTCTCCAATCAAAAGTCATAGAGTAGCTGATTTAACTAAAGAGGTGAAAGATCTCTACTCTGAAAAATATAACAAATTGACGAAAGAAATTGAAGAAGACACAAATAGATGGAAAGATATCTTGTGTTCCTGGATTGGAATAATTAATATTGTTAAAATATGCATACTACCCAAAGCCATCTATAGAGTCAATGCAATTCTTATCAAGATTCCAATGGTGTTTTTTTTTTTTAGAAATAGGAAAACAATGCTGAAACTCATATGGAACCACAAAAGACCCTAAGTAGCCAAAGCAATTCTGAGAAAGAAGAACAAAGCTAGAGGCATCACACTTCCTGATTTCAAACTACGTTACGAAGCTAGAGTAATCAAAACAGTATGATACTGGCATCACCAATGGAACAGAATTGAGATCCCAGAAAGAAACCCATTATGACTCATGTGCCCTGACCAGCAGTTATGAGGTTATGGTCCTGTGATTAGCAGGTCTGCCAAGGGAGGCCGTTTCCCAAAGGCACATGGTGTGCAGACGAAAAGAGTTTACTCCTACTACATTCTCTTTGAAGTGAAACTAATAAAAGAATGAGATGAAAATTTAATTTTTTGACATAATGAAGACTTTCAAGGAAATAAAAATGGAGCACAAAAAATACCTTCTAGAACTCAAAGCAATATGATCAGTTTAAAATTCTATTAAAGGAAGTAAACAAAGGGTGGCCACAAGAAGAACTGAACTGATGGTGTATCTGATGAAATGGAAGAGATATTTCACAATGCAAAACAAAATACAATGACGTGAAAATTATTAGGTGGGGGAATGCTTCCTGAAATTTCCTCATGCTTTTATGATGCTTCTGCTACACACTGCAAGAGGGAAAAGTATGTTAAAGAATGCTTTCATGCTACCTCACAAAAAAATGAGCTCACGAATTAGATGGGGAACATGTAAAAGTTATAGATAGGGACATAATAGAAGGAAATTTCTCAAAACTGAAGAAAAATGTGAGTTTTTACATTGAAAGGATTCATCAAGTCCCAGGCATTTCCATGAGAGAAAGTATATATTCTAGACATAAACTGGTAAAACAACAAAAAAAAAATCTACATTGCCAGGATGGGAAGGCAATATCAGAAGCTCCCAGGCAAAAGAAGCAAGATACCCACAATGAAAAGAGAATCAATCTAACAGACTTCTCATCTGTAATTCTGGAAGTTTGACGTGCAGCACAGTAATTTTTATAGACTATTGAAAGAGCTGTAAATGCTGAATCAGATTCACATCCAGAGCACAATTTCTACATTAACACAAAAGTCAAAGTGAAATTCAAGGGCAAGACAAAGTAAAAGATTATATAAAAGTAAATGTCACAGTCTACAGAGAAGCTGTGACAGTCGTCAAAATTCATGCATCATACAATAAGGCAACAAAATTAATTTGCAATGTAAAATCTTATATGAGAATTGGATTAAATTGTTAACCACACTTGGGAAATTTAAATACAATTATCCAAGTATTTCATAGTTCATGTAAGTGTAAATTAAGTAAAATATTGGAATTTGATGAAGAGAGTGAAAAAGCTTAATTTAACAGGGGACATTATCCCAGATCATACCAAAGAACTTGGTTCACTGGCAGAAAGAAATCATTACTACCTTCCCAAAATTAAAGAATAGCAGGCCCTAGTTTCAGACCACAATCCATTAAGACAAGAAATAAATCACAAAAAAAAATGACCAAAAGAAATAAAGCACCTGGAAATATCCAGAACAAGAACATTAGGTGACTCCACTGAAGACTTATTAGTACTTCTGTGGCCAAGCAAGCATGTGGGCATAAGGTTATATGACTCATTCCTGCAAGGGCTAATATAGGGCAAAAATGAAGACTAAGAGAGACAAGACTGAGCTGGATCCGGTGTCAGCTAGGTTCAAAATCAGCTCTGTGTGTTGAGATCTTCACAGAAGTTAACTGTGCTCTTTCCCAGGATGCTCATGTCAGAAGCAGTATCCCCATTACACTTCACCTACCCTGGGAATAGGGCATTTCTGATTAGATCAGGCCCTGTTATAAGAGTTCCCAACTCTCCTGGGGCCAGCCCAGTGGCATAGTAGTTAAGTTACAGCACTCCACTTCAGTGGCCTGGGTTCATGGGTTCAGATCCCAGATGTGGACCTATGCACTGCCCATCAAGCCATGTTATGGTGGTGTCCTACATAAAAAATAGAGGAAGATTGGCACAGATGTTAGCTCAGGGCCAATCTTCCTTGCCAAAAATAAATATGTAAATAATAAATAAATAAATAAGGACATCTGACCTACTTGATTCCAAAGATCCTCATTGTAAGTCTCCAGAATGCTATGCATTGTATACAAATGTGTTTATTCACTTCATTAAACTGTTCTTTTCTGAGTCCCTCATAATTCAAGCCCCTGGCCCTGGAAACACAGTAAAAAGAAAGATGGTTTCTGACCACAAGGAGTTTTCAACTGGTCCCAATGCAGTGGGATGAGGGCTAGGATAGAGGAGGAGGGACTATGAGCAGAGAGATTGCAACACTCCCATGAGTGAGGTGAGATAAGGGGCAAGAAAGACTTCCTGGTGTGTGGATCCTCTTTTTATATACTTCCACAATATTGCTACCTTCTCTTCTATTCTTATGCATTCCCTCCAAGTATGTAGAACAGGGCTCTGAGTAGTGAATAATCAATTAATGCCACTGGCCAAAGGATCAATGTGCCTTTATACCTCTCTTTGTTTCATTGTCCATGACCCACCCCCTGAACCCTGCCCCATGGAGGCAAATAAAAAGCTGAGTCCAGAGCCCCATTACAGAATGTTCTGGACTCCTGGATCTGCCACATCCTTCTCAAAGACCATGAAATTCTTGCTCCTGACTCTTACTGTATTTTTGATCCTGTTCCAGATGTTGCCAGGTAACCAGAACCAAGAAAGAAGGAAAAGAGAGCTAGGGTGGGAACTGCCCATGGAAGGTTTCATATTTTTCTATCCATTCAGACAGGATTTTCAGGGGTGCCTGAAATCTTTCTTGACCTTATCAGAATGTGCTCCTCCCAAGAAAAATCTGAGGCCCCATATTGGGAATGTGTATCTGGCCAGGAACCCTAGAGCCGTGAAGTAGGGCAGGGTATCTTCCCAGAAGTCCTTCTTACACTCAAGTGTAACCTCAGCATTCAGAATTGCCTTTAATACTTTGTACCAATCAATGTCCCAGGACCCAACTGAGCAGCTGCCTGACTTCAGCCATGTTTCCGTTCTCTATCAGGTCATGAGTCCTAAAACCTTTCTTAAATATTAAGTTCTATTATCCCTTCATATGAAGTTCCTGTTCTCCTCATCTGGGATGAAAATATCTGCAAAGTAGTCATGTGAAAGAGAACACAGTCTTTCCTATTCCTTTCCAACTACAAAAGTCTGTGATTTTGTTAATGACTTATAATACAATTTCACAGACAAGTGGTCAGAGCTTTGAAACTACTGTTTATGAAGGCCTGAATAATTTTTAGACAAAGTATCACTCCCTTCACCTGTCTGATGTTTGAAACCTCTTTTCTATGGATAGACAAGTGCATATAAATATGTATGTGCCTATATAAATGCATACAATGCTCATAAATATGTATTAACCAAAGGAAAGTACCCTTATATTTCCTTAAAGTGTTTTTTAATTCAACAATATATGGTAGACATCTTCCTTGTCAGCATACAAAAGTTGGCCTCATTGCTTCTAGAAGTCACATACTATTCCATCATATGGATAGATCATAATTTGTAAATTTAATCATTGTTGAGGGTAAAAGGTGATCTTTACAGGTCTTTGATAAGACAAATAAAACTGCAACTGACTTTTTGCACATATATTTTTACTTACTTGGACAAAAATTTCAAAATAAGTTCCTAGTGGTCTACTTACTAGGTAGAACAAGTTTATGATTTTGTTTTTCATGAGCACTTTCTGTATGTCTCCTTTGGATCAGACATAGCCAGAAGAAATCACTTGCCTTGCAGGGCAAAAGAGCTTTAGGAAAACCAAATGAACATTCTTTACATAAACCAAGCGAAATCACGGCTGTGGCAACTTCTTAACTATAACATTGATGTGAAAGGAAAATAAATGCTTTAAATAGGGAAAGAAAAGAACTCTGAACTTAGAATCTTATATCCATTTACACTGCTATTTAAATACTCAAGCATAGAAAGCCTGAGAATGTTTGCCATACAAAGACTTTGAAAACACTGTTGGAGGAAGAACTCAGATAAAAAGAGAAACAAATCCAGAAGAATGTTGGAAGTGATATAAGAGGTAAGAATTATCAATTAATTTGCAATTTTTCAGTTGGTTTTAAAAACACTAGACTAGAGAGAGAGGGGGGATAGACAAAGAGAAAATTTAACCCATAATTCTCATAAATTTTAGATAAATAACATGATTATGGAGGAGATGGTCAAAGCTCAATGGAGAGAAAGCCAAGGAATATGAAGCACTGCTGAGATTCTTGCCTTGTTAAAGAGTAAGATATAATTATAGAAAAGCTTCAAAAATCAATAAAGGTACATTATCATGGACATGAGCTTTATGTCATTGCTAATAGCATAAGAATAAAAATAAAATGAATATATTTTAAACCAGCTGAAAAGACTTTGATTAATCTAATTGGAAATAGTAAATTAAAAAATTAAATATACAATAAATGGAAAATATAAATAATATAGCAGAAATAATTCCAAGTGTAATTTTAATTACAATAAATGTAAAAGGATTAAACTCACTAAGTAAAGGCTTAGGCTATCAAATGAGAAAGAAAGATCAAACGACATGTTGTCTAAAAGACACAAACACGCTTGATGTAAAAAGATATGGAAATGTTAAAATAATGAAGTGCCATACTAGGCAAATATAAACTGAAAGAAAGTTGAAATAGCAATCTTAATATGTGACAAAGAACAATTCAAGGCAAAATGTATAATTGACCAAAATATGGACTATATATGGGTAAAAGAAATAATTGAGCAACAAGAACATACAAGAACCTACAACTTCAGCTTCCAAATTTGAAAAACAACAAATGACAATATTTCAGAGAAAAATGGTTAAGTCAACAATAGTATTTGGAGATTTTTAGCCCAATTTTAACACTTGACAACAACAACACACTGAAGATCTGACAATGTATTGAATAAGCAGGATATATACATTTGGATATATATATTTACATGAGAATATTTTTATGCCCAACATAGAGTAAGCATTTTTTTTGAGCACGTATCAAAAATTTACAAAGATACTGCACATGCAAGACCACAAAGAAAGCTACATTAAACCAAATAATGTCTAAAAATCATATTCTCCTACATAATCAATAAAATTAGAAATTGATAATAAAAGAACAGCAAAAAAAAAATCCTCATATATGTGGAAACTAAAAAACACATTGCTCAATAAACTTTGACCTAAATAAGAAATCACATTTACTCACAAGTAAATCACATGGGTATGCCCAAAGTGGAATAGTGGGGTACACCCCCTCAACCATAATGAGAGAGCATCATAAATTATACAGCAACAGGTGTGAATCCAAGAAGGCGTGAAAATTTGGGGCCTTTTTTACAGTCAGCCTACCACATGGTGTTAGAAGTCAATGTGGGATTACCTTGGAGGAGAAGAGGAACACTAAGGACTGTGAGAGGACTTGAAGGGGTCTTTTAGTGTTGGTTATATGTGCAGTTTTCTCAATGATTCATCCATTTGCACATTATAATTAGTGTACATTTCTGGCAGCATCTTACACTTCAATTAAAAATGTATTTTAACAACTCAAGCATAAGTTTGTTACTTATAGTTTCTAGATTTATTCTTTACATAATTTTATCTAGATTTCCTTCAGTTTGTCCTTCTTCTATGCTTTGCTTTCAATATTCAGCCCCATTCATGGACATCTTTTTTTCATTTAAAATGATATGTAATATCACTGAAGTGATATAGAGTAGCAAATTTCAGCCATTGTTAGTTAAGTATTGGACCAAGTTCCAATGATAGTTCTATTTTTAATTTTGGGGGGACCTTGTATACTGTCTTCCCTAGTGGCTGTGACAATTTACATTCCTTCCAGCAGTGCACAAGGATTCCCTTTTCTCCACATCCTCTGTAGCACTTGTTATCTCTTACCTTTCTGATGGTATCGATTCCAACAGGTGTGAGGTGATACCTCGCTGTTTCGATTTGCGTTTCTGTAATGATTGGGGAAGCTGAGCACCTTCTTGTACACCTCTTCACCGTTTGTATGTCTTCTTTGGGAAAATGTCTAGTCAGCTTCTTTGCCCATTTTTTAATTGGATTATTGTTTTGTTTTTTGTTTGTCTCTTGTTGTTTATTTCTATTTTTCTTATTGAGTTCTTAATATATTTTGGATATTAACCCCATATGAGATGTATGATTTGATGATATTTTCTCCCAATCTGTAGGTTGACTTTTCATTTTGTTGATTGTTTCTTTTGCTGTGCAGAAGCTTTTTAGTTTACTGTAGTCCTATTTGTGGGTTTTTGCTTTTGTTGCTTGGCTTTTGGTTTCATAACCAAAAAACCATTGCCAAGACCAACTTCAAGGGGATTTTTCCTTAGGTTTTCTTCTGGGAGTTTTACAGTTTCAGGTCTTATATTTAAGTCTCTGATTCATTTTGAGTTAATTTTTGTGAGTGGTGTAAGATAGAGGTCAAATTTTGTTTTTCTGCATCTGTTTATCCATTTGTTCAAGAGACCCAGCCTTTCCCCACTGAGTATTCTTTGCTCCCTTGTCAAATAGTAGTTGACCATATATGTAGGGATTTATTTCTGGACTCTCAATTCTGTTCCATTTGTCTATGTTTCTGTTTTGATTCTGGTATCATACTGTTTTGATTACTATAGCTTTGTAATATAGTTTGAAATCAGTAAGTGTGATGCCACCAGCTTTGTTCTTCTTTCTCAGGATTGCTTTGGCTATTCGGAGTCTTTTGTTGTTCTATATGAATTTTAAGGGGTTTTTTTCTATTTCTATGAGAAATACCATTTTGACAAGGATTGCACTGAATCTATAGATGGTTTTGGGTAGTATGGACATTTTAACAATATTAACTCTTCTAGTCTCTGAACACAAGCTATCTTTCCGTTTATTTGTTTTTCTTCAATTTCTTTCATCAAAGTCTTACAGTTTTCTAGAAATGCAAATTTTCAAGCCCTGTCGCAGGTATACTGAATCAGAAATCCCAGGGGTGGGGCCCGTCAATCTGTGTTTTAACAGCTCCTCTAGGGGATTGTGATGCATGCTCAAGTGTGAGAACCAGTGATAATCTACTATAGCTGTGTTTCTGAGATCTCCAACTGAAACAATGATTTTTCCTTGTTGCCTCTTAAAGCAATCATCTTTGTGACATTTGTGAATCCAATTCAGGTTGAGATTCTAAACCCATGGTATGACAAATGCAGATAATTCAGCTGAGATAGAATTAAATTAGCCCATTCTGCTCAGCTGATCTCACACGATTATGCAACTTCTTACCAATAACCTCAGTTTCTGCTGGCTAGCAAGTTCCTTTGGCATTGATGATAAGATGCTTAGAAATATGGTATATATCAAACCTTGCTTTGCTTACGTAATCTCCCTTAATGACCACGGGGTTGTTGTGAAGATTACAAATATGGTCATTCTAATTATTATGACAATGAGAATCAATATCTTGAGATAATTGCCTTTCTTTCTCTTTTCAGTCTGCAGGGGCCGAACATCTTGCTGGATTATAAAAGGACATTGCAGGAAAGACTGCAAATTTGGTGAACAGGTGAAAAAGCCATGTAAAAATGGTGATTATTGCTGCATTCCAACCAAGACAGATTTTCAACCACACAGACCAATCCAAGCACCTACCAGGAATTCCCAAACTGTTAATTCTTTGAAAAGAAATGACTTTGCGGGGCTGGTACCAGTAGTTGTCATGCAGCAAGAGTGAATTTAGAGTGAAGCAGAAAAAATCTGGGACTTCTCAGGTCAGGGATTGCTAACTCCAGCCTCTCTTCCACAGGTCCATGAAAGCTCATGACCTCCTCTCTACTGTCATTCATCTCTGTCCTCACAAGGCTGGATTAAGACCTTGAGGTGCCCAAAGCACTGAAAATGTCATGGTTGCCCACCTCTACCAGTATATAATTCCAAACAAAACAATGATAAAATTAACAGTTTGAAGGAAATTCAGAAGTCTTCCAGAGTTTCCCATGAAAATTTCCTCAAAGAATTCTTTGAAACATCAAGTATCAAATTATTTCACCCAAGAAAAACATTTTCTCATTTCTTTTGCACCTGCTTTGCTAGTGTCCCATGTCGGTGGCATTATTCTCTCCATATGGGCCTCTGCCTTCCCCAAAAGAAGTCTAGGAAGTCTCTGGGAAATTTCTTGTTTTATACTTGTCTTCTGGTGCAACATAAGTAATTCGTTGATTTTTTTGGCCAATAGCTACCAGGGCACCAACTTTTCTTTATAAAACGTTCCTTAATGATTAGTGAAGTTATGAAGTGATGATATTGTGATGATGATATTAATGAAGTTATTAGTGATGAACTCACCTTTGATTCTAAACTTCTGTCTAATATAGATCAATAGAACAGAATAGAGAGCCCAAAATTAAACTTCCACATATACAGTCAACTAAGGTTTGACAAGGGAGCAAAGAATACCCAGTGAGGAAAGGATAGTCTCTTCAACAAATGGATAAACAGATGCAGAAAAACAAAACTGGACCCCTATCTCACACCACTCACAAAAATTAACTCAAAATGAATCAAAGACTTAAATATAAGACCTGAAACTGTAAAACTCCCAGAAGAAAACCTAAGGAGAAAATCCCCTTGAAGCTGGTCTTGGCAATGATTTTTTGGATATGACACCCAAAGCACAAGCAACAAATGCGAAAACCCACAAATAGGAACTACATCAAACTAAAAAGTTCTGCACAGCAAAAGAAATAATCAACAAAATGAAAAGTCAACTTACAGAATGGGAGAAAATATTTGCAAAGTATGTATCTCCTATGGGGTTAATATCCAAAATATATAAGGAGCGCATACAATTCAATATCAAATATAATAATATAATTCAATTAAGAAATGGGCAAAGAATTTGAGTAGACATTTTTCCAAAGAAGATATACAAATGACCAATAGGTACATGAAAAAGTGCTCAACTTCACTAATCACCAAGGAAATGCAAATCAAAACCGCAATGAGATATCACCTCACACCTGTTAGAATGGCTGTCATCAAAAACACAAGATATAACGAAGATTGTTGAGGATGTGGAGAAAGGGAACACTTGTTCACTGTTAGTGGGATTGTAAATTGGTTCAGGCACTATGGAAAACAGTATGGAGGGTCCTCAAAAAGTTAAAAATAGAACTACATGTGATTCAACAATTTCACTTCTGGGTATATACCCAAAGGAAAAGAAAACAGGAGGTTGAAGAGCTATGTGCACTCCCATGTTTATTGCAGCACTTTTTGCAATAGCCAAGATATGGAAACAACCTAAGTGTCCATCAATGGATGAATGGATAAAGAAGATGTAGTACACAGATATGGTGGAATATTATTCAGCCATGAGAAAGAAGGAAATCCTCCCATTTGTGACAACATGGATGGACCTTGAGGACATTATGCTAAGTGAGATAAGTCAGATAGAGAAAGACAAATACTGTATGATATCACCTATATGTGGAATCTAAAAAAAACCAAACTTGTAAAAACAGAGAATGAAATGGTGATTACCAGAGGCTGGGAGGTGGGGGAATAGGAGAGATATTGTTTAAGAGTACAAACTTGCAACTAGTTGACAAATCAGTCCTGAAGATCTAATGCACAGTTTAGTGAATATAGACAATGATATTGTATTATAATCATCAAACCTGATAAGAGACTAAATCTTAATTATTCCTACTGCAAAAAGGAAATGATAATTATGTGACATGATAGAGGTCCTAACTATCGCTACAATGGCCATCACATTACAATATATAAATGTATCAGATCAACAGCACAATATTATATGTCAAGTATATTCAATTAAAAAAAATAAACACTTCTCTAAATAAATAAATAAACAGACGTCTGTCTGACGTCCTGCCCTAGAATGGGACTGGGCCAGAGGCAAGCTATCCTGCCTCCTTTGCTTAAAGACTAGACTTGTTGATTTGCAGGTTTACTGGGCTTATTTTCTTGACTCAAGCTCAGATCATATTTGGCAATCCAAGGGCCTATATAGGAGGTAGCTGAATTCTGCATGAGAAACACATGACTTCCTGAGGGGGTGTGCATTAGGGGAGGAGAACCCAGAAAAGAACAAAGAAAAAGCTCAAATAAATGTTCCAGCATAAGCACCATAGGGAGGAGAGAGGTCAATATCAGTTCCATTTTATACCTTTTTGTTACCTCCATTAAAAGGTCCATTGCCAAGAACCCCTTAGGAGCCCTCAAGGACTCCAAATTGGTTTTGATCTTTGTACATTTCCATCCTCTTGGAGACTCAACAAGGGGAGAAGCCTTGAACTTCTTTTCGTGGTTTGAATGTGTAATCATCTCACATTATGGGAACTTGTAAGAAAATCCTGTCCTGAAATAGAAAGAGCTTATAACAGCAAGTGAGGTTAAGCCCAGGAGTACTGGCCACAGTCTGGCAGAAAGATCCTAGCCCAGTAACCCCTGTTCAACCAGTTTTTGTTACTAAATAAGTATCAACTTCTTACTGATATGATTCTCTCCAAACTTCAGATGTTAGAATATCAAAAGCTCTACCTACTTTCTTGGGAATTTAACAATAAGAATTAAATTTGAATTCTAAGAAGAAATCATTACTCAAACATAGCTGCACTCAAAAATAATCCTGTGACATAGAGACTAGTACTGCCATATTTTATAGATGAGAAAACTGAGGCCAAAAAGGGTTAATTTCATTGAGTTATTCAACAAGCATTTTCTTTTTTTTTAAGATTGGCCCTGAGCTAACATCTTTTGCCAATCTTTTTTTTCTTCTTCTCCCCAAAGCCCCCAGCACATAGTTGTATATTGTATATTGTAGTTGTGGTCCTTATGGTTGTGCTATGTGGTGCACCGCCTCAGGATTGCCTGATGAGCCATGCCTTGTCCACGCCCAGGACCCAAACCAGCGAAAACCTGGGCCTCTGAAACCAGAGTGCAGGAACTTAACCCCTCAGCCACCCGGCCAGCCCCAACAAATATTTCTAAGTACCTATTATATTGAAAGACCTTCCGGCTGACACTGGAGCAACAATGTTAAAGATTACAGGCTTGTTGCCTGGTCTGATGAAGCTTATTGTCTAGCAAAGAAAATGTAAAATAAACAAGGAAGAAAATAAATAATTTGTGAGTGCTGCTATAAATAAAACAAGAAAGAGACTCAGAACAAATAACAACTTGAATGAGTGCCTACTTTAGATGCAGTATTCAGAGAAATCCCTTCTGAGAATATGACATTCAAGCTAAAGCATGAAGCAAATAGCCATGAAAAAAATCATAGGAAAGATGTTCTGAGAAGAGGATACAAAGAATATGTAATAAGTGGTATACAGGATAGTATAGACTATATTGCATTGGCTAACAAATCCTGAAACCTCAGTGGCTTAACAATAACAACTTATTTTTGCTTATACAAAGCCCAATGTGCATCACTCAGACCTTCTCAATCTTGTAGTTAGTTACAACATCTGAAACACGTGGCATCTAAAATTATGACAGAAAAGAAAAACGGGGATGGATATTTATGTAAAATGTCCTTAAAAGCCAAGGCAGGAAGACTTACATCATTTCTCTACCTATTCCCATTGGCCAGAGCCCAGTCACGTGACACCATTCTAGCTGCAAGAAAGGCTAGAAAATAAAGGAGAAACACATGCATGTTTGGTGAGCCCTAACAGACTCTACCATGGTCTGAAATGGTCACATTCTCTTAATCTCTTCTTCCTGCATATGAAACACGCTCAATTCCTTCCCAAGAGATACAATTCAAAATCCAATCCAGCTCAAAGCCCAGCATTCCTGAGTGACTCATGGCCCTCATCATCAGGTCCAGATGTGGGTCTCCTCAATCTGACAACCTGTGAACTAAAAGGACCAGTTATCTGCCGATCCACATCATATAAAATGCTAGATCAGGAATAAAATAACTATAATAAACATTCTCATTTAGAAAAGACCAGCAGCCATTGGTCCACAGCAGTGCTGAAATGCTATTAGGCCCAAATTGTGAAGCTCTTACCCTGTGCTTAGGGGAGAGTCCTTGCTGAAGCCCTGACTCCGTTCTCTGAGACCTTACCCTTTATTCTCTGTAACCCCCAAATACATCCCCTATAAGGAGCTTCTTCCTTACACATAATTCTTCCTGGCCATATCTGAAGTTGGAGTTTGGGAACTTGCCTTTGAAGCCTGCCTTCCTTCGTGAAAGATTGGAGAACCAAAGATTGTTTTACAACTCAGGCAGAGACTTGTTGCCTAGGGTTAGTGGTTTCTTTGACAATCTGTTACCTTACCTTAGAAGACTTAGTAGGGTCCCAATCTATTTGCTTCCAGTCAGTTCCAACTACACAAACCCAATGTTCCTTCTCACTTCCTTACTTACCTCAAATTATTTTTGTGCTTCTTTGTGCTGTTCTCTCTCTCTCTTTTTCTCATGAATGGCAGCTACCTTGAGGTTCTCAGCTTTATATTGGAAGTCCACATCACTAATGTCAACTTTTCTCTCAGTCACTTTATCCCAACTGAAATATTTTACTGAGATTCAGTTGCTCAATGCCTTTTTCAAGCCTGTCTCTTGTTATTTGGGATCTAGGATGAGTCTGGTTTTCTAACCATGTAAGGCCCTCAATTTCTAGACTCCCTCTATTCCAGATCATTTCTATTTGCAAACTGGCCAGTTCTTTCTTGAAGTCATCTCTTTCCTGGAATACCATGCCAAACACAGCCACTGCCACCCAGCGTCCACCAGAGCACGTGTTCATTCTCCATACTTTTCCCCTAGAGTTACAAGATCAGGAGGCACATGATTTGCCTCTCAAGTTATAGGCAACAGCTTTGCCAAGTATTCTGCCGGGGTATAGTATAGGTAACCATCTTCTGAGCTTCCAGTAACAGTTTTCTCCCTGCCTGCTCCTGGACTGCTAAGCTAAAGCAAATATTTTAAGTTTCTGTTAAGGCATCAACCTATTTCTTATAACAAATCTTAAATTAATTAGGACAAGAAAATCTCTATCGTGGTAATAAATAAACCTCCAAAATCTCAAATAAAGTTTTATTTTTCATTAACAAAAAGTCCAAGATGGATCAAGAGGTCCATTCCCCATTTGTTATAACATCTGGAGCCCAGGGCCCCCAAGGTCACCACAGCATGGAGAGAGACAACTGGATGGACACATGGAATGTGTTTAAGTGCCAGGCCCTGAAGTGACTCACAACACTTATATAAGAATCCTATTGGCCAGAGCCCAAATTGCCCCATTCTAACTACATGAGAAGCTGAGGAATGTAGAGGAGTGCTTGGATATTTGGTGAGCACTGACAATTTCTGCTCCAGGTGGGAAAGAGACTGACCTACTCAAAGAATTTTTTTAAGTGGTTGGAGCAGAAGAGACATGAAAGAGATTCAAGAGGTAAACAGGGCCAAATTATATAGTATTGTACAAGCTATGGTAAGGAATATGGTTTTATTCAAATTCTCTCTTGTTGCTACTATAATGGATAAATTAGAGTTGGGGAAAAAGTGGAAACACAAAGACCATTTAAGAGGGAGTAGAGGTGGCCGGACCAGGATATTCACAATAGGAAAAAAGCATATGAATATGGTATCTATTCTGGAGGTGGAGGCACAATGGGACTAGATAAAAGTCTAGCTAATGGACTAGATATAGTAAGAAGAGATGAGGCAGAGAAATGTCAGGATCAATAATGACTCTGAACATTTAAGTAATAATGTGGATGGTGATGTCATTTACTGAAATGTGGAAGACAGGGGTAGGGGCAAGTAGATGGATTTAGGAGAGAAATTGTGACAAATCCAGGTGGAATTGATAAGTATGTAATTTGATAAGTGAGTCAATAGCTTAAAGAAGAATTTTAAGCAAGAGATATAAATGTAGAACTTTCCAAAACACATAGCTCATCAGAAATGGAACTATAGAATTCCTCCTGGAATCTTTAAGAAGTTAACATCTTTGCAGTTTGTATTTTGACAGTTAGGGGTATTTTGCAATAAAATTTTCAATGTAAACTTAAGTGGTCAGTTCTGTATCTTTTCCTTGAAATTTGGTCTGGTTTTCAAACTTGGAAAGTGATTGTCCACTGAAAGATTATGAAAATAGTTGTGTGTACCTTCTAGTACACTTGGTTTTTTTCCTTTAAAACATTTAGTCCATTTGGAAATGATTTCGGTGTACATTAAGTCAAGATCTAGCTTCATTTTTGATTAATATAGTCAGACTTATTTGTTGCACACATCTTTCCTCCACTACTTTGATATTCCTGGTGTATCAAATGATACATCCATATAAATATATGATTTATAAAATTTTTAGAATTTTTATGATTCTTTTTCATAATTTTTGAGTGGCGTATTAACCATGCCCTGGTTAGTATTTAGAGAAGTGTATTTTATTATCAACAACCAAAATGGAACATTCCTGATAAATCAGATAAAACATTAATGTTAAAGATGCTGTTGAAACCACAACAGATAAATTTGAAGAAGTTGTCACTCATGGGATGGCTTTAGAAAACTGGCTGATGTAAATTGACATTTTTTTAACTGGAGCTGCAGTAACACTGGGTGAGTGCTCATTGTAAGAAAAGAGAAAAACCCAGAGGAATACCAAGAGCCAACCCACCCTCCCTCAAGATGACTGAAAGCAGCAGCCCAAAAGCTAGGAGGAAAATCAGGAGAGAATAAAGTCATAGAAGCCAAGAGAGATTTGAAGAGTGTAAGGAGAGAATGGGCAATGGGGTTAAATGAGCCAAAAGGCAAATCACACTATAAATAAAACACAACCATGAGGGTTTTAGGAAGGTCATTGGTAACTTGGCCACGCTGTGGCTGTGGCAGGATGAGAATAGAAGCCAAATTTTAGTAAGGTGAGCAGAAAGGGAAGAAAGAAATGGAGATGAGAAGACTTACTCTTTCAAAAGTCTTGTCTATAAAAAGGAGGTGAGAGTTCAGACGCTGAAGATGTTAACTGGAGGTGGGATAGTGTACAATATGTACTATACAGTAATTCTACACTACTTTGTAGTGACTTGAGAAAAGATACTATATTTTTAGGGATGAAAGGACTTAAAGATTAACAAGTTCAAATCTATCCAATGCTAAAATTTCCTCAAAGCGTGGAGTAAGGAGCTAAGTAGGCAGACAAATCATAAAATTGTAACTATACATCAGAATAGGTTAGCAAATACTCAAGAATAGCATTAAAGATAAAGGGAAGGAAAATACCAAAAACAAAGATAATCTTGTCATTTTAATGACAAACTCACAACACAAGGTGGAATGAGATGTGAGAAAAACAACTTAGGAGGGGAAGAGTAAAGGGACTGAATCAGCTTAGAGTACGGAAATAAGAGACCATCAGAAAAAGGACTATCTTATTTACAAGATTTTTAATACAAACCTCATGGTAACCACTAAATAAAAAAGCAGAACAGAGACACAAATAATAAATAAGGAGAAAACAAAGAAACGCAACATAAAAAACTACATAACTTGATTGGTAGGCCAAAATACAAGAGGACTAGAAACAAAGGAAATGCAGGAGAACCAGAAAAGGAGTGATAAAATGACAGTATCAATCCCTCGTATGTTGATATTCACCCTAAACATAAATGGATTGAATTCTCCAATAAAAAGATGCAGAGCGGTGAGATGGATTAAAGAACAAGGTTCAATCTTATGCTGCCTCCAGGAAACACATCTCAGCTCCAACAATAAACACAGGCTCAGAGTGAAGGGATGGAAGATGATTCTCCAAGCTAATGGCAAACAAAAGAAAGCAGGTGTCACAATACTTATATCAGACAAAGTAGACTTCAAGATAAGACAGGTAAAGAGAGACAAAGAGGGGCAGTATATAATGATCAAAGGGACATTCCATCAAGAAGAAATAACACTTATAAATATCTGTACACCCAACACAGGAGCACCAAAGTACATAAAGCAACTATTAACAAACCTAAAAGGAGATATTAATAATAACACAATAATAGGAGGGGACCTCAACACTCCACTCACAACAATGGCTAGATCATCCAGACAGGAAATCAACAAGGAAATAGTGGAATTAAATGAAAAGCTAGACCAGTTGGACTTAATAGGCATATATAGAACACTCTATCCAGAAATAGTGGAATAAACATTCTTCTCAAGTGCACATGGAACATTCTCAAGGATAGACCATACGTTGGGAAACAAGGCCAAGCCTCAACAAATTTCCGAAGATTGAAATAATAGCAAGCATCTTTTCCAATCACAATGCTATAAAGCTAGAAATTAATTACAAGAAAAAAAGTGAGCAACGGACAAAGATCTGGAGACTAAACAACATGCTATTGAACAGCAAATAGATGATAGAAGAAATTAAAAGAGAAATAAAAAAATATCTGGAACAAATGAAAATCAAAAAATACCATACCAACTCATATGGGATGCAGCAAAAGCCATGTTAAGAGGGAAATTCATCACAATACAGGCTCACCTTAACAACAAGAAAATCCCGAACAAGCCATCTCAAACTACACCTAACAGAATTAGAAAAAGAAGAACCAAAAAGTCCAAAGTCAGTAGAAGGAGAGAAATAATAAAAATCAGAGCAGAAATAAATGCTGTTGAAATAAAAAAGGCAGTAGAAAGGATCAATGAAACAAAGAGCTTGTTCTTTGAGAAGATAAACAAAATTGAGAAATGCCTAACCAGATTTACAAAGAAAAAAGAGACAAAGCTCAGATAAATAAAATAAATAAAATTAGAAATGAAAGAGGAGAAATAATGGCTACCACAGAAAAACAATGGATTATAAGAGAATACTATGAAAAGCTATATGACAACAAAATGGACAATCTAGAGGAAATGGATAAATTCTTAAACTCTTACAACCTCCTAAAGCTGAATCAAGAGAAATAGATAATCTGAATAGACCAATCACAAGTAAAGAGATTGAAACAGTAATCAAAAGCATCCCAAAAAATAAAAGCCAGGACCAGATGGCTTACCTGGAGAATTCTACCAAACTTTCAGAGAAGATTTAATACCTAACCTTCTCAAGCTATTCCAAAAAATTAGGGAAGATGGAACGCTTCCTAACACATTCTACAAGGCCAACATCACTCTGATACCAAAACCTGGCAGGGCATCACAAAAAAGGAAAACTGCAGGCCAATATCGCTGATGAACATAGATGCAAAAATCCTCAACAAAATATTGGCAACCTGAATATAGCAATACATCAAAAAGATCATACATCATGATCAAGTGGGATTTATACCAGGGACACAGGGATGGTTCAACATCTGCAAATCAATCAATGTGATACACCACATTAACAAAATGAGGAATAAAAAACACATGATCATCTCAACAGATGCAGAGAAAGCATTTGACAAGATCCAACAGCCATTTATGATAAAAAAAAAAAAAAAACTCTTAACAAAATGGGAATAGAAGGAAATCACCTCAACATAATAAAGGCCTTATAAGACAAACCCACAGCCATCATCAAACTCAATGGGCAAAAACTGACCACCACACCTCTGAGAACAGGAACAAGACAAGGATGCCCACTATCACCACTCTTATTCAACATAGTACTGGAGGTTTTGGCCATAGCAATTAGGCAAGAGAAAGGAATAAAAGGAATCCAAATAGGAAATGAGGAAGTGAAACTCTCATTGTTCACAGGCAACCTGATCTTATATTCAAAAAACCCTAAAGAATCCATTGGAAAACTATTAGAAATCATTAACAACTAAGGTAAAGTTGTAGGTTACAAAATCAATTTACAAAAATCAGTTGCATTTCTATACTCTGATAACAAACTTACAGAAAGAGAACTCAAGAATGCAATACCATTTACAATTGCAACAAAAGAATAAAGTATCTAGGAATAAATTTAACCAAGGAGGTGCAGGACTTATACAATGAAAACTGTAAGACATTATTGAAAGAAATAGACGATAACATAATGAGATGGAAAGAGATTCCATGCACATAGATTGGAAAAATAAACATAGTTAAAATGTCCATACTATCCAAAGTAATCTACAGTTTCAATGAAATCCCTATCAGAATCCCAATGACATTCCTCATAAAAATAGAACAAAGAATCCTAAAATTCATATGGAGCAACAAAAGACCCCGAATTGCTAAAGCAATACTGAGAAAAAAGGACAAAACTGGAGGCATTACAATCCCTGACTTCAAAATGCACTATAAAGCCATAGTGATCAAAACAGGATGGTACTAGTACAAAAAGAGGCACACACATCAACGGAACGGAATTGAAAGCCCAGAAATAAAACCACACATCTACGGACAGCTAATCTTCAACAGAGGTGCCAAAACTATACAATGGAGAAAAGACAGTCTCTTCAACAAATAGTGTTGGGAAATTGGACAGCCACATGCAAAAGAATGAAAGTAGACCATTATCTCATGCCATACACAAACATAAACTCAAAATGGATCAAAGACTTGAAGATAAGTCCTGAAACCATAAAACTCCTGGAAGCTAATGTAAGTAGTACACTCTGACGTTGAACATAAAAGGATGGTTTCGAATACCATGTCTTCTCAGACAAGGGAAACAAAAGAAAAATTAAACAAGTGGGACTTCATCAGACTAAAGAGCTTCTTCAAGGCAAAAGAAACTAGGATCAAAACAAAGAAACAACCCACCAATTGTGAGAAAATATTTGCAAACCATATATCCAACAAGGGGTTAATCTCCATAATATATAAGGAACTCACACAACTGAACAACAGAAAAACAAACAGCCCAATCAAACAATGCACAGAGGATATGAACAGACATTTTTCCAAAGAAGGTATAAAGATGGCTAACAGGCACAGGAAAAGATATTCAACATCACGAATAATCAGGGAAATGCAAATCAAAACTACAATGAGATGTCACCTTACATCCATAAGAATGGCTATATCACCAAGACAAAAAATAACAGTTGTTGGAGAGCTTATGGAGAAAAGGGGACCCTCATACACTGCTGGTAGGAATGCAAACAGGTGCGGCTACTATGGAAAACAGTATGGAGATTTCTCAAAAAAATTAAAAAATAGAAATACCATATGATCCAGCTATCCCACTACTGAGTATTTATCCGAAGAACTTGAAATCAACAATACAAAGAGGTGTATGCAGCCCTAGTTAATTGCAGTGCTATTCACAATAGCCAAGACGTGGAAGCAACCCAAGGGCCCATCGACTGATGATTGGATAAAGCAGATGTGGTATATATATACAATGGAATACTATCCAGTGATTAAAAAAAAAGACGAAATCATCCCATTCACAACCACAAGCACGGACCTTGAGAGTATTATGTTAAGTGAAATAAGCAGACAGAAACAAACACCATATGATTTCACTTATTTGTGGAACATAAACAAACTTACGGACAAAGAGAACAGTTTAGTGGTTACCAGGGGGAAGGCGGGTGGGGGGTGGACACAAGGGGTGAAGGGGCACACTTATATGGTGTCTGACAAATAATAATGTACAATTGAAATTTCACAATGTTACAAACTATTATCATTACAATAAAATACTAAATTTTTTTAAAAGATAAAAATGCCAAAAAAAAAAAAAACTACTTGAAATATCTAGAGATAAATCTAACAGAGGATATGCAAGATCTGTTTAAAACTATAAACATTACGGAATGCGGTTCAGAAAGACCTAAGTAAGTGGAAAGATATACTGTGTTTACGGGTCGGAAAACTCATTATCTTTAAGATGTCAGTTCTCCCCAAATTGATCTATAGATTCAATGCAATCACGATTGAAATAGTAGCAGTATTTTTTGTATAAATTGACAAACTGATTTTAAAATTCATCTGGAAATGCAAAGGATCTAGAATGGCCAAAACAACTTCACAGGTGGAAAGAACTTCGACGTTATAGTAATTAGGGAGTTACAAATCAAGATCGCCATGAGATAACTACTGCACACCCACTATGATGGCTAAAATTAAAAAGACAGATCATACCGAGTGTTGGTAAAGACGTGGAGGAACTGAAACCCTCATCCATCGCTGGTGGGAATGCAAAGTGGTACAATCACTTTGGAAAACAGAGTGGCAATTTCCTAATAAATTAAACTGACACCCACCATGTTATCTAGCCATTCTACTCCCAGATGTTTAACCAAAAGAACAGAAAGCATACGTTCATACAAAGACTTGCACAAGACTATTCATGGTATCTTTATTTGCAACAGGCAAAACCAGAAACAATCCAGAGGCCAGCCCCCTGGCATAGTGGTTAAATTCATCATGCTCCACTTCAGCAGCCTGGGTACACGGGTTTGGATCTCAGGGGTAGACCTACACCACGCGTCAGCCACGCTATGGTGGCAACCCACATATAAAGTGGAGGAAGATTGGCACAGACATTAGTTCAGGGCTAATCTTCCTCAGCAAAAACAAACAAAACAAACAGCAACAAAAAAGAAATGATCCAAATGTCTGAATGGATAAACTGTGGTATATTCATACAGTGGAATACTACATAGCAGTGAAAAAGAGTAAACTGTGAAACTTGTTACAACATAGATTAAATCTCAAAATCATTACCGTGAATTATAGAAGCCAGATTTAAAAAGAGAGTACACTACATGATTACATTCATATAAAATTCTGGAAAATGCAAGCTAATGTATGGTTACAAAGCAGATCAGAGGTTTCCTAGGGATGGAGGGCAAGGGCAGGCAGAGGCAAGAGAGAGGGATTCCAAAGAGGTAAAAAGAATCTTTGAAGAGTAGCAGATATGTAAATTGTCTTGATTGTGGTGAAGTTTTCATGAGTAAACATGTCAAAATTGTCAAGTTGCATTCTTTAAATATGCACAATTTGTTGTTAATTATATTTCAATAAAGCTGCTAAAAAAATAAGATGACCAGCTTTCAGCAAAATGAAAGTCCAATAGATGGTGAAAAACAACTAAGTAATATCCTCCAGGTATGTTTGTTGATGGATAGGACCTCAGTTTATCCCTTAACAAGAATGGGTGAATGTGGGCACAGGGCCATGGACTCACTGTGATACCATGGACAGCGTCCACTTACCTCCTCCCTTGTAATGGGCTCTTCCCCTTCAGGACGCGTTTTTTTAGAAATTACGCTCCTCCCTTCCCGCCACCACCATCTCAGACATTAGGACAGGATCTATGAATTGGAGTGGAATCATCCAATGTTCCTACTTTTCTATAGCATGACAAAAAATGATTTTTCTCAAATTCTTCCATTTAGAAAGGGTCAGGAATCTCTCTCATCACTAGGGCATGGGAAGACACCGTTCATAAAATTACAAATGTAGATTTTCACGCTTCAGTGGAACCAGAAACGCTACTCTTTATCCCATGTAGAAATTCCCCATATTCCGTCACAGCCTCAGCATGACAAAGTCAGTTACAAAATAGCCTCTACTTCTCTGAGCAGTCATGTCCTAGTAACAGAGCTCAGCCTGTTAGAAAGTACTAACCTAAAATTAATTTGGAAATAGACTATCACCATCTTGGGCACTCCACATGGGGCCATCCAGAAGAGAACAATTTTCTCATCCACGTGACAGCCCTGCTAATTCCTACAGACTGTTCTAGAGGTATGGTCATCTATCCCAGAAGGGGAAATGAGCAACTTCCTCTAAAGCTTTACAGGGACATATAGCCCCAAGCAAACAAGATGAAGTAAGAGTTGATACAGGGTGAATATGGAGCTAAAAGAAGGCAGGACTAGGCTGACTCCAGGGGTCACATGGGGGTTCTGCATCCCAAAGGCAGATCTGAATGTCAAGGCCTTCACAGATGACTCCCAGACCTCCAACTGTCCCCAGGGTGCCCTTGTCAAAAGTAGCATCCCAAGTTACTGCAGAGCTGCCTTGAGTGGAGAGCATTTCTGAGTTAACATCCCCCTTTCAGTCCTATTATAAATTATCTCCCTCAAATTCTGCAGCAAGCCAGCTCTATTATCTTGGGCAAGTCACTTCCCCTGGGGGGTACATGTGTAAGTGAGGGATTTGGACTATAGATAGATATGTGTTCATTACCTTTTATTTCCACAAATTTTCGCTGAGAATGTGCTTTGTGTCTTGGGATTCAAAAATGAGAGATGCGATCATTACTCTCGGGAATCTCATACTCCAGTGGGTTTAGACACACAAGTAAATAGTCCAAAAGTAAGCTTATGCTAGAGTCAGAGGGACTGTGAGCAAAGAAGACAGGACCTCAATGAGAGGCCTGAGTAAGCCAGGAAAGATGTCCTAGTGTGTAAGACCTCCCTCTCCGTAACTGCAGTCCCTTCCTAAAAGCCTGTGACTTATAATGCTCTGTGTGCCCTCCTGATGCCTGTGTATCAGATGCTCAATTGATTCACCAGCCAATAGACTGACGTTCTGCATGGATTAGCTTTTACATTTCTGTCCAGTTCAGTGCCTCATCCCTCTGCCCCCACCCTAGAGAGGCCAATAAAACTGTAGTTGATATTCACACTGCACAAAGTGTTCTGGACTCCTGGATTCACTGCCACCTACTTCCCAAGGACCATGAAACTCCTGATCCTGGCTCTTGCTGCCCTTGTATTCCTACCACAAGTGATCCCAGGTAATCAGAACCCAGGGAAGCTGCAAAAATGGAGATAGAATGGGCTGTGGCCCATGGAAATTCCAGTGTGTCACTATACTCCCTATCTTGGGTAGCCCTGTGGCCCCCACATTGGGACCATGTCCCTCGCAGAGGTAGAAACTAAGGGTAGGATAAGTCTCTTAAGGACAATAGACAGGGTGACCCCAACATCCAGAGCTGTCCTTCGTCTATATTCCAAGCTGCCACCTAAAGAACCAGAGGAAAGCTTGACTCACTTCAGTTCTCTTTCTAGCTTGTGCCAGCTCTTGAAAATGATTCCCAAAGCCCACTTTCTTATGTTTTCTTGGCCCTAAGAGTCCTATTACAGCTTTAAATGAGATCCTTTGGGGTTTTTTTCCTCATAATCTTGAGTTTGGTGAACAGGTCAGAAAATATCTGCAGAGCTGTCATGTGAAAAATAGAACTGACCTTTTTTCTCCTTTCTACAAGGAAAGTCTAGGTAGGTTTTTGATAACCATTGCTTTTTTTAAGTATATTTAAAGTCATGGCCAGAACTTTGAAATTGCTACCGAAGAGGACCGGAATAGTTTCTTATTCAAAATACCCTGCTCTCTCTTTTGTTCTATATATGTCAAGGTACATTTCAACGTATGAACAAAGTCATATAAAAATGAATCTAAATATTTCTGTTTTATAGAAAAGCAAGCACACTATATACATAGTTATACAGCATTCTTCTTTCACTTAATAATGTTTTGTCATCATCTTTCTATGTCACCACCTAAAGATCTGCATCATTCTTTGTAAAGTTGTAAAATTCCACTGTAGGATAAGCCATAATTTACGTACGGTCATTTGGGAATATCCTACTTTTCTAACAGCACATCAGTGAACATACTTGTACAAGTGTGTTCACATATTTGGACGAGGATTTACATAGAATAGATTCCTTCAAGTCAAATGACCAGGTTACAGGTAGGTGTAAAATATTTTACTCCATGAATTCCTCCCTCATATATGCCTTTCAGGACTCTGCTGGTAGAAATTGCTGGCTTTCGGGGTTTTGAGTAATTCTCCAGTTGCAATTCCAGAGGCAATCAGGGACAATTCTGTACAATCCACATGGGGCCAGTCGTGTCTGCTTTGAGCTCTGTTGAGGGTGTTGAGACTAGGAAAGAGACAGATGTGAAAGCTTTGGTAAAAGCAATCCATGAATCATGGAAACAAAGAGCACGTGGAGAGTGAAGGAATATTCCATGTTCTGGGGTTTCAAGTCTGAGTGTTCTGGTAAGAGACATACATTTGCAGGCATCCCTTGGAAGGAGTAGTTGAGACGATGAAAGAAGCATAGTCTTCATGTTTTATCTTGGACAACCCTAACATTTAAGAAAGAAGAATAAGGATCAGTTACATTTATAGGGAGAGGGAATCTGCATACCTCTCACCAACAGTGCAGGAGGTCACCACATCTCCCTAATCCCTTCAACACTCAGCATTATTTTTACCAGTCAGATCAGTATAAAGTAATATCACATTGTTTCTTTAATTTGCATCTCTTATCCTGTGATCAAAATATATGAATGGCTTCCTTTCAATGACCTGCAAGACCCTAAGTGATCTCAACCTCCATTATATTTCTCCAATTCCTCTCTACCTAATTTATTCTACAGTCACCATAGCCACCTTTTTTTGGGTGGAATAGATCGTGCCTCTGGGCCTTTGTACTTGCTGCTCCTCTGCCTAGCACACTCTTCCCCCAGTTAGTCTGGTAGCTCACTCTCTCACTTCCTTCTCAATGAGGTCTTTTACTACTTCCCTTCTAATCGCACACTTCCTACCCGCATCCCTGCTTCACTACTCTCCATAATGCTCATCATTTGTATCTAGCTGTATCTAACATAAAAAATGTTTTACTTTCTTCTCTTACTGTCTCGTTTATTGACTCCTGAAAAGACTGAAATCTCCATGAGAGTAGGAAGTTTGGCTTATTTTGTTAATGGATGTATCCTCTTGCATCTTGAACAGTGCCTCAAATAAACATTTGTTGAGTGAAAAAACAAGTGACTCCACTTCTGTTAACTGCCTATATATATCTTTTGCCCATTGTTTCTACTGGGCAAGTGATGCCTCCTTGCTGATACGCAGGAGTTCTTTATCTATTTTTGATATTATTCCCCAGTCAGCTTTAGTCACCGGGTATATTTCCCCCTAATCTGTCATCTCTCTGTTTATGAACTTTGTCCATGGTATGTCTTTCACTGAACAGAAATTCTTAATTCCGATCTTATCAAATTCAACAATTTTTTGCCTTGTGAGTTGTGCTTGGTGATTTTGTGAAAGAAGTTCTTCCCCATTCTTATGTCTCAAAGGGAATCTCTGACATTATTTTCTAACAACTTTTCAGCTTTGCCTTTCACATGTAGATCTTTAAGACACCAGATAGAATGCGTAAATCCCTCTTATTTTTCTCATGGAGTGAGCCAATTTTCCCAATGCAGCATGCTAAATAATTTATGCTTTCTCCACTGACTCATGGCGCCATTGTTATTGCATATTAAGTTGCCCACTTAAGCGCGGATCTATTTCAGCTGTCTATTCTGTTCTGTTGGTCTATTGTTCTTGTGACAATACTGTATTTTTTTGTACACCATGGCTTTATAGTCTGTCAGGGTCTAGAAAGGCAAACTTTTGTCTTGATTTTTTTAAGTAATCTTCGCTATCAGTGGCTTTTATTTTTCATTATAAATTTTAAAGTAAAATAATCAAGTCTCAAAAAAGTCCCACTGGGATTTTGATTAGAATTGCATTAAATTCATGGATTAATTTAAAGGAAAGTGAATCTTTATAACAACTAAGTCATTCCATCCAAGATCACATCTTACTCTTCGAGTTTTAAAATGTATCCCATAGAGGTCTGGAGGATTCTTCGTTTAAAACAAGATGCTTCATAGCTATGCTATGTATTTTATTTTCCAGTTAGTTGTTGTATAGAGAAGTGCTATTGATTCTTGTAAGTTGATATTTCATCTGACATAATTACTGAACTCACTAATTATAATAATTTGTTGTTTCCTTTTTATGTTATAATCATGACTGCTAGAATGAGTGACAATTTTCTCTCTTTCCTTCCAATCTTTGTACATTTGTTTTGTTTTTGTTTTTCTTCCTTTAAGCTTTGGCCAGATCTGCCACTATTATTTTAAATAACAGCAATAATAGATAGTATCTTTGTTTTCCTGACCTCAGTGGGAGTTAGTTTCCCCATTAGATAATGTTAGCTCTAGAATTTGATACATAGCCTTCACCAAATTAAGGAAATTCTCTCTTTTCCTGCTTTGCCTAAGGTTTTCATCATAAGTTTCATAAGTAAGTTTCATCATTTTTCTGCATCAAATAAGACAAATCTATTACTTTTCTCCTTAACTCTGTAAAGGTGGTGAATTTCGTTGATAGCTTTTCTAATATTGGATGGTATTTTGCATTTGGAGTTAAACCCTACCTGATCGCGGTGTATTTTAATATCCTGTTGAATTCTGTTGGCTAATACTTTAAGATTTTTTTTTTTTTTTTGAGGAAGATGGGCACTGAGCTGACATCCGTGCCCTTCTTCCTCCACTTTGTATGCGGGACCTACCACAGCATGGCTTGTTAAACAGTGCATAGGTCTGCTATGCCACTGGGCTGGTCCCTATTTAGGATATTTTTGAATCTATATTCATAAATAAAATGGGCCTATAATTTTCTGGTTTTAGAATCAAGATTATACTAGCCTCATAAAATGATGCAGGCAGCTTTCCTCTTTCTCCCTGCCCCACCCCCTATTTTCTGCAACATTTTATATAAGATAGTATTTGGATCGTCTGTGAAATTAGTGGAACTCGCCTTTAAAATCGTCTAGGGTAGCAGTACTATTCACAATAGCCAAAAGGTGGAAGAAACTCAAATGTCCGTTGACCGATGACTGGACAAAATGTGGCATATACTTGCGATGGAACATTAGTCAACCTTAAAAAGGAGGGAAATTCTGACACATGCTACAATGTGGATAAACTTTGAAGACATGATGCTAAATGAGATAAGCCAGTCACAAAAGGACGAATATTGTATGATTCCACTCATATGAGGTACTTAGAGTAGTCAGATTCATAGAGAAGGAAAGTAGAATGGTAGTTACCACAGGAGTTGGGGAGTAGGGGTTATTTTTTAATGGGCACAGAGTTTCAGGGTTGCAATGAAAAGAGTTCTGTGGATGGATGGTGGTGATGGTCAGCATAACCCTATGAATGTACATAATGCTCCTGAACTGTACACCTAAAAATCGTTAAGATGGTAAATTTTGTTATAAATATTTTACCAAAATTTTAAAAATCATCCAGGGCTGAGGCTTTTTGGAAGAAGAAGTTTTTCAATGTTATTTCAACTCCTTAACTGGAATATTTTTAAGAATTTACCCATTTCATCTAGGTTTTCAATTTTATTAGTGTATAGTTGTTGATAATTCCCTTGTTATTTTTAATACGCCTTGTGTCTTCATTTCACCATTTCACTGTGGATATTATTTTTATTTTCCTCTTTTTTCTAAACAGTCTTTCTATAAATTTTCTGATTTCATTACTTCCAACTTCATTATTTCTGACTTTATTACTACTCTTCCAACTTGTTTTATTTTTCACCATATTATTTAATTTCCAAATACATGAGATTTTTAATTCTAATTTTATGGCATCTGGTTGGTAAACATAGAAGGTATAATATTAAACACATAGAAGCTACTGAGGTTTTTTGTACCCCGAAAACTTGCCACATAAAATGTAGTCCGTGGACTAGCAGTACCGGCCTCACGTAGAGGAATGCTAGGAACGTGGAAACTGAGACCCTGCCCCACCAGCTGAATCAGAATCTGCATTTTAAGAAGACCTCTGTGTGATTCATACACACATTATGAAGTTTAAGAAGCACTGGCCTAACACCTGAGCAAGCGAAGCATCTCACCTAGGAATGCCTACACTATTCTAAGGTTCCAGTAATCTTCTATTTCTTAATCAGAATGCGGGTACATGGGTATTCATTTTATTATTATTCTTGAAACCGCACAGGTATATTGTATATACTCATTTGAACGTATATTTTGCAATAGGATGTATTCAAAGGAATTTAACCACATGGGCTACAAACAATGCAAATAATCACAGTGACAACAAGACGAACACTCTTCATGTGGGTAGCTTCCCACAGGCCCTGGTAGCTTCATTATAACTAGCTCCAATTCCTTGTGACTAGCAAGTTTCTTTTCATTTATGGTAATGTTCATCTTACTCTCAGAAAAGTTAAAAAATTGGCAGATAGGAGGTAGGGGACAGATATTTTTAGAAACATGGTATTTACCAGGCCTGAGCTGGGAGCCTGACAGCCATAGTGTAGTTATAACCCATGAAGTTGTTATGGGATGTCAAATACACAGTCATGCTTATAAAATTGAGAGCATCAGTAACCTAAAATCAGTGGTCTTTCCTTTTATCATTCAGCCTATAGGGGTGGAAAAAGATGCTGGCACAAGCGGGGACACTGCAGGAAAGTCTGCAAAGCTGATGAAGTGGTCAAATCAACCTGTAAAAAGCATCAAGCCTGCTGTGTTTCAGTCAAGAAAGACAACAAGCAAGAGGCCATTAACAAGAAAATTCCCATCACTACACCTTCAAATTTTATTGAGTACTATGTAACAGTATTTCCCACTACAGTCAAATTTGACATAGACATCACGAACAAAGAAGATGAAAATTATGCCACGGAAGTGGGAACTCTGACCCCTAACACAAAAGTCCATCAAAGTTCTTGACTTCCTCTCGGCTGTGTCTCACCCCTGTCCTTAGAGTGATGGACTAAATCATATAGACAAAGCACTGAAAATACCCCAGTGACCCACTCCTGCCCTCCATCGATCTGTAATTCTAGAGAAACATAGCTGTGTAAGGAAGTCCAAAAATTTCCACTACTTCCAGTGGTAAACACCTCAGTGCTTTTCTTGAAATTTCAAATTATTTCCACGACAAGTTTTAACCCATTTCTAGTGTCCTCTGTTTGCTGGTGACCTATACACAGCTTAATTGCTTAGTTAAGTATTCTAACGCTTAGCTTTCCATTTGTCCTTCTGTCTTCTCAACAACTGTTTCGGGAAGGGATGTGCCTTGATGACAGTATAAATGGTCACTACCAGGGGAGAAGAGGAGAGGGAGGCGGGTCAAACAGGTGGTAGGGCACATGTATGTGGTGATGGATGGTAATCAGTGTTTGGGTGGCGAACATGATGTAGTCAACACAGGAACTGAAATATAATGGTGTTCACCTGAAATGTATATAATGTTACAAAACAATGTTACCTCAATTTCTAAAAACTCAGAAAGAATAAATAAATAAATAAATTAGAGTTCATCATAATTCAAAAAAATAAATAAATAAAAATTCTAAATTCCTGCATTTATAACAGTAACTTGTAGGACACTGAAAGCCTTCTTTGTAACAGACACCTCCGGTGAAAGCATCCATTTGACTACTAGTGAACTTTGGTCCTAAAGCCACATACAGTCGTTCCTCAGTATCCGCGGAGGAGACTGATTCCAGGACCCCCACGGATACCAAAATCCGTGGACGTTCAAGTCCGTTAGTTGTCCCTCTGTGTCCCCGATTGGTTGACTTCGTGGATGCGGAACCCGCGGATATGGAGCGCCAACTGTATTATTGCTCACTGTAGGCAACAGGCTGGCTCAGGTGTGAGCTACGAAGACTCCTTTTTGCCCCAATTACTTCAAGGTTGGAATGGAAGCTCTTGAAAGACTGGCTTCGGTGGCTGATTTCCTTGACCAAGCCTTGCTCACACACGAACATCCAAGGGTAGAGATGGCCTCTTAATTTTGGGTGAAAAGATGGTTCATTTTGTCCACCTGGTTGCTGAGAGTTTTATTTGTCTCCCTTTAGTGGCATAAAAATATCTTCACAACTTGTCCTCTTCCAGAGAGGTCCATCCACATAATTCTACTGCACACCTCATTGTTACAAGTCTTGCTGTTTCTGAAAACCTGACCAACTGGCCAGTCAACCCATCGCTGTCCATGAATTACTATAGATCCATACCTTAGACCATCCCTCCTTCTACTGAACGGATTTTCCTTACTCACTGTCTAATTTCAGGGCACCTCTAAATCAGGTTATATGCAGCACTCTTGTCTGTGCTAGCATATCGTGTAAACTGCTCCACAAACCTGGCCTTGCTCTTTCATCCTTTGTTAGCTAACCATGGGAATTCCTGATGACACCATTAGTGTGTGATAAAGGAGAGACAACGAAGCAGCATCTGAGCCACCTGCTTCTGCAGATTCTTTATGCTTTCCAGATCTCTTCAGCCTCAGTTTCGAACATACCATTTCTACCTAACATTGAGGGGCTTCTTCAGAGGGATCAGCTAATACCCAATAGATGATGGAAAATTCAAATCTCATGAATTTCTTTTTTTCAAATTGTTATTAAAATTATTATTACTAATACTTCTAACATTTGAAATCTTTGAAAGTCTGCATCTCCGGTCTGTCATTTCTGCTGGCCTTAATTCATGTGGCGCCTTGCTTCCTTGTGTGCTTTGGGATTTGGGTCTCTGCTCTGTGCATTTCCCTTGGAGCTTTATCTGAGTAGTTTAGTTTAGCCTGGACTTAAAGTCTCCCTCCTTCTCTTGCTTCTGTCAGACATCTTTGGCACTACTAGTTTACGACAACTTTAGGCTAAATCATCGCCTTGATCTTTTTTCAGATCATCCATATACTTACTGTGAGTTTAGCTAAAAGACTATGTGAGAGCCAGCTTGAAATTGTAAATTCCTGGTGATTTTTCTCCATATACGGAGCACCAAGGTTCACGACCAGGCAATTCTCCTTGAAAACATCTGGTGAAGGAGAAAGAATGCCGTATCTGCTTTCTCCTTACACAGCAGATATAACACTTTCAGGACTGAAATTTATGTAGAGGTCTCCTCTTAGACTCACATTTTTTCAGTCCCTAGGCACTGTCTCCTCTCCCCTGCCTACCCCCACCCTGGCCAAAGCCATGGAAATCAAATCTCAGGTCCACCCGATTCAGCAAATGCTTCTAAGACAACAGCCAGCTTCAGTTCCTGCCTCCAGAAAAGCACGTGGTTTCTCTTGAACTCAATATTCTTTACTCTTTTGCAAGGTCATGGATGCTTAAGAAGCTTTTTTGTATATTTTAATGTTGTTTTATATATTTTCAATGGGAGGGTTAATCTGCATGCTTAGACCATCGTTCTGCCAGAAATAGAGGTCCAGATCATAAGCTTTGTTGTTGTGAGAGGACGGGTGGCAGCACAGAAGGAAGGAGAAGAGAAGATTATTGTGAAAGGATGAAACCCACTCAATGTGTGAATCCAAAATGCTGAATGATTGCTTAAGGAAAACAGAGCCATGCTGCTCAGGCATAGGCTCAATAAGCAGAACAAAGTGCTGAACTTATATAGTGCTTGGGGGAAGCATTTGGGGGGAGTGGTGTTGGGAAGCGATGTGGGGATAGGTTGATGACAACTTAGACGTGTGTGCACCGAAGTGAATCCAGCACTGACTGGCTGACTTTCAAAGCATAATTCTGTCACCGAGAATTTGGCTTTCAGAAGTGTGTTCACTGAAGCAAGTTGTCACTGATCCATGAGAAAGGTTTAAATCCTTTCAAGGTATTTGCTTATCATCATGGCTATAGAACTGTCAGCCTTTTCCTAGGAATGCGGAGAGTTTTTATTTGCACAGAGAAGAGAAGCCTCAAAGGAATGACAGATGAGGAACTCCAAAAGATAAGGGAGGAGGAGCGGCCCAAAAGTTGGAGGAGAAGAAAGAAAGAGTGAAGACACAGAAGCAAACCAACTTAAGGTTTTCAAGGAGAAGTGAACCATGGTTGGAAATGCTACCAAGAGGCAGAGTGAGATATAAGTTGAGCAACAGCCATGAAACTTTCAAAAAGGAGGTCCACTGGTGAACTCGGCCAGGGCCAGTTCAACAGCACAACAGCAGACTGTAATGCGTTGAGGAAAGGCAGGGAAATGAAGATAACTGGCAAGTATAGCCACTCTCCTTTTGACAAAATTTGCAACTAAAGATGGAGAAAGCAGTAAGATATTAGTGGAGGTAAACATAAAAAGTAAAATTAGGATTTTACCTTGAAAAGCTAGAGTGGGTTGTAATTGGGGGCACAACCCTCCCAGATTTTCAGGAACTAAAAGACCTTAACAATCATCAAAAAGAACAACAGCATCCAATGTTTAAATTCCTTCCACAATAATCACCAAACAGGGACCAGCCCAGTGGCGCAGTGGTTAAGTTCACACGTTCTGCTTTGGTGGCCCGGGGTTCACTGGTTCACATTCCAGGCGTGGACTGATGCACTGTTTGTCAAGCCAGGCTGTGGCAGGCATCCCAGATATAAAGTAGAGCAAGATGGGCACGGATATTAGCTCAGGGGCAGTCTTCCTCAGCGAAAAGAGGAGGATCGGTGGCAGATGTTAGCTCAGGGCTAATCTTCCTCAAAAAAAAAAATCACCAAACAGATCTCCAGCCTCACAACTTGAAACCTTGATGGGACAATTTATTCTACATTATAACGGCTGGTTGGGAAGTTCTTCCATGCAGTAAGATATATTTGTCTACAAGACTTCCATCCACTGTCCTATGCATCCATCCCACTAGCTCTTGTCCCCCTCTGAGCGTTATATAGCACAGATTAAGCAAAAGCTCTGCCTAAACCCTTCAGCACTCCCTCAGTGAATTCAAGTACCTCTCCCCATTTTCCCTGGTTTGTCTAGACTCTCTCTTCTTATCACTCAAGTTTTCTGGCCTTCTCTCACACAGGGCTGGATCCAGAGGGGACAGATATCTCACCATGCAAAACCCAGACTCTCACAATGATTTCCAATGGATGAAAGACAGACAAAGGTGGAGGTGCATGAATTTTAATGAGGGGTATTGACAGCATGACGAGGGTGGTGGTCACTAGCACTCAAGAAATTTTTGGCCAGCGGTTTTCTTGGCTCCAGCCAGTGTTTTCCTCGCTGCCGGCAAGGTTTATCCTCATGTAGGACTGGAGGCAGCATGACTGATAATTTCTGCAGTAGAGGTAGGGCTGTTCATTCTTTTTGCAAGAGGGTCTACAGATTCCCATGTTACCCATGCACTGAAGGATTTGACGTCTGCCTGAGCAAAGGAAAATACAAAGAGTTACTTTCCATGTAGCAGTAACATAGATCTAACAGGTCAGGGAGCATAGCAAAAACCTGAAGGGCTAAAACAGTAATGAGATACCACAGCACACCGATTAGAATGACCAAAATCTGCAACACTGAAAACACCAACTCCTGGCGAAGATGTGGAACAACAGGAACTCTCATTCACTGCTGGTGGGAATGAAAAATGGTACCTCCACTTTGAAAGACAGTTTGGCAGTTTCTTACAAAACTAAACATATTCTTACCATACAATCCAGCATTTGCCTTCCTTGATATTTACCCAAAGGACTCGAAAACTTACGTCCCCACAAAAATCTACACACAGATGTTTATAGTAGCTTTATCATAACTGTCAAAAATTTGGAAGCAACCAAGATGCCCTTCAGTAAGTGAATGGGTAAATAAACCGTGGTCCATCCAGACAATGGAATATTATTCAACGCTAAAAAGGAATGAGCTATCAAGCCGTGAACAGACATGGAGGAAACTTAAATGCATATTACTAAGAGAAAGAAGTCAATCTGAGAAGGTCACATACTTTACGATTTCAACTATATGACATTGTGGAAAAGGTAAAACTATGGAGACGATAAAAAGATCGGTGGTTGCCAGGAATTGGAGTTGGGGGAGAGGTGAACAGGCAGAGCACAGAAGATTTGGGGTGCAGTGAAAATACTCTATATGATACTGTAATGATGGATACACGTCATTATACATTTGTACAAACCCACGGAGTGGACAACCCCAAGAGTGAGCCTTAACGTAAACTATGAACTTTGGGTGATAATGATGTGTCGATATAGGTTCATCAGTTGTAACAAACGTACCATTCTGGTGAAAGATCTTGATAATGGGGAGGCTATTCGTGTGTAGGGGTAGAGGGTAGATGGGAAATCTCTGTACTTCTCAATTTTGCTGTGAACCTAAAACCAGCCTTAAAAAATGTCTTTTTTAAAAACAGAATCCCATAAAAAGTGATTAAAGCTGCTATGAACATGCATCTAAAAATTTTTGGAGCTAAATATTTCTTTCTCTGGAATAAATGTCCAAGAGTGCATTTGCTGGGTAGTATGGTCAGTATATATTTAGTTTTTTAAAAAGAAACTGCCAAACTATTTTCCAGAGTGATTGTACCATTTAACATTCTCACCAGTAATGTAAAAAGGATAGTTTCTCTGCATCCTTTCCAGCATTTAGTATTGTCACTACTTTTAACTTTAGCTGTTCTAATAGTCATGTAGCAGAACTTCATCGTGATCTTAATTTGCATTTCCCTAATTGTTGCAGACGTTGAACGCCTTTTCACGTGCTTATTCGCCGTCTGTATATCCTCTTCAGTGAAATGTCTTTTCATGCCTTTCTTCTATTTGGAATGTTTTTTACCGTTGAGTTTTAAGAGTTGTTACCACATTCTAGTTATAAGTCCTTTGTCAGATATGTGGTTTGCAACTATTTCTCCCAGTCTGTAATTTGTCTTTTCATCTATCCTTGTCTCTCGCAGTGTGAAAGTTTTACATTTTTATTAAGTTCAATTTACTTTTTCCTTTTATGGATCGTGCTTTGCATATATAATAACTTGTCAGCTAGCCCTAGCTCTGAAAGTTTTTTCTTACGTTTTCTTCTAGAAGTTTTATACTTTTACATTTTACAGTTAAATCTATGATCTATTTTGAGTTAATTTTTGTATAAGGCGTGAGGTTTTGATTAAGGTTCTTTTTTTAATTTTTTCATTTTTTTCTTCGCCTAGAGATCTCTGATTGCTCCAACACCATTTTTTGAAAAAGATATCTTTCTTCCATTGAATTGCTTTTGCACGTTTGTGAAAATCGATTGTATTCATGTGGGGCTATTTCTGGGTTTCCTATTCTGTCCCATTGATCTATGTGTCTCTCTTTCTGCCAGTGCCACACAGTCTTGATTACTTCAGCTGTATAAAGTTGAAATCTGGTAGAATGATTTCTCCAACTTTATTCTTCTTTTTCTCATTCTTTCATAGATTTCTCTACAGACAAGATATAGACAGAATACTCTAGTCTACATCCTCAAAAAAATCTTACTAGGATTTTGATAGAAATTGTGTTTTGTGTCTATCAATTTGAGGATAATTGACATCTTTGCTAGTTGAATCTTACCATATGTAAACACAGCATACAATTTCTGTGCATATTTTACTGAATATGCAGCTAAACATTTAATACTTTTTGGAGTGATTGTGAATGGCATTGTATTTTTAATTTCAGTGTTCACAGGTTTAATGATAGTATATAGAAATACAATTGATTTTTGTATATTTACCTCTTATCCTGTGACCTTGCTGAACTTATATATTAATTCTAGATTTTTTTGGAGATTCCTTGGGATTTTCTACATAAGTCATTATCACATCTGAAAAACTAGGCAGTCTTGTTCCTTCCTTTCTAATCTGTATGCCTTTTCTTTTCTTTTCTTTTCTTAATGCACTGGCTACAACTACTCAGAATGAAAAGGGATGATCTATTGATCCACACAACTAGGACAGATCTCAAGAGCATCATGCTGAGTGGAAAAAAAGCCAATCTCAAAAGATCACATATGATTCCATTTATACAACAACCTTAAAATGACAAAACTGTAGAGATGGGTAACAGATTAGTAGCTGCCAGGAGTTAGGGATAGAGACAGAGGGTGACGGCAGAGAGGAGAGTCTGTACTACTATAAAGGAGTAGCAGGAGGGAGATCTTTATGGTGATGGAACAGCTCTGTACCTTGATCATGGTGGTGGTTACATAACTCTACACTTGCAATGAAATGTCGTAGAAGTATGCACACTCTTTGCACCAAGATCAGTCTCCTGGTTTGCAAAATATATTTATGTAAAGTACATGGGACCTCTCTCTGTGCCATCTTTGCAACTTTCTGAGATTCTATAATTACTTCACAGTAAAAAGTTAAAATAAATTAGAATAAAAAGTTGATGAGGGTGTGGAGAAAAGGAAAGCCTTGTGCATTATTGGTGGGAACATAAACTGGTGCAGCCACAATGGAAAACAGTATGGAAGCTACCATATGATCCAGCAATCCCACTTCTGGGTATGTATCCAAAGGAAATGAAAACAGGATATCAAAGAGACATCTGCAATCCCATGTCTATTGCAGCATTTTTCACAATAGCCAAGATATGGAAACAACCTAAGTGTCCGTCAGTGGATGAATGGATAAAGAAGACATGCTACATATATACAATGGAATATTATTCAGCCATAAGAAAGAAGGAAATACTGACATTTGCAAAAGCATGGATTCACGTTGAGGGCATTATGCCAAGTGAAATAAGCCAGAGAGAGAAAGACAAATACTGCATGGTATGACTTATATGTGAAATCTAAAAAAAAATCAAACTCATAAAAATAGAGAGTAAAAAGGTGGTTGCCAGGAGCTGAGGGGGGTGGGAATAGGGAGAGGAGGTTGGTAAAAAGATATAAACTTTCAGTTATAAGACGACTAAGTTCTGAGGATCTCATGTAAAACATGGTGATGATGGTTGATAACACTGTATTGTATGATTGAAATTTGCTAAGAGAGTAGAACTTAGATGTTCTCACAAAAAAAAAATTTACGAGGTGATGGATGTGTTAATTAACTAGATGGGGGAATCCTTTCACAATATATACACACATCAAATCATTGCGATGTACACTTTAAATATCTTACACTCTTCTATGTCAATTACCTTAATAAAGCAAAATATAAATAAATAAATAAACACGTTAAAATATAAACAAATAAAATAACCAAAGGAGATGTAGAGTAGTTAAAAGAATAGGATCTGAAATCAAGAAAACCTGGGTTCAAATCCTGGCTCCTGCTTTACTTGCTGTGTAACCTTGGGCGAATTTCTGTATTTCTCTCTTCCACCCTTTTCTCATCTGTACAGTGTAGACTCTAATAGTCCCTAACTCTTAGAGTTGTGAAGAATAATAGCTTAGTAAATGAAAAGCAATTAGGGACTGGCACAAAGTGAGATCTAAACAAATGTTAACAACTCTTGTTGTTGTTTTCATTATCACATAAAGATCCTTTCTGAAGGACCCATTCCTGCCTGTACTACAACTGTGAAGACAGTGTGGGAATAGTCCCACGAATTTAGACAGATGTTAGTCCCTCAGTGATAGCCAGAGATTTTTTGGAGCCTGTGCACACGTAGGAACCAAAGACATGCCTCCTAGTCCATAGCAAGCATTCATTAAAGTTAGCCATTAGTGTTCTTATTATTCCTCCTTGGCATTTAGGTCTCCAAAACAAGAATGATCCTTTGGCTGGGAAGAAAATTTTAAAAATGACCATTACCATTTGCTGAGCACCCACTGTGCGCCACTTGGTAGATGTTAACTCAAATCTTTACCATAACCTTCTGAAGTTGATGTCTCTATTTCCTTTTCTTGCCTCATAAAAAGGAGGCTCAGAGAGATGCAGTGTTTTGGCAAAGGCCCCATAACTGTTAGAAGTGGAGCAAGGTCTCAGACTCCACTCATTAAGACTCTGAGCCCATGCTCTTTCCAATGAGCAATGCTGCCTTCTCTACATAGTGGAGCTTGGCTGGGAGAGGTTGGTACCTTCTTGGATAAGGACAGCTGGAGCCATGGCCTTCTATTGTCTTCAATGTCAAACCCAAACTTCTCAACCTCACATTCAAGACCTCTCACTCAGTCCACAAATGGCTATCAGCACCCAGTCTTTGCCAGGCCTTGAACTTAGTGCTAGGCACATAGGGTCCCCTATGTCCAAATAGGTTTAATACGAAGTCTAATGTGCACACACACACACACAATGATATCTGAAGCCCTTGCATTGAATTAAAGGGATCTACTCCATTTTATTTTGACCAAAGAACATATGCTGCCTAAGCAAGGGCATATTTTTATATGCCTTTTCTTTCCAAGGAGGAAATATTTTTACTCCTGTGGAGCTTAGGCAATAATCGAAGATGAATTCCTCATCTAAGTAGCAAATGTAACTTAGACTATGGATGCTGGCATACAGAACAGAGGCTGACTTGAGCTTCAGCCATACCAGCAGGCCTCTGTATCTATCCTAGGAAAGGTTCAGTGCAGGTGCCCAGTCTTCCCCGTGGTGTCTACAACTGCAATATCAACCCCCTCGCCCCAGAAGGGCTTACTGTCTGCTGCCAATGTTTCTACCCATTCTCACCACCCCTCAGCCTACAAGGAAGAAAGGAGAGATTCAAGCAAGACTTACAAGAGTAGAAACCACATCTTTTCTGTCACATCCCCTGGAAATAAGGTCCTTTTTCATTTTCTCTGGGAAGGAGGGCCAGTGTGAGATTTGCATCCAAAAGAATGGCGAATGGAACTGTACCTTTAGATGGTGGAGCAGGCAGGCCAAGCTTTCCCCTGGAGAGAAGCCACTGCATCCCAGAAAGGGGTTTCAAATGTGCCCAAACTAAGCCCAAAGCTTTTGTCAGGGACTTTGCAGCTCCTGACGCCTACCCTCCTGTCGGCCCATATCGCTCTGCGCCACCACTCACCACATCACCCACGTTGACTTGATATCACCTTCGATGTTCCCTCAGCCCTCTCACCAGAAGTCAGGGAAGAGCTGCTTATTAATCTCAGCACCGTCTCGAATCTACTTATGAACATAAGTCACTTTTCCTCCTTGGGCCTCCATTTCCCCATCAGTGAAATGGGAAGACAGCAGAAAGTTGCCTAGATCCGAGATTCTCCCAGTTTGAGGGCTATCAGGAATGAGGGAAGATTGGCAGGGGATTGCAGGATGGAGCCTTATCTCCCAAAGGAGTAATTGGAGGGAATTTTCAGAATTTTGCATGCCCAGACTCCAAGTCCAGAGATGCAGACATGGGGTTAAGTGTCTTCTGAAAACTTGACACACTCAATGGTGAGTTCCAAGCCGATTTCTCACCCCACCATCCTATCACATCCCAGGGTTGTCTCTGTCTGCCCCGACTTAAGCACAAAAGAAGTTCTTAATAAATATTGTTGACCAAGTGAATAGGTAATGCCTCGTAATGAATTAATTTAGTGGGGTCATGAATGGCTGTGTGGGGAGAGGTTATCGCTGGGCCCTGAGTATTGATGGTGAGAGGGCCAGTGTGGCTGAAGAGAAAGTCTGTGAGCAGCGGTCCTGGGAGATTAAGCTGGACCACCATGTGAAGGCCTTGAATGTCCAACCCCGGGCAGTGAGGAGCAAAGGAAGATATCCAAGCAGGAGGGCGACACAGTCAGATGAATTTCCTAAAATGAATCCCTCTGATAAGAGAGACTAATGCAAAGAAAATCTGAAGTCAGGGAGGCCAGCAAGCAAGTATTTTGGATGGTCCCACCCAGGCCTCAGGGCGCAGTAGCTCTGGTCTGCAGCCTGAGAGTCCCGGATCGCAGACAGGCATCATCCTGCCTCTGCAGTGGGCTGGGAGAAGGGTTGTGAGCCAGAGCGGGCTCCAAATTCCAGGCACAATCCTAACATTTGTGCGTCCTGGGGCAAGAATACAAACAGAGGTTCATATATGAATATGTAACAGTCTGAATATGTAACAGTTATTAATCAAGCTAACAAAGGGGATAAGTAAAATGTATCCTATCGCACTTTATGAAATATCCTTTCATATTGACCTGGAAGGTCAAGTTTGAATTAATCATTCTTGGATTCTTCAGAGTTCCGTGCAGGAACGTGGCAGCACAAGAAGACAGCCCACAGCCCACCTCTCTTCCTGCCCATCCCCAGCTCGGCCTCATGCTGTGAGGAATTTCACATGCACAGACGTGGATGTTCCAGCCTGAACGTCCAAGTTCTGCCCACAGCCCCTGCAAAGAAGAGTGTCCCTTGGCACTCCTCCTGCCACCCTCCAAAAGTAGACCTGGGGAAAAAGCCCGTGCAGTCCCTGAAAGCAAGCACAACGGTTCTTTGGGCAGAGAATTCCAGGCCCCAGCTCCTCAGAGCATGGTCTAGGAAGTCAGAGGAGGGGCCGGGCACAGTCTCTAGGTGGATATATTCCCCTCGCCCCCATCAGCTCCTCACCCCACGGGGAGGCACTTAGCCAGAGGAAGCCAAGAGTAGGACCAGAATCAGAGAAGGAGAGGTCTCTCTTTCCAGAGTCTAAGAGCAGAAATATTGAATTGAGAGCAAATTATCTCCACGGATCAGAGCAACCCCTTCTATCTGTCTCTGTGTCATGCGCCATGCTTTACAGAGCACGCCTGGTCTCCCACCTCACTGCAAACAACAGTTCAGGGATGAACAACTGTGTTGGATAAATGAGGCCCAGAGAGTAGGATTTGAGATAATAAAGCCGGGGAAGACACCCAGGTCCTCGAGATTCCCAGTCAGAATTCTTAAATATTCCCCATATGTTAGTCTTTTCCCAGGGTTAAATTCTCAGTTCAAACGACACAGGCTTCAGAGAGTCTCCCTTAGGATCTGACACAGTGGGAAGGCACCCAGCATGTAGTCCTTAAATCCTTGAATAAATCAATAAACAATAAAAACAGCTAACATTCATTGAGGGCGTGCCAGGCCCTGGGCTCTGTGCTCTACATTATCTCCTTCCGTTCTCACCACAACCCTGAGACGGGTTCTATTATTCCAGTTTTACATGTGAGGGAGCTGAAGTTCTGAGAGGTAAATATGCACAAAGTCTGAAAATGGTAACGACCAAAGCTGAGGCGAATGGATGAATAAATGAATCCATGAAAGAATGTAAAAATGAATAATAAGCAAGTTCATTTATAAGTGAGTAAATTCATGTCTTTATCTTTTTTTACCATGTGGAAGCCTGTTGATCTTTGGGGTTGTGGGCCCTCAAGCATCAAAAGGCATCTCAACCAACTTCCTTAGAGATCCCAGGATTTGAGGTCTACTCAGCCCCTGTCCCCTCCCAGTCCACTCACCCCCTGAGATGGACCAATTCTCCCAGCCCAAGGATTCTCCCACTCTCTGGGTATCTTCTGTGCCTTTAAATCTCTTGGCTTCTCGTACGTGCTCCTCAGTCCACTCCTGACCCAGTAGCTTTTCCTGTGGCTGCTAGATGAGGAACTATCTTCATGACTGTAATCATCACCCCATCGCTGTGGCCCAGCTCCAGTGACATCTCTCTGCTATCTCTTAACCCCCATCCTGCCATCCCCCCTCCCTCTATCCATTTGGAGTATCATTCCTCATAATTGACAGACACAAGAAACAGCTTTGTGAGTTTTAATGGAAAGTGGGAACTAAGGAACCTGAAGCAAAGTCATTTCTATCCATGATTTCCATTTATCTTCTTCTATTGACAGATCTGGACTTATATGTGGTCATCACAGGAGTAGTCCAGGGGAGTTCTCCATCAATTGTTACTGGTTGGATTGTCAAGTAACGACTAAGGACACAGCACCGTTTACGATTTGCGCAGCGTGTGACGCTGTCTTCATCATCTTTGCACACCAACCGGCATTTTCCATTCATCCAACAGTCTGCTACTGGGCATAGGAACAACCATTAAGCAGATGTTAGTATCCCTCAAGAGGACAGACAAGAGGAGTCAGAGGAGGAGCAGGAGAACAGAGGAGAAGGGGAGGGAGAGGGTTGAGTAAGTAATACTGGACCAGTCTCAGGAAAGGAGAGAAGAGATCTCTAGAGGGGAGAGCACTGAGAGAATTGTTCCAAGGTTGGAACTCCAAAGCTTTCAGGAAAGACTTTTTCAGACATCCCACCCTTCTGTCTTCCTATCTTCCAACCTCCTACCCCTAACTTTGGGATCAATTGATGCTAATGAAGATCCCACATAATGGAGCTTGGGAATGATGGGGAAAAGACAATGAACACCTGTCATATTAGAGGATGGAGGAGATTCATTCACATATCAACAAAAACCTGGCTCCTTACAAATAGCCTGGCCTTGTCTAACTTAAGCCTAACAAGCCCCAGCTCCAGCCACACCCAACCTCCATTCTTGATCCCATATTCTCCCAATTCAAACTCAAAACCCAATATAGTCTTAATTAGAACTCCCAGCCTTACCCAACTCAATGCCCTTAGAGCCCCAACTCCAAGCCAAATCCAAACCTAATCAAATCACCAACCTCATCTCCAAGCAGTAGTACCTCACCAAGGTACATCCTGCACCATCCGGTACCGACTCCCAGCCTCAGCCCAAGCCCCAGTCTAATCCTCAACATCAGCTCCACTCAGCCAAGAGTCCCACTGCCTCTCCAGCCCACCCCAAACCATCAGGGGAGCCAACTCCTCATCTCCAGCTCATCCTGATTTTTCCTCTATCACTCCAACCCCAAGGTCTTTTTCTCCCATCAGAACTCACCCCCAACCTTCAATCTAACCTCCCAAAGGCTCCAACAAGTCCCCAACCTACTCCCAAACTTTTACCCCTAAGCCCTTTCCCAAGATCCCACCTGGGAATGCCATCCTGCCCTTAAATGCCAGGTGCTCCAAACATCTATCATCCCGCCACCTTGGCAAAAAATAATCAGGGAGAGATGTGGACATGAGATGATCATGGGAAAACATCTCAAAGTCACATGAAATGAGGGAAGGCTTCAGATGCTGCCAACAGTGAGGGGAGAGAGAAAGGGAGAAGTTCATGACCAGGATCCCAAACACTTGAGAGAGACCCAAGTTACCTGATACCACTGGTTCCATGGCCAGAAGGATGGCAAGAAACAGGAAAAGAAACTTCATGGCTGGCAGGTCACGGGAGAAGGAGGTGGCTGTGCTGCAGGAGATGGAAATAGAGTTCTCTGTAGCAGAGATGAGCCTCGCTTTTATTGGCAGGGCGTGGGCAGTGAATTATAGCAGGAGAGGATTTGTAGGAGATCAGACAGGCAAAAGGACAGTGTGTAGCAGATATTGTAGCAAAGCACAAGATGAGAGTGTGGGCAACTGGCCAGTACCTGTGCCAAAAGTGGTTTTCCCTCCTGGTAAGGAGACAGGCAAATTAAAGCCATTTGGCCTTTTGAGACCCACAAAGGAATTAATTAATTAATTAATACATAAATATATCAAGAAATTTAATTTTTTAAAAAATACTTATTCTCAACTTTCTAACAGAAGGATATACACATATATGTCTCTCTGAACCTTGAACTTGCCCATCTCATTCCCAGCTCAGGGTCTTAGTTTAGAGTCTTAGCATTTGTCATTTGTTCTTCCTGTAAAGTTCTTCCTTCAGACCTTTCCATGGCTGGCTCCTGTTCATCGTTCTGTCTCATCTCAGATGTCACCTCCTTGGAGAGGGTTTTCCTGGTCAGCCTAGATAATGGTGCAACTACCTGCAGTTACTCTGTATCATAATTGCTTGTTTTGTGATCTTCATAGATTTATCTGTTCTTTTAAAATTTATTTTACATGTTTAATCTTTGTGTTTCCCATTGGAATTTCGGAAATTTGCCTTGTAACTCCAGTGTCCACAACATCACCTGGCGTATTAATTAGGATATTAATTCAACTGCTTTAACAGATATTGTTTCCTCAATCAATGATTCCAAGAGATGGACATCGATTTCTTTCTTGCAGAAAAGTCTGGGCAAGCAGTTAAGTATAGCAGCTTCGCAATTCAGCTGGAAGACAGCTTCCTTCCAGGTTCACCCTCTGCCATGCTCAACAGGCATCTTCATTTGATGATCCAAGAGAGCTGCTCCAGTTCGCACCACCAAGTCTCCACTGAGCCATCAGGGAGAGGAGAAAGAAGGAAATGAAGTGCACACCATTCCCTTTAAGGACCCCACTCCGAATCCACACACATTGATTCCATTCCAGTCCATTGGCTAGAGCTCATCCAGACAGCCACAACCAGCTGCAAGGTAGGCTGGAAATAGTTTCTTTATTTTGGGCAACCATGGCTAGCTAAAATTCAGGGATGTCTTACTAAGAAGAAAGGAAAGACAGATATTGGGGAAGAGCTAGCAATCTTTGACACCCTGGCACAGTGCAGGTGCTTAATAAATATTGGTAGACTAAATAAATAACTTATACATTGAGTAAAACGTTGAGAAGTGATATAACTGGGGAGGCGACCCAAGTCCTTCCAGAGGGTAGAGAAACCATGTGGACTGTGTCCTTTTAGCCAAGCTTCTGAAGAAGCTGGATAAAGGGCTGGGCCTCAGATAAAACTTAAGAAAGGACACATGAAGGGAGACAAAGAAAGAAGAGAATTCTACAATCCTAGAATATCAGGATTGGAGAATAGGTTTTGGTTTCATACAGATTTGGATTTGAGTGTTGGCCCTGCCACTTAATACCTGTTACCTTGAATAAGGTACATTTTCTGAGCATCCCATAATAAAATACAAATCATAACTGTATGTGATTTAACTAAATGGGATAACATGCAAATTACTTAGCAAAGTACCTGGCACATAGTTGGTGTTGAATAACTATTAACTATTATTATTGCTGTTTTTCATTAGTTATATTATTGTCATCCTTGTATTTATCATTATTATTATCCTAAGAACAATCCTCAGAAGCAGAAATAATACACCTCCAACTCCCATATGACAAAATCAAGACTCAATCAGGTGAAGTGAACTGCCCAAGGGCGTCCTAGGTGGGGAAGAGAACGGAGAATAGAGAGCAGATCTCCACAGAGGAAGGTCAGGAGAATGGTCCGTAAATTTCAGAGTATTGTTTTACTTTGAATTCTACTCGGGCAGGACTGTAAACTTCTCTGTGTTTAAGGTCACTCACTAAAAGTGTTCACAAGGACTTGCTGGAGTGCAATGGAGCTGATCAGGATGCGGGAGCGTGCGGGGCACTATCCGGCAGTGCAATGGAGACGCTAGGTAAATGGTTTGGTCCAGGGTTGTGAACTGAGCAACTTACCATGTGTCCTTAAGTATGTCATTTAGCATCTTAAGAATTCAGCATTGATGAGACGACATAGCAGAATGCTGACAAGTGTGTGTTCTGAAGTTACTCCTGGCTGTGTTATCTTGGAAAATTATGATTAACTCTGAACCTGTGTCCTTGGCTATGCAGTGGGGTAATGACGGTACTCACTTGATAGGGTCGTTGATGAGTGAATACACATCCAACACTTAGAGCAATACCTGACACTTAGTGACCGCAACATAAGTATCTGCTGTTATTATTGTAATCGACCAGAAGTTCCCAACCTGGAGATTCCAGACCCTCCCTGATTACAGCTCTTTGCAAGACTTCATAAGCCCCATTATGAATCCTTGTATACACAGATTGCCCAAAAAGCACTGTGACTATTCAGGGAAAAGGCCTTAACTGAGATAAGCAGAAATTGAAAAAGACAGTGTAATTGCCATAACACATTTATGTTTGGGTGTCTGGGTTTATATTTGCATTGCATTTTGTTTATGTGTACTTGTGTGTATGTGTGTATATTTGTGCAAGCTCAAATTTAGTGTATTTTATATATATTTTGTGTGCATGCGTTATTTGTATATATATTGTGTGAGTATTTGAATGTATAGGTGTAAGTATGTTTTTACGTGCATCCAGTTTGTGTATAGACATGTAATTGGTATATGAGTGTGTGTTTCTGTATTTTTGTGTGCATATGTGCATGTGAATTTGTTCACAGATCATCAAATGCCATGGCCTAGAGCTCTGTCCAGTTCAGTTCCTCTGTTCTCCTCAATGCCCTACATTCTCTGACTCTGGAACTTGACAGTTGCATGGTGATTTCTCTGTTATCTGGGCCAAGGCTAAGGGAAGTGGCTGAAGGGGGAGCAAGGAGCAGGGGCTGCCAAGGTGGCCAGTAAGCAGAAGCCACTGTGGGAGCAGAGGCCAGGAGATAGGGATAGAGGCAGGCCTTGGTCAGAGAGCCAACTTGGCTCCTGGTTCCTGCGTGGTATCTCCTGGGACCCGCCAAGACCAGAACAGACTGTGGCCTCTGCCTTTGTAATGCCTCCCACACGGGTACAGCCAGCCCTGGCCAGTTCTCTAAGACCAGCACCACCCACCCCCTGAAATCTGTGAGCTTGCATTTTTAAGTTTTTGAAGGGTCACTCGTTCCCTCCGCACCTGAATCCCACAGTGGGGCGGGGGAGGGAAGTACTAGTTATCAAGTTCCAAGGGTCCCACACAGGCCAGGCACTTCTACTTGATCTCATTTAATCCTCCCTCTAACCTGTGAGGTTAATAATATGACAAGAAGGTAAAAGAAATGAGAACCATAACATCACAGCCTTTCACAAACTTCTTTGTCCTCCGCGCATTCACGGCATCACCTCGCTTTTCCAGGGAAGCAGGAAGAGTATCCAGGTGAGGGCCCACAGCTCAGAGAAAGATGATCTGAGGGCCGAGGCTGCACGAAAGTGTGGTGGGGCTGTTGTAGAGGGGCTGGATGCTGGAGAGACCCCTACACCAGTGTATCCCCAACTGTGTCCTGTTTCAAGCAATCCTCCGTGAAAGAAATAGATGCTAGCATGAGTATTTCTTGTAAAATTCATTAAAATATTAATAGTCATATGCCAGTTATGAATGCTTGACCACACTTAAGCCTCAGGAAACGCTTTATTTATTTATGTTTGTTTTCAATTCAGCTCCAAGATACCCCTTGCAAAGTTAGTGAGATGTCCAATGGCAGTTACTATTGGGGATCCACAGGGATCCCATGGTTCTGGGAAGTGAGGAAGGGCCTGATCCTTAGTCCATGATGATGATCCTCATTTGTCTTGCTCTGCATGCTCAGGGTATTGCTGATAAGCTCCACCAGCTGTTCATTGAGCAGCTCTGGGCAGCTGGAGAGTTGTTCCTCACTGTGGCTCTCTCCACTGACCACAGGCCCAACCACGGAGGACTTTGCTGCTTCTCCCAGGGTGACGGCCACAGTGGCTGTCTTCACAGTGGTTGCCTTCCATGCCGGCAACTCCATCCAAGTACATGTCACCTTGGAATGCTTTATCAAACACCCTTGGAACCAAACCCCTATCTCTTCTCCCAGTTGTGTGGAGATTCAACATCCCAAATGCCAGGCTACTCCTCTCTTGAACTTAAAGCAAAGAATCTTCATCCCACTCCTCCTGAGACAATCCAGTCTAACTGCCCTCCTTGCACCTAGGCCTCTCTAACGAAGATGGGGTTGGGGGAAAGGAAGAGTTATCTTCAGGGCAGCTCTTGACTCTCTCACACACACACACACACACACACTTTCAATTCCCTTGTGGAAAAGAGAGGCCATGATTCAGAACACAAAGTCCTGGCTTCCCTCCCAATAACTGGGCAGAAAAATAATTATCTTTTCATTCTTTTGGCTGATGCCTGCTCAAGTAAAATGGAAAAATATTATCAAGTAATTGCTACCTCAAATTCCTAATATATCACTCTGTCACAGTGTTTGTTTAAAAAATACTAAGTACATTTGTATAGTTGATCTCATTAATATGCAATGATTTTGCTTTCATGGCAAGGCGTGATATCCTCAAGAACTCCAGACATTCAGAGAAGACACCACCTGACTCATCCTTTCAATCTGCTCAGCAATGGTGAAAGCATTGACCAATGACAATCACAGTGACGAATGCGGTGACCATCATCCCTCTAAGTGTCTTGTCTTACAACCTCATTATGTATTTTTGGTATCACTCCATGGTTATTGAATATCAGACATTTATACTCTTCCAACGTGAAGCTGCTCCTGAAAGAGGGAATTTTCATGTGAGACCATTTCTGCTGTCTATTTTAAGCCAAATATGTATCTCATTAAGTCAAACAATTGCTCAACTAATAATGGCTGAATATCCAGATTCTGTTCTGGGATACAGAAAATAAATCAGCCATGGTCTCTGCCTTCATGGAGATTACAGTCTATCATGAACAAATGTAAGTACAGGTGTGGTGGGTGCTGCAAAGGAGAAGTGCAGGATGCAATTGGCAAGGGTGGGACTAGGGTGGGGCAAAGGAAATGGCTTGGGTGTAACATATAAGGAGGCACTTGAACAACCCTGTGAGTGAGTGCCTCCTTATATGTTGCACCGTAGGCACCTCCTTCTCCCAGCCCTAGTCCTAGTCCTGGTCCTGGCGAACAGAAAGATCACAGTGGAAGGGAAAACACTATAGGTGAAGGGAAAGTCTTCAGGGTAATATTTCCTGGTAGTGATCATCTGTTGCATCTTTGGACATTCGGCATCTGAACCCCTTTCCATCTGGGAGTAATTCTCCATTCTTTAGATCTTGATGGAAAGGAGGGCTGACCTCCCACTATAGAAAGCACTAAAGGCAAATATTCTTTTGCACTGCCTTGGGAGTTAGTAGGCAGGCATACGACCCAGGCTTAGCCAACTGGATGCTCCAACAAAAAACACTGAATCTTAAAGAACTAAATCCAAACCACAGGGAAGGTGGACAAAATACTCACTTCATAGCCAGCAGGCAAAAGCCACTGTGATAGAAGTCTGGGCAAGAATCTAGGTGTGTGATACTCGTGTCCACTGCCAGGATGGTAATGCTGGTATTGGGATCCTGGTAGATTATTTCTGCTGTCCACTGTCCCTTGTTCTTTCCAAGCCCAATTGTCTAGACTTCCAGTCAGTTCTATGAGCTACATGTTATCTTTCCAAGAAATGCCCTTTCTGCTTAAGTTAGTCTCTGACAAACTCTAACCATTACATCCAATAACAAATTTAAGGTGTTTCATCATCAAATATGTTGAGAGAATGGTGCTCTATTCAGTAAGGAACCCTTGTGAAATTGGATGCCAGAATGGGGGAGGCAATTGAACCTGGCAGGGAGACTAAAGGATTTACAGCAAAACTCAGAGTAGACAGCCTGGAGGATGAGGGAAGAAGAGGGATGATGAGGGGCTGAGCTGAGAGAGCAGTCCTGACAACAGTGAGGAAAAGTTGGGTTTCTACGAAGACATCATAGAGGAAGAATCAAGGGGACTTGATAACTTTCTTGATATGAGAAGTGAAGGGGAGAGCATCCAAAGTCTTATGTCTCAGACAATGGTCAAGCATGAGTGCTTGAGAAGGGAGACCTGTTTGAGTGGGAAAGTGACTTTCTTGGGCTTTAAATATTCATAGAGTTAGAAAATATTTATTGCATTCCTGTTGTACTCCAGGCACCAAGGTTGGAATAGTGAGCAAAATCAATGAGGACCCTGCTATCATGAAATCCAAATTCTCCCAGGAAGATAGACAAGAAACAAGTAAATGAACAAAATAATTACTGACTTTTGAGAAGTACTAAGAAAGAAGTTGTCAGAGTGATATAAAGGACTTTGTTAAATTTGATAACTAAGGATGACACTTAAATTAAGGCCTGGGGGATAGAACAAAAACAACCATACAGATAACAGAGGAAGAGCCTTCTCAAGCAGAAGGAGTGGCATGTAGCAAGGCTCTATGACAGGAAAGGAAGGACTAGTTGACATGAAGGAACAGAAGGGAGGCCAGAGCGACCTGAGTGCAAGGGAGAAGAAAGAAGTCACAGACGTAAGTAAAGTGAGGTCGGGCAGGGCCTCATAGGCTGTGGAAGGGAGTCTAGACTTTATTCTTGGTGAAACAGGAAGCCATTGTTTGGTGTTACACAGAGCAGTGACGGTATAATTTACCCTTTGGCTGCTATGTAGAAAATTAGAGGATTAAACAAGAAACCAGTTGGGAGACTATTGTAGAAAGTCAGATTAAGATGACAGTGGCTTGAATGAGATGGAAAGAAATGGGTGGTCTTGAGATGTATTTTGAGGGTAGAGCCACAGCACTTGCTAATAGACTGAACGGAGTGAGGTAAAGTGAGGAACCAAGGATGGCTTCCAGGTTTGGAGCAATGCGGTACATGTTACGACTTACTGAAAAGGGAAATAATAGGGTACTAATAAGCTTGGTTAAGTGAGGTACCACCAGGAGTTCCGTTCTGGATACATTAGGCATCCAAATGAAGACGTCACTTAAGGAGGCGAATATATCAGTCTAGAGGTTTTAGAAGGTCTGGGGTTGGAGATATGAATTTGGAAGTGATCAGCATATAGAAGGTGCTCAAAGCACCTAATGAAAAAGAACAGAGAGGAAAGAACTTAGAAACAAGCCCTGGTGATTGGGAAGAGAAGGAAGAGCCCAAAAAGAAGACTGAAAAGTAATGGCATAGCCAATTGGAGGAAAACTAAGAGAATCTGGTAACAGAAGTCAAGAGAAGAAAGCATTTCAATAAGGAGGTAGTGGCCCCTTTGTCAAATATTGCTCAGAAGTCAATTAGAGGAAAATAGGGAGGCCTCTATTGGGTGTGGAAACATTAGGGATAATTGGTGACCTTCACAAGAGAGGTTTCAACGGCAGGGTCAAAGCCAAATTGAATTGAGTTGAAAAGTGAATGGGAAATGAGAAAATACGGAAAGTGAAGGCAGACAACATTTCGAGAAGTTTTCCTTTGAAGAATTGCAAAGAAGCGGGGCATTGTCCAGAAAGGGGTGTGGGCTTGTTTTGTTTTAAGATGGGAGGCACTAGAGCATCTTTGTATAAAAATGGTCCAGCGGAGAAGGGGAGTATGAACAGAATAAAGGAAGATGAAGTCCTTGAGTAGGGGGAGGAGATGCAAGTGGACAAGCAGAGGGGTTGGTTTCTCAGGCGTAGGCAGCGTTCTTCCATTGTAAACAAAAGGAGGAGAGGAGGTGTAGGGCCAGATGCAAGACTATGTAGACTTAGCAAAGAGAAGATGAAGTTATTTCTGATGGCTTCTATTTTCTCGAAATATGAGGCAAGGAGTGGTATTTTAGAGAGAAGAAGTGATAGAAGATTGAAGAGAGAGGAAAAAGCATAGAAGAGTGATTTCAGAGAGTGAGAAATCAAGCTTCTTAGAAGAAAACAGGGGGTTAACCGGGCAGTGTCGAGTGCTGTTTGAGGTTTGAGGCCCTGAATTTCCAGTGAAGTCAGTGAGGCCAGTTAGATAATTTTCTCTAAGAAGAATCAGCTGCTAAAGTGCACATATGGAGAAGGGAAGCAGATGGTTGGTTCCACCAGGTTGGGAACCGGACAGATCGATACCATGCAGTGAGGAACTGGGAGTTGAGTATGCCTGCAAGAGAACTGTCATGGGCCTAGATCATGATATCCAAGCTGAGTATAGACGGAAGTGGAGTCAGAAGGTTGAGATGACCAGTGAAAAAGCAGTGGGGTCAAGGGCTTCATTTCAATTTTAAGAGTGATTAATTCTCAATCACTCTTAGTAGTTGAGGCAAAGTGGGAAAGGAGGATCTTCATTTTTTACAGGCAGGGAATTCCTACGCAGGTTCTAAAAGGAGAAAATCGGGAAGTGAGATCAATCTAGAATCCATTCACATTTACCAAGAATAAAATGTGTGCTAGATTCTATCCTGGGCTCCTATCTGTTATTTCATTTAATCCCCATGACAACCCTGTGCCTTAGGTAGGATAAATCCTCATTTTAAAGACAAGAAAATAAAGCAGAGAGGATTAAATGGCTTGCCTAGGATCAGCTGATATGTGATCAAGTGAGGTTTTGAACCCAGATCTTCTGATCCTGAATCCAGTGCTCTTCCTTTGGCACTGTGACACTTTGACATGGTGGTACATAGACACTGAGGCTGGAGGTTTTCATCAAAAAGGTGCACTGGGGATGACTGAGTCAAGCCATAGGTTGATGCCGGGTTCAGTGTTCTCATATGAAGGGACTGGATAGCAGGCGGGTGGCTCTAAACAGAACTGTCCAACTCAGGATAAAGAATCAAGTTCTCTTTGATTAGTCACGTAAGCAGCAATGGATGGGAATACTTAGGACCATGACCCAAATCATGGGGCAGGAGGTGGTAAAAATCCCTGTTGTCTCAGTTCAGGATCAGTCCTGGAAAAGGATTAGCCAGCAGATCCATATCATGTGGCCCCAACTAGGGGGAAAGGAAAGAGATGGAGCAGGAATTCACATGGGGCCTGATACCAGCTCTCTCCAGGGTGAAGAAAACTTTTGAGACACAATCCTAGAGTCTCTAGCAGGACAGAAGCACAGGTATTATCAGGGGAGAGTTGCAGCCTTTGGTGTGAACGTAGGGAAAGAGAAGTAGCAGACTAAGAATGCGTTCTTGTGTTCATCACAGATTTTTGCTTGCCTGCTTGACTCCTCCCAAAATATCCAGAGATTGAGCCCCCTAGCCTGCCTCAGCCCTATATCTCTCGACTCTAAAGTTATACCATCCATACAATAGCCACGAGCCACATTTAGCTATATAAATTTAAGTATAGATTAAATTAAACTAAAAATTCAATTCTGCAGTCACACTAGCCACATTTCAAGTGCACAGTAGCCACATGTGGCTAGTAGTTACCATATTGAACAACACAGATACGAAACATTTCCATCATTGCAGAAAGTTCTGTTGGCAGCACTGGACTAGAAAACAAGAATCAAATGGATAGAATGAACATCTTATTTATATTATTTGGGACCAGCTTTGGGCCAGCAGACTCGGAGCTATGTGCAAGGCTGAGTTTATTACCACCTACCGGTCCATCCTAATACCCACACATACCTTCCTTTCTTCCTTATTTATTTCTAAGTATGGCTAGGTGGAACTGCCAGACACAAACAGGCTACAGCCAAAAACAATTTAATAGAACTGTTGGATCCAATGATGTTAGACTCAGTGTTGGATGAGAGGTGTCAGACGGCAGAGTTTAATCCCTGTTTTCTAGTTCTATGAGAATTTAGTTTTGACAGGCACATACTTGGGATTTACACAGCACTTAGCTTCAGTACCGCATAATATATGGAATATTTCATTCTCTTCGCATGTTGTTCTGCAATTTCCCAACTTACCCCAGCACTTCGTGGCTGAAATCAAAAGGGAAGGATGGAGCAGAGTCATCTTGAAATAAAGCAAAGGGGAGGCCAAAGCCCAGTAGAGAAGACAGTAGTAAGGGAAATTAGGAGATCTGTAGGGAAGAAGCCCTCACAAGGCATCCTCCAGGTTTAGAGAAGATTTGAGGACACTATCCTTTCTTTTCCCACTTGTGTCCCCAGTCATAACCCCAAAGTCCTCCCCACTAGGTCCTGGGACCTACTATACTCCATGCCCAAGCTTCCTCTCCCCAGCCAGCTCCCTTGAGGAAGGCAAGAGGGCTCTCTCTCTCCAGGGTTTCATCTTCCCCATATTATGAGGTACCCAGTTGCCCAGTATCAATCAGTTACCTTTTCGCTTTGCCCTTTGGTACTCTCTTTGACCATATCAATGAAAGGGGACAGGAATCCTTAACACATCCATCTGGACATCTGTTAAGTCTTCTAGGGTAAAACTCTAGAAGAAACTCCCAAGTCAAAACTGCCAAGAATGTCACATTCCCCTATTCACAACATCCTGGGGCTTTTTGCTGGTCTTAACCAATCAGTAAAATTAGGAACAGCTGCTCTGCAGAACTTACAACCGAAAGTAGCCTAGATAACTTGAGATTGGCTGAGAGAGTAGAATCAGAATCCTCAAACAATCAGAAATTCAGGAACCATTTTCATGGAGGGAACAATAGATCAAAATTCAAATCTCCCCAAGGAATGCTTTTCACAAAGCTCCCACTTTTTCTGTTCTCCATGCCCAGGTCTCTCTCCTCCATGTACCCTCCCTGCCAGGGGCATCATGTTCAACTTCTCCAGAGCCAGCCAGAGAAAGAAAGTCAGAATGGTCAAGTAACAGCACTGGGAACATCAGTTGGTACCAGAGAACTCAAACTTCCCTTTGGCTAGAGAGATCACCCAAAGGCCCTTAGGGAACCTGCCACGACATTCTCCCAGCCCAAGCTGTTAGAGCCCACAGAGTCCCCTGAACATGCGTCAGGTTCGCTGACCCTCTCCCCCTTGGGAGAGATCCTGGTTACCTGGGGTGACCCGCGCCAGGAGCAGAGTAACAGTCAAGACCAGAAGGAGCTTCATGAGTGACTGGAGCTCAGGAAGAGACAGGAGGTTTCTGGGATGGCAAGACAAGCAGAGGTCTCCATTCTGGGCAGTCCAGACTGGTATTTATTGCCCCAAGGAGCATGGCAGAGCCATGATCAGTGAACCAGAAAGGGAACAGTCATTTAAGATTAGACAACAGGCAAGTAATCAACCACACTAGTTGAATGGCTATCGGTTACACCCTCTTCCGCACTTCCAGAGGAGGCTGGGAGAGGGGGAAGAAAAGCTAACAAAGAGAAGACACAGCCTTGCCTTTGAAGAGTTATATAATACAACTGGGAGCCAAGAAGAGAGAAAATGTTTTTACTATTAATTCATTTCTAGTAAATGAAAATAGAGAGAGAGCACAAGTAAGACAGAAAAGAAGTGATACTTCTGTGTTCTTTGGGTTCTTTCCAGCACTAAAGACATCTTAGGATGTCCCATAGATTTGTGGTTCATTTTAAGGATACTAAAGGAAGGGCAGAAGCAGAGAGAAGTACCTTGATAGCTCCATGGTCATTACCACTGGAGACTAAAATGTCAGCATTTGTAGAGTGGGATGACCAGGAAGGTCACAGATCTTCCTTTTAACTGTTCATGTGTAACAGGAACAAGCAGTATCCTCCTAGATGGCAAAAGAAAAGCCATTACCACTGTTGTGATATTTCCTATAAGGTATGGTAGATTGCGTTATTGACCCCAATTCTTCACCCCTACTTGAATCCACACCTTTGCCAAGGTCTCATCCTAGGAAGAATGTGCTTCCCTCCCTCTTCACTTTTGTCTTGGCTGTGTGACTTGTTTTAGCCAACAATTTAGGGGCAGAAGTGACGGTGTGCCAGTTCTGAGCCTAGGCTTTAAGAGGTGATGAATGTTTTCGTTGCCCTTTGTGCCTCTGCCATCACCCTGAGAGCATACTCTGGGGGTCCAACGACAATGACACATACATGGAGCAGAGCCACCCTGAAGACCCACAGATTTACAGCGAGAAATAGAGCTGCCCTGCTGCTCCTGCCTCCAGCAGAGCCATCCAGCCAAACTCCAGTTTACCTGCTGACACAGGAGCAGCAATAAAGGATTGTTGTTTTAAGCCACTGAGTTTTGGAGCAGAATGTTACATAGTAATAGCTTACTGACACATAAGGCCAGCAGATAGGTCAGAAAAGCGCCAAGTGCTTTTTAGCACAGTGACGGTAACTTCTATCATTTCAAAATGGGCAGAAACAAAGGTATACTAAGACAAAGAAACTCTTCTTTCTGCTATGGAATAAGACTATTGTCACTAAGAAAAATTAATGCTCTAGACCAAGGTCACAGACTTTTTCTGTAAAGGACCAGATAATAAATACTTCATGAGGCTGGCCTGCTGGCGTAGTGGCTAAGTGCACACACTCCGCTTTGGCAGCCTGGGGTTCACAGGTTTGGATCCCAGGAGTAGACCTACACACGACTCATCAAGCCATGCTGCGTCAGAGTCCCACATATAAAATAGAGGGGGATTGACACAGATGTTAGCTCAGGGCCAATCTTCCTCATCAAAAAAAATAAATACTTACTTCAGGGTTTGCAGGCCTTGCAGTCTTTGTCCAACTCCTCAACTCTGCATTTGTAGCAGAAAATGCAACTATCGATGCTATGTCAACAAATGGGTGTGGCTGTGTTCCACTTGAACAGTTTATAGACAGTGAAGTTTGAATTTCATATAATTTTTACATGTCACTAAATATTATTCTTTTGATTCTTTCAACTATTTAAAAATTTAAAAACCATTCTTAGCTCATAGGCTGTATGAAATCAGGCAGCAGGCTGGATCTAGACTGGCAAACATCAGAAAGCTGAATCATGCCAGATGACGTCAGAGAAATGGAGAAAGAGGAATACTCATGTGCTGCTGGTGGGTGTAGATCAGAGGCAGAGTGACAGGGAATCTTATGACTGTGCAGGGCCCCTCACTTTCTTGGACCCTGGTGAGTGCTGGGAATTCTAGAATGTTCTAGGTAAGGAGGGGAAACAGGCTGCAATCGAGAAACATTAGAAAGGAAGCATTTCAGATAAATTATCTACAGAGAGCCCAGGAATCTATTATAATTTCTCAGCTCATTCTAAATAAATAGTTACTTTGGGACCTAATTTTGATTTTGCAATTTCGTGTTCTTCTTAAAAAGAATCCCAAAATCATAGTGTCAGGCCCCACAAAACTTGGATCTTCATCTGAGGTGGAGGCAGCCATTCTGGGGAGGAATCTAATAGCATTTAGTCCAACCAAGTATAAGCATCTGTTCTGACCCAGAAATTCTACTCCTGGATACATGTCCCAAAGAAATCCCCACATATGTCCAGAAGGGAATATGCCAGGATAGCTATTAAAGCAAGGTTCATGGTGGCAAGGAGTAGAAGACAACATGAACTCCGTCACTGGGAGAGTTGAAAGGTAAAACATGGTGGATGCACACCATGGAGTGTTATATAGCAATCATAAGCTAGAGAATTAGGTACACACAAATAAACGTGGATGGGTGTTTAACACCAGTGCTGATTGTAATGGCATCACCACTTCAAAAACTGTTCGACAGTTTCCTATAAAGTTAAACATGCACTTACCATACAACCCAGAAATTTCACCCCTAAGTATTTATCCAAGATAAATGAAGACATATGTTACACCAAAAATTGTACATGAATTTTCATAGCAGCTTTATTCACCATAGGTGGAAACAACCTAAATGTCCATCAACTAGTAAACAAATAAATTAATAAATTGTGGTATATCCATACAATAGAATCTACTCAGCAGTAGAGTAGAATTAATTACTGCTACACACAATAAGGATGAATCTAAAAAGCATTCGACTGAGTGAGAAAAGCCATTCCAAAAGAGAACATACTGAATAAGTCCATTTGTATGAAAGTCTAGGCAACCTAATCTATAGTGACAAAAAAGATCAGTGGTGGCCTGGGGCTTGTGGGAGGACTGAGATGGGGCATAAGAGAACGTTTAGGATGATGAAAATCAAAATATTTTGAAAATAAAATGAAAATGAAAATATATACACATTAAAAAGGTACATATTAAAAGATCACAAGAGTTTCCCATGCAAGACATGGTTGGGAATTGATTATGGGGATAAAAATCAACAAATCAGTAAAATAAAACAAGAGAAGGGTTTTGCATAAGACCAATGATGACCAATTTGCCATAAATAAATAAACTCAGTGCTCAGCAATAAAGGACTTAAAAAAAAAAGGGCTCTATTGACAAGGGGCTTACTTCTGAGAATAATTAGTGAGGAAATCAGCCCTCTCAACTGGAACTCATTTCCTTTTCTTCTGAAAAGAGCTGCAAAACAAAACCCTGAGGCATCATTTGAGTTTACAAGGCCCAGGGCAAGACTGAAGGGCACAACTGCCTCCACTCTTGAGGAAGGAGGTTGTTTCTACTTAGAAGGGTAGGGTACTGGGTTGAGTCTTGAAAGATGGGAGAGAGAAGAGAGCAACTCATGGGGACTCCATTCTTGCGGAAGCCTTAGTCTAGAAGGGACTTTCTTCATACATCTGAAGAGCCTGTAGTGTCACAGAGTTTCTCCTACACTGAACTCCTGTTTTGAGCTCCACTTCTCCTCCAGTAAAGAACTCCATCATAGCCCTGCTTGTTTGTTCTTGTGGATGCTGATTAGCAGAATAAGGCAGCCTAACGAAGGCATGACCTGAATGCATTATTTCCATTAATTAGCAGACTCAACACTGGTTTTCAGCAGTAGAGGAGACTCTCATAAGACCCCTTGCCATCTGGCACAAGGTACCGCGGGACAAAATGCCCTGATTGTTCCACAAGCCGAGAAGGAACTCCCCCACACCTGAGCTATATTCATCTGCGTCCCTGGGATGTCCATCATTCTTAAGATTCAGCATCTCTACTTCCTGACTTCTACTGAGAGCCAACCATTTTGCCATAGCTCTCATTCAAAGCTCTGCAAGAAAATAATCCGATTGGCTAAAAAGAATCCGATTCATTAGCTGATAGAGATAAACCATTGTAAAACGATGGGAACCTGTGGGAAAACCTCCCTTTCTGCTATCTGCAAATCTGAGCTTTTCTTTGTTGCCAAGCGTGAAGCCACATGCACTTGATGAGTGAGAGGAATGTCTGTCAGTAAGAAAAGAAAAGGAGCAAAGAGAGTGATGGAAGCAGAGCCAGCAAAATAAGAAAGGAACAAATATTTGAGGGAATCTTGGTAAGAATAGATGCTTTCCAGAAAAGATTACAGAATTGGAAAGGAGTCTACAAATGGTCCATTAGGAAGATTACCTGAGCATGTGGAAAGGCGAGAGGCTTTCAGGAGGAAGTGGTTCACACTGATGAGTGGACTCTGCTGTGAAGTGTCCAGGAGCCCAGAGTCCCCGTACTGAAGGTGTACTTGGTAACCTGGCCCTGAGGCCAATCAAATGTGCTCAACTCCTTAAATAGGCTCCTGCAGTGCTTTGGTCCTTTACCCAACACCATTGACCTCTTTCTGAGCCTGAGATGGGTACCACTGCCATCTCTGGCCTAGTGGAAAATAGGGTGGTATCTGAGAGTCAGAAAACTCTACATCCGTTCCCTGCCTGGCCATTGACTCTTGCTTTGACCCAGTGTAAACCATAAGCCTCCCTCATTGGAGTGTGCCTCGCCCAGAAAATGAACCTTCTCATGCTTCCAGTGGATCGATCACATCTTGCCGAGGACCCTTCCACTCCCTTCTTAGATTTCTGCCACCCACCGGTAGTTATTTCCCGCTTCCAGCACTCCAGCAGAGGAAAGGAAATACATCTACATTTCACTTCTTTGTAGTCTTTGGGGGTGGGGTCAGTGGAGGGTAGTGGGAAAGGAAGATGAAACTAACTGGCCCATATAAGGCCTGGAGATTTTCTGGTTCTTAGTGCTACATGTAATTAGCAATAGCAATGGACATGCTGGAGCTTTTCTCTTCAGTTTACTTGAAATCTAACACCAAGGGCAGTGTAGGCTAATGAAAAACCATAAGCTATGGAGCCAGACAAATCTGGGTTCAAATCCTCACTTTGCCACTTATTAGCTATGTGACTTGGAACAAACCAATTAGTGTCTCTGAACCTCAGTTTTGCCATCTCTAATATGGAGACAATACTGCTGACCTCGGAGGTTTGCGGTGAAGATTAACGGAGGTAATACTTGTGAAGAACACAGAACAATGCCTGGCGTGCAGGAAGCCCCCGATGACTGGTAGTGATTGTTATTTACTATGAATTCTCACCTTCCTTGACTTCTTGGAGCATTTGACTATTGACCTCTTTCTTCCCTGAAGCTCTACCGCTCTCCTTCCTAGTCAACATAGTCATGTTCAATAAAAGGGACACAGATTGCCAGCGATTCAGAGACCTCTCTGTTCACTGTGCTTTTCCGAATCATTTTTGAAATTTTCAAAACTTTGGGTCTCAGATCTAAGACCCAGAGTGCCTACCAAGGATCCAGGCTCAAGGACAGATCTTTCCTCTGTGTCTGGAGTGTATACAATGTAACTGGGTTTGAGCTCTGGTGAAAGATGATAAAGAAGGTTTCCAACTTTTTGTCAGAGCACGTTTCCAAGCTTATCTCTGTTCCTAGCTCTCCTTGTGCCTCCCAGGATGTCTTCACTGGCTTCTTATCTTTACTGTCACCTATATCTTTCCAGACACTGCTCTTTCCCTCAATACTTCATTTCACGTGTCTTCTTTCCCAGGAAGTAACCACTGCTGTCTCCACGTCAGGTCGTTTTCATCCCGCCTAGAATGCCCTTCTGTAACCTCGTCCTCGTCAAAATCTACGCAGGCCATTTTAAGTTTCCTGTGGATCAAGGACTAAGGTGCTGGGGAGGTGGTGGCTGGAGAACTATCTGAGAGGGTTCCTGTCCTTACAACGCTTACGACTTCTTTAGGAAAATGGAAAGCAAACATTTTTAAATGAACTTCATATCCTCCCAAAAACACTCAAGAAACATTTGCTAAATAAATCGAATCTTGATTAAGCATCTACTATGTACAGGGTACTCTACTGAGACCAGAAATACAGAGCATTATAAACTACTATCCTCTAATAGCCAACTATGTTAGGATAAACTAGGATATGATAGAGTAACCAAACAAGACTCTTGGTGGTGTCTTATAAGAGCAAAGGTTTACTTTTCACTCATGCTACATATCCGTCGCAGGTCGGCAGGAAACACTGCTCCACATCTTCTCACTCTGGAACCCAGCCTGATTGCAAAGCCACTCAATTGTTGCTGATCACCATGGCAAAGGAAAACAGAGCTCTGGAGGGTCTTGAATTAGCCATTATATGCCTTGACCTTAGAAGTAATGTGTGATAGCTCCCTGGCTGCAATAGTGACATAGCCCCATCCAACCACAAGAGGGCCAAGAAGTACAGTCCTCCAACGGGCTTAGAATGCAGAAAGCCAGAAATATTTGATGAATAGTATTAACGACCTCCAAATATATCATCCAGCAGTGAGACAGAATGGCCACATGAATAAAAACGATGGAAAGTAGTCTGTGCTGAATCGAAACCAAAAATAGATTACAGGAGAACAGAGCATGGGGACAATCACAAAACCCAGGGTGGTCAGCAAAGGCTTCATGGAGGACCTGCTCCAAGCCTGGAAGGAAGATAGGTTTCAGAGAAATGGTGAAGAGGGGGAGGATGGGAGAGGGTATTCCGGTGGGGGACGGGTGCAACAGAGGAGCGGTGGCGGGAATGCTTGTAAGCCATTTGGAAACAATGAAAATACTGCGTGGCTACAGCTGGGAGGTCATGCACCATGTAATGTAGGAGAATTGCATAGTGATAAGATTTTTAACGTTCTTGAATGCAAATCTAAGAAACTTAGACTTGGTTCTGTTGACAAATCAGGGAACTGAGGGAGGCTAAGAAGGTAGGGCTCTGGTTCCTTCCTTCTCTCTTCCCACTTTAAGCTGAGCAGCTTCATCTTGATCCGCTTGATATGTTGAGTTCCATGTAAATTTTTGTTTTTAAAAAGTTTTCTGCTAGCAGATCTTAAAGTCTCATCACAAGAAAAGAAAATTTTGGTAACTATGTATGGTGACAGATGTTAACTAGATGGAATGTCGTGATTATTTCACAATATATACAAATATTGAATCCTTATGTTGTACACCTGAAACTCACATAATGATATACATCAATTATACCTCGATTTTTTCTTAAATAAAAAAAAAAGTTTTCTGCTGCTTTAAAAAAAAGTTCAAAAATCCCTGGTGTCAGCAATACGGAACCCTTTTCTCTCTAGTTTTTGAGCATAGAGTCTTAGAATTTGGACCTCAGAGGCCATCTCATCTGTTATGTATCAAAAGCAAAACTCCTCGTTAAACAACCTTTGCCTTCACTCTTAAAACACCTCCAGTAATGAAAAAATTAGTATGTGTCAAGATAGTACGCTCCATCACTGGACTCCTCTCATTTTTAGGAAGTTATTTCTGTTGAACCAGAATTTATCCTCCTGTCACATTTACCCATCTTCCCAATTCCTGCTCTCTTACAGCGACAGAGAATGAGTGCAAAAACAATTCCACGTCAAATACCTGAAGACAGTGATCGTGAGTCCGTTTGGTGTTTTCTTCTCCAGCTAATCATCCCAAGTTTCTTCTGCCCACACTCAAAGTAGGCAACATGTCCTCTTGTCATTCTGGTGAGATCCCTCAACATACTCCTCTTCCTTTCTCAAAGCAGGCAACACCCGAAAGAGTGTGTTTTAAGAAGGATAAGGCCCAGTAGTTTGACTATACAGGCCTCCCTCCAAATTAGACTGTATTCTGGGTCCAAAGGCTGGGGGGTAACTTATGTGGTTGAAGCTGGGTACCTGAGGGTTCCTGTAAATATTCAGTAAGAACATGATTACCTTTCAAGCTTGTTTCCAACACAGACATAGACAAAAAGAAGTTAATCTTGTCAATTTGCTGTTTTCTTGTTTAACCTGAAGTGTGTCTTAACGGTCACAAGGATTTCTGAGCTTGTTTTACAGAAGAAAGAGAATGCCTTCAAGGAAGTTAAGATCACCAGATCACCACCACCACCAGGACCACCACCACCACCACCCCCACCACCACCGCCCCGCCCCCACAACACCCCACCCCCCAGAAGTCTGATTGCCCAGGGGCTTATCTGGAGTGAGAAAAATGGATTACCCCTTTGTTTCTCTGAAACATCTCCTGCCAAGCCACTTAGCTCTATGAAACCTGCTGTTTTCATCTCTTGTTAAGGGGATTTGAGAGAACTTATCCTCTAGGCTTCTCATTTTGTTTGGCCAATTCAAATAAACCTTTCTCTGTCTACAGGCACTGACATCTCAGTGATTGGCTTCTTGTGCATGGCACACAAACTTGCGATTAAGAGGTTCGGTATTATGGTCGTTCAGTTTGAACCTCCATGAATAACCGGGAACCTAAGATAATCAATGTACCTAAGGCAGGATACTATTATAGTTAAGAGCAGAGGGGCTGGACGTAGATGTATGTGGATGATATCCTGGGTCTACCATCTATTAATTGGGTGTGTAGGGGAGGAGGACATTTCCTCTCCCCAAATGGGGGTTCGTCTGGCTGGAGAACGAATTAAATTCACATGAGACAGAATAGCAAGAGAAAATTAAACAAAGCTTTAATGAGGAACCATGGCCCGGGGCCTTTCTTCCCGAAGGAAGAAAGGGCACCAAAGAAGTGGGGTGCACAGAGTGGTTATATAGCCCCAAACAGGGTGTTTCACATGTGACTGAAATGTCCCTCCCACAATAGTCACAAGATTGCCCTGTTGGCACAGTGCTTGATGGACACAGCAGGTAATGGTCTGCTATCTCGGTGGGCGTAGCAGGAGGCAAGTCTATGTCTGGAGCTGGGTGGTCACAGGTGAGCGCAGCAGCAATCGGTTCCTAGCCTAAGGAAAGATGCTTAATCCTTAAGGAATGCCAAAATTGGGAGGGGGAGGGAAGTCAGTTACAGGAGGTTACCAGACTAGCACAATAAAATGCAGATTTTAAGTCCTTGCCTTTGGTATTGATTAAGAGTTTTTGGAGAGTAGGTCATCGCCTTTCTTCTTCCTGGTACAGAGAGGGAGGCACCTTTTACAGATAGAGATTTACCTTACAAATGTAAACGTGTCCTAACAAAGGGCAAGTTCCATTCCTCCTTCCCTGTCCCAGTTTATCAAAAGCAATCAGCCTCAAATAATCCTGATGCCAAAGAGACATATCTTGGGGTGGCCAATTCCAGGTCCCCACAGGTGACTTTAAATAAATTACTGACCTTCCCTGAAACTCAATTTTCTGATCAAGAAAATAGGTTGTTTTAGGTCAGGTTTCCCTAGAAGCAGAGTCTGAAATAGAGATTTGGGTGCACATGATTTCCTAAGGGAGTACTCTCAGGAAAAAGAGAGTGAGGGAACAGGACAGGGCAGGGGGAGGAGCTAAGCAAGGATGTGGTCTGGCTGAGACCGTCTTCAGCCTGATCCCAAAGGGAACTCTGGAGTGAGAATGCACCACACAGTTGGTCCTACCTTGAGGCAAGGAGGCCATCCTCGTGCATCCCTGTCTCAGTCAGTCTTGGCTACAGGCTGCCCCTGAGGGGAAGATGATGCAACCTTCTGGGCAAAGTAGCTCCCGTTCCATTTGGCCAAGGGCAATTCTCCAGAGAAGGGGACAGCTGTGACCCTAGCAGCAACACCAGCAGCAACTAGGGATAGGAACCCCAGTCCATGAAGGAGTCTGGTCAATGTATCGACAACATCCTCTACTGTTGATCATAATGTTGATAATAAAATAACGGCATGTATTGCAAAAACTAATTGTGTCAGCTACACAAAGTAACGAAGATTCTCTCCTTGCCAAATTCTATTCAGGCTCCCCTGAATTCTTTAGCAACTAGGTCTCAAATTTTGAATTTCTGTGTTTGTCTCTGCATTGTCCAATTTTAGCAAGAATTCTGCCAGAGTGGTTTAACTAGAATCCCCCCGTCCTCCATATCTGATCACCCTCAATATCTAATCAGGTTCCTCAGCCTCTGCCATCCCACGAAGGTGATATCTAACCCCCTTACCCCTGCTGTTTCCTGCTGTGGACTGAATGTTTGTGTCCCTCCCAAATCCATATGTGGAAATCCTAATGCCCAATTTGATAGCATTAGAAGGTGGGGGCTTTGGGAGGTGATTAGGTCATAGGGTGGAACTGTCATGAATAGGATTAGTGCTTTGGAAAACAGGGGGCCAGCCCGGTGGTGCAGAGGTTAAGTGCCCACATTCTGCTTTGGCGCCCAGGGTTGGCTGGTTCAGATCCCGGGTGCAGACATGGCAGCCCTTGACACGCCATGCTGTGGTAGGCATCCCACATATAAAGTGGAGGAAGATGGGCACGGATGTTAGCTCAGGGCCAGTCTTCCTCAGCAATAAGAGGAGGATTGGCAGCAGATGTTAGCTCAGGGCTAACCTTCCTCAAAAAAAACAAGAAAAGAAAAGAGGCCACAGAGCTTCCTTGCCCCTTCCACCATGTGCCATGTGAGGTTATAAAGAAAAAGACAACCGTCTATGAGGAAACAGACTTTCACCGGATACCAAATCTGTCGGCACTATGATCTTGGACTTCCTAGCCTCCAGAACTGTGAGAAATAAATATTTGTTGTTTATAAGCCACCTGGTTTATGGTATTTTTTTGTAGCAGCCTGAACGGACTAAGACATTTTCTTGGTGTTTTTTTTTTTTTTTCAAGATTGGCACCTGAGCTAACGTCTGTTGCCAATCATCTTTTTTTTCTTCTCCTTCTCCTCATCCACCTGCACCTCCTCCTCCTCTTCCTCCTCCTCCTCCTCTTCCTCCACCTCCTCCTCCTCTACCTCCTTCTCCTCCCCATCCTCTTCCTCCTTCTTCTTCTTCTTCTCCCCAAAGCCCCCCAGTACATAGTTGTATATTCTAGTTAGAGATCCTTCTGGTTGTGCTCTGTGGGACACCACCTCAACATGGCCTGATGAGCAGTGCTAGGTCTGCGCCCAGGATCTGAACCAGCAAAACCCTGGGCCACCAAAGTCAAGCCTGCAAACTTAACCGCTTGGCCAGAGGGCCAGCCACATTCCCTCTTAAGTAATTCTCCATCCACTGACCCCACCCTGCTCCTTGGCTATGCTGTATTCAGAATTGAGCTCAGTCCTATACTGAGGTCTCTTTTCTCCTATTGGAATAGTCCTGAGTAAAATTTGTTTTTACTACTTTTTTTTTATTGCAGTAACATTGGGTTATAACATTGTATAACTTTCAGATGTACATCGTAATATATTTCAAATTCTGTGCAGATTACATCATGTTCACCACCCAAAGACTAATTACCATCCATCTCCACACACATGTGCCTAATCACCCCTTTCGCCCTCCTCCCCTCTGGTAACCACCAATCCAACCTCTGTTGCTATGTGTTTGTTTGTTGTTGTTTTTATCTTCTACTTATGAGTGAGATCATATGGTATTTGACTTTCTCCCTCTGACTTATTTCACTTAGCATAATACCCTCAAAGTCCATCCATGTTGTCACAAATGGCTGGATTTCATAATTTCTTAACGGCTGAGTAGTATTCCATTGTGTATATATATCACATCTTCTTTATCCTTTCGTCTGTCGATGGGCACCTAGACTGCTTTGTTTTTACTACTTTTAACTGCTCTTCAGGTTTGGTTTTTCTTTGATGAAAGTAAAACAAGTAAAGTACTTGGTAGAGTGTCTGTTACATAGAAATTACTTAACAAATGTTAGCCATTGTGATATAATAAGAAATATATATATTTTGGTCTTTGTCCTTAGCTCCTGGCCAGAGCTCCTAAAACCTTTGCAATTTCCTAGCAATAAAGGTGCTAGGAACATCTTTTGTTCTAATATTTGGTTATTGACCCTGGTTAGTGACACTGACTTCCTAAGTCCCTTTGAATTTCCTGGGTTATAGGAGTGTCTTTTACTCTAATGAGGCAACACTGGGTGGGCTCCTAGATAGCTTCAGTATGGGGGCTGGTCACCAGAAAGACCAAGCCGTAATTAGAAGCTTGGAACTTTCAACCCATCCTCTGGGGAGGGGGGAGGGGCTGAAAATTTAGTTAACAATGTATCATGCCTACATGAGGAAGCCTCCATGAAAATCCCTAAACTGCAGAGTTCGGAGAGCTTCCAGATTGGAGAACATATCCGTGTGCCAGGAGGGTGGCACGCCCCAGCTCCACGGGGGAAGAAGCTCCTGTGCTGGGGATTCTCCCAAACTTTGTCCTGTGTCTCTCTTCCATCTGGTTGCTCATCTGTATCCTTTATTGAATCTTTTATTATATAATAAGCATAAATATAAGTAAGTGTTTCCCTGAGTTCTGTGAGCCATTCTAGCAAATTATGGAACCCAAGGAGGGGGCCACAGGAGCCCCAGTTTATAGCTGGTTGATGAGAAGTACAGGTGACAACCTGGGACTTGTGGTTGGTGTCTGAAGTGGGGGCAGTTTTGTGGGCCTGAGCCCTTAACTTGTGGAGTCTGATGCCAACTCCAGGGAGATGGTGTCACAACTGAATTGAATTGCAGGACACCAGCTAGTGTTGGAGAAGTGGTCAGAATGGGGTAAAAACCCACACATTTGGTGACCAGAAGTGAGGTGGTGTGAGTAATACAGAGAAGAAACAGAGAGTATTTTCTTTACAGCACTGTTGTTGATGTTAAGATAAGCATCACTTGCTTCAGTCTTATCTCCCATCCCATAGGTTGCCTTTTCATTTTGTTAATCACTTTGTTTGTTGTGCAGAGGCTTTTTACTTTGATGTAGTCCCACTTGTTTATTTTTGCTTTTACTGTTCATGCTTTTGGTGTCATATCCATAAAATCAGTGCTAGGACCAATGTCAAAGAGCTTTGTCTTTAGGCTTTATTCTAGGAGTTTCATGGGTTCAGGTCTTACATTTAAGTCTTTAATTCATTTCGAGTTAATTTTTGTGAATGGTGAAAGGTAGAGGTCCAGTTTCATTGTTCGCATGTGAGTATCCAATTTTCTCAACACAGACTATCTTTTCTCCAATGAGTATTCTTGGCTCCCTTGTAAAATATTAGTTAAACCTTATATGGGTGGGTTTATTTCTGAACTTTCATTCAGTTCCATTGGTCTATGTATCTATTTTTATGCCAGTTCCATCCTGTATTGATTACTATAGCTTTGTAATATAGTTTGAAATCAGGAAGTGTGATGCCTCCAGCTTGTTCTTTCTCAGGATGGCTATGGATATTTGGGATCTTTTGTGGTTCTATATGAATTTTAGGATTTTTCCTATTTCTTTAAAAAAGTGTCATTGGAATCTTGATAGGGATTGCATTGACTCTATTGATGTCTTTGGGTAGTGTGGACATTTTTACGATATTAATTCTTTTGATCTGTGAACACAAAGTATCTTTCCATTTATTTGTGTCTTCTCAATTTCTTTAATCAAAGTCTTGTAGGTTTCAGCTACAGATCTTTCCCCTCCTTGGTTAAATTAATTTCTAAGTATTTTATTGCTTTTGATGCTATTGTTAACAGGATTGTCTTTCTTTATTACTTGTTCAGGTAATTCATTATTAGTGTATGGAAATACAACCAATTGTTGTATGTTGGTTTTGTACCCTGCAGCTTTGTTGAATTCATTTATTAGTTCCAACAGCGTTCTGGTGGAGTCTTTAGGATTTGCTACATGTAAGATCACGTCGTCTGCAAACGGAGGGAATTTTACTTCTTCTTTTCCAATTTGGATGCCTTTTATTTCTTTTTCTTGCCAGACTGCTCTGGCTAGGATTTCCAAGATTATGTTGAACAGAAGTGGCGAAAGTGATCTTAGAGGAAAAGCTTTCAGCCTTTCACAACGGCGTGTGATACCCTCTGAGGTCGGGGATTGGGGGCGAGGGTTGCTTCTGGTTGGACGCTATGTTTGTGTGGACCTGCCGGCTGGGCTCTGCATTCAACCAGGGCCGCTGACTGTGCTCTCTGGTCAGGTAGGACCATTAAAAGAGCTTGGCAATCACTTCTGGTTGCTCGAGGCCTCAGGCTATGTTTCCTGGCAGGGTCACTGTTCTGGCTCTCTGGTTATGCAGGCCCAGAGGCTATACTTAACAACTGGGCAGGGCTGCTGGCTTAGCTCCCTGCCCACGTGTGGTTGTAGGATGGGCTCCCTGGCTGCCCAGGTTCCCTGGCCAGGCTTCCTGGTCAGCAGGACTGGAGGCTATACATAGCAGTAGTGCAAGGCTGCAATGGATGGTCATAGAATGAGCTCCACAGCTGGTACGGCTCATTGGCTTGGGACCCAAATCAGGCAGAACTGCAGCTGAGCTCTCGGGCCAGATGGGGTCATCAGCTTGGCTCTGCAGATGGGCAGAGCTGCCAACTGGGATCACTGCCTGGGCTCTGCTGCAAGCAGGAATGTGGTCCCCCAAGATCTGAGCACCAGTTAATGTAAGCCCCACCTCCCTTCTCCATCTCTATCTGATCCCCTATAGTCAAATCTAGCAGGTTCCCCCAGTAATTCCCATGACTATCCCTCCCCTATCAGCAGAAAACTAGAGCTTTATTTTCTGAGGAGGCTGATACAAAGAGTCTCTGGATAGGGGGACAGGGACATGATGCCAGTTGAGAGCAGGGGTATCATGTGGAACACAGGAGAGTTAGGTGAGGTTTTACATATTCCATGTTTCCCATCTCACTTTGAGGACAGCACAGGCAGACCTACACACTCTGAGCAGGACTGTGGAGGATTCTGCCCAGGGAAATCCAATGCCAACCTCAGAAAAAACCCGAAGACATAGACACTTTATGTCTTAGTCTTTTGGGGGCTGTTATAACAAACTACCATAGACTGGATGGCTTAAACAATAAATATTTATTTCTCACAGTTCTGGAGCCTAAGAAGTGCAAGATCAAGGCACCAGCAGATTCATTGTCTGGTGAGAGCCCGGGTCCTTGTTCGCAGATAGCCGTCTTCTCACTGTGTCCTCACACGGCAGAAGGGGTGGGAGAGCTCTCCGGGGTTTCTTTATTAAGGGCACTAACCCCATTCATGAGGGCTCCATAAGGATTGTAGAGTGTTCTCAGGGATATCTAGCCCGTCCAAGAGAAAAATCCTGAAGACACAGGCACTGTGTTTTAAGCCAGTTAGCAGAGGCCCACTCCAAAATATAAGCATGTAACCAAGAACTACTCACCAGGTGAGGAAAGCTTCTGACATTAAAGAAAGGTCAAAGAGAAAAAAGCAAATAAAAAGAAACAGAGTAGGTAAGGGATAATATCATCAGAAAAATCATCAAAATCTTCAGAAAAATAAGAGAAGCTATTGAAACCATGAAACAAGAACAGGATGCTATTTTTAGAAAGAAAGAAAAAATAAAGAACGAGAAAAAAATTTCAGAGTATAAAAGTACAAAGATGAACTTTCTAGAAATATGATTAAAAAGACACAGATAAAAGCAGTAAAGAAAATATAAGAAAATTAGAGAATCAGTCAGGGAATCCGACCTTTGAAAAATAAGGATTTCAGAAATAGACTACAGGCAAAACAAGGGGCAGGAAATGCAAAGAATTAAGTCAAGAAAAGAATGGCCTAGAATTGAAGGACACGAGTTTGCAGACGGACGGGGCGAATTGAACGCGCAACAAAACTGATTGAAATCATCCTGCAAGAAATTCAAGCAAATCATTATGAAATTTCAACAACCTGTAGTTAAAGAGAAAATCTTAAAAGCTTTCAGAGAGAAATAACAGATCACCTACAAAGAGAGGAGATTCAGAATTGCTTCAGATGTCTCCACGGTGGCATTAGGTGTTGAAACACAATGCAGCAATGCCTTCAAAATTCTGAGAGAAAACCATTTCTAGTAGAGAATGGGCAACCAAACTACTAACGCAAGTGTGAGATTAGTGCATTGAGGTCAGACATTTTCAGAAAGCTACCAGGAGGTGCTCTGCCAAAATAAAGGAGGAAGTCAAGAAAGACCTAGGATCCAGAAAGCAAGGCATTCATCTCATGAGAAAATCAAAGAGAATCCTTAAGATGACGTGAATGGAGATCCGAAAAGGTCGCGGGTGTAAGGCTTCTAATTCAGAGTGGAGCAGGTCCAAGTGCCCAGGGAGAAAGGTCTCCAGGAAGATAAAACTGATAAAGCACCTAATGGTTGTGAACACATTCAAAGGAGATGGAAGATAGCCAAATTCTCATCTTCCATAGCAGGAATTCAACAGATAATACCTAAAACTGAAAACAGAAATTAACAATACAAATAAGCATATTATGTGTGGATATGGAAGTAAAATCCACAGAAACAACCAAGAGATGTGAAAGTGGTTTTCTTTGGAGAGCAAGAAATGGAGGAAGGAAAAGGGGTGACTCCTATATTTATTATAGTCTTTTATTCAAAGTTGATTCTTAAAATTAAGTGGATGTATGGTTTTGAGGAAAATTTTAAACTAAATATAAAAAAATTAAAATAGTATGTACAGAGAGAAGCAAGGGAGGAAGAATTAGGCCTAAGGGTTAACAGTTTCCTGCTTAACTCTTCAGCCTCTGTAACAATCCCAGAAAACAGGACCCCACTGTAATGCTCTCGACCCCCAGCTTTTTACTTGAGAGATTCAAATAAATACAACATGCATTTTTATTTATACTGGCAACATTCCAGGAGGCAAGGAGCTATTTGCAAGCCTATATGCAGACCAGGATTTAGTCCCAGTACGTCCTCATGTTACTCACGTGAGTGGCATTGGGTGAATCACTTCACCAGTTTGAACCTCAGTTTCCCCATCCATAAAATAAAAGTGATGACAGTATCTACCTCTCGGATTGGCTGAAAGGATTAGCTGAGGTAATAGGTGTGCACCTAGCACATAGTAGGTCCAGTTTCCTCTCCTATCTATACTTCCTTTCCCACACCTCTTCCGCTTGAGTTTGATAAGTAAGGCATGTTATGAGAAAAATGCAGAAGTCAGCCAATGGAGTTTTAATAAAGCTCAGGAATCTACTGAGGCCAGACTCAGGGCAAGGTTATCTTCTTTTTCGTGCCCTCGAACTTCAAGCACTAAGTGACTTCAGTGGTAAATTCGGCTGGAAGTTGAGCTTCAGGCAGCACAGTTTACCGCTCTTGCAGAAAAGAAAGAACTTTTCGTTTTTGCCGCATTTCCCACGGCAGGTGCCATGAAGATTCCAGCATTTTTCAGCGCTGCCTGATACACAGAGAAAAAAAGAAGGGAGCTGACATCAGTCCTGAGGGGAAATAGGTCCTGGCTTGAGAGGACTAACAGCCAGGCAGGAAAGGGGGACCATAGAAAACGGGGGAGTCAGCTCCAGATTTATAGGGTGGTGGTAATACGTCTCACATCCTTTCTGGACAGCCCACTCCAATCCCAGCCCTTCCTGAACGTGCCCTCTCACGGGCTCAGTGGGTCATGAGGATTAGGATCATGGACAGTTGGAACCCACAGACCTGGATTTGAAATCTATCTACACAGCAAGCCAACTGGAAGATGCTGAGCAGATTACTTCCCTTCTCAGGTCATCAATTTCCTCTTTTCTAAAACGAACAGATTGCACCCACCTCAGAGCACTGTTGTGGGGATTAAGTGAAATAATGTATAAAAACCACTAGCTTTAAATAAATTCAGATATGACATGACAGGACCTCAGAACAAATTATAAATTTGAAAAATCATTTCATAAGTAAAGACTAAACTAGAAGAAACACATGATCAAATAAACACAAGAGGTAGTAGCTTAATAGAAATACAGGATGAAAAGAGGATGTTTTAATCAAAAAGAAAGGAAGAAAGAGATAAAAAGGAATCAACAGAAAATTCCAAATATTGATGATAGGCAAAAGAAATCCTATACAAATAATAGGAACCACTAAAGAAGAAAACAAAATCAAGGGACCAGAACAAATACTACAAACCGCTCAATACATTTTGCCAAAATAGAAAAAGATTTGAAAACATATACTGAAAGCGTCTATGGCATACTTGAGAATACTGACCCAAAGCAAGTTATATTCCAGTAAAATTACTGAACATTAAAGAAAAAGAATGCTTTGGGCATTCAGGCCAAAAAAATACAAAGTGACATAAGGGAAAAAAATTAAACTATACTTTTTTGTTAAAAAAAAAAATTAGAGGGCCCAGCCCCGTGGCCGAGTGGTTAAGTTTGTGCGCTCCCCTTCAGTGGCCCGCGTTTCACTGGTTCAGATCCTGCACGCGGACATGGGACTGCTCATCAGGCCATGCTGCGGCAACATCCCACACAGCACAACCAGAAGGACCTATAACTAGAATATACAACTACGTACCAGGGGTACTTTGGGGAGAAGAAGAAGCAAAGAAAAAAAAAAAGATTTGCAACAGATATTAGCTCAAGCGCCAATCTTTAAAAAATAAAAAAATAAAAACTAGACACATTTGACGATGCTTTATGCCAGAGAAAAAAAAATGGAGTCATATATTTAAGACACTCAAGTCAGGGCCAGCCCGGTGGCGCAGCGGTTAAGTTCACACGTTCTGCTTCTCGGCGGCCCGGGGTTCGCCAGTTCGGATCCCGGGTGCAGACATGACACCACTTGGCACGCCATGCTGTGGTAGGCGTCCCACATATAAAGTAAAGGAAGATGGGCATGAATGTTAGCTCGGGGCCAGTCTCCCTCAGCAAAAAAAAAAGAGGAGGACTGGCTGTAGTTAGCTCAGGGCTAATCTTCCTCAAAAAAAAAAAAAGAAGAAGAAGACACTCAAGTCAAGAAAAAGTGGGCAAACAATGTTACATCTGACAAAACTGACTTGCAAGTACAAGGGACAAAAACAAACTGTTATCAACACACTGAAACTCAGGAAATATTGTTCCCATGAGCCCTTCCTAAGGAATCTACTAGGGAAAGAGTTTTGGACAAACAAAGGAGGGAGGCTTTGACACAGGACTGGTAACAAACATTAAATATAAAGTTGCCTGTAGAACTAGAATTAATGAGGGTTAAAAGGAGGGAGCAGAGTATGTAACGGCTATATGTTCTGACAATATAGATACAGTAACATATCAAAATGGGAGAATAATGGTGAGAGCAAATGCAGAAATTTTAACTAGTTTGAATGATCATGTTGTGGTGGTATTACTACACTTAGACTATTGTATATGTAATGAAGAGTAAATCAAATGAGTGATTATGGGATATTCTAATTCTATCGTCTTCTGTGACCTTGAGAATCAGAATTCTCAGTATAAGAAAAAAGATACTGATGTGAATAGAGGAAGTTGGTTTTGAATCTGAGTTCTCAATTTGAATTGAAAGTACCAGTATAAACTCACACGTATTTTATTTTTAAATATGTGAGTGATAGATAGATAGATAGATGATTGATGATAGATAGATACATCATAGAATTTTTTCAGCTCTAGTCACTGAAAAAGGCTAGAAACATTGCATTGACCAACCAATAGAAATTAGTATCCCTGGCACCCATATTGTAGTCTTAAAATACCATTTCCCACTGAAATAAAAGAAACCAGGGCTTCTTGGAGATATGGCTTATTCTGGGTCTTGGGCGGGAAATTATAAGATGAGCCTGAAATATTCTGCCATACTAGATACAAAGGAAGCTATCAAAGACTGGTAGAGATGTATCAAAACACTCAAGAGCCAAAGTGAAGAGATTGCCACTGGTCAAGAAGAGGGAAATTTGTGTTTCCATAGGGATAACTGCAATAGATTGCACTCGTGGCTTAGAACCATAAGTTCAAAATAATATTTCAGAAAATCTAATGGCTCAACCTCAGAGGCTGACAAATAACAATTTCATTATCTTGCAAACTGATGGGCAAAGACAGGGTCAAGCATTTACCCTGTGTTCTCTGAACCTTCTAAACCCAAAGGTAACCAAAAGTAGATGAAGTGAAGCATCTCTTTATAAGTGGTTCTGCTAATACGTGAATGCTCTTCCCAACGTATCCACATGGCTCGCCCCTCAATTCCTTCATCTTGTTCAAATGTCACCTTTTCAGTGAGGAAGTTCCTTAACAGCCCTTTTTAAATAGCAAATCCGCTCCTCTGATATTTGCTATCCCCTCCCCTGTTTACTCTGTCGCTGCCTCCCTCCTCCCCACGGAATGTAAGATCTGAGAGGACAAGGATCTTGTTTGTGTGACTGGTTGGTGGGTGGGGTGTGGGCGGGTGGTCGGTTCACTGCTCTGTCTCCAGCACCTGTCACAGTGCCCGGCCCCTGGAATCCACTAACAATATTTATTGAATAAATGAATTATTTAACTAAGTAATGACATATCCACTGTCCTCTAAATCCAGCTGCCAAGATGGGAAGGAAAAGGGAGAGAGGAGGGTAAAAGCAGAAACACTGAAAGACTAAACATTCACTCAAAGCAGAATAAATTAATCTGAGGGTGTTTTAAACCAGAAAAGATATGTAATTATCTGCTGAGTTTATCTGCAGCCCGCGTGCCCTTTGCAAGCTCCAACTTTCCTGCCAGCAGGATGGAAGTTCCTGGGAAAGTTCAGATGAGTTATAGAAAATAGAGAAGCTACAGTTGTTTGTTGCACACCAAAATTTCAGTGTATTCCATGTTGACCTCTCAATCTAATACATTATTTCAAATAGAGAAACAAGTAGATTGGAACTCAGAGCAACCAAGTAGCTTACTGGGGGTCACAGAGCTAATAAACGGTGGAGCAGGTTCTCACCTGGGATTTGGAGGGCCTTCCCTCCTCCCCAGGTGAATGGTGTTTCGTGTGTGTGTCTACCATGAGCAGACACAAGGTGTGAGTCCAGAGTGTTCCCAAGCAGCGCGCTCAGGTCCTGACCCTGAGGAAACGTCAGGGAGATGCCTGGAGCGTGGTGGGGATGGAAGCTCCGGTCAGATGAGAAGGGGTAGACGGTCCTAGCACCCTGCGCTGGGAAAGTCTGACGAGGGCCCTTCTCTACTTAAAACCTTTCCACGGCTCTAGTTCAGGGGCTGGCACAGACAGGCAATGGTAATGAGATTCCGTCTCCCTTAAGGCAGTTGTGAATAGTGTGAAATCCAAGGGGTTATCGTGAGAAAAGGTCGCTTTCCATGCTTTCGCTGACCTCCCCCATGCCCCTCACAACCTAGACCACCTGCCCCTGACCCTTGGAGCTGACCAAAGAGAGGGGGTCCGAGGGAATAAGGGAAAAGTCTGGGGTCATTGTTGGTGCCTGAGGTCTGGCACCTGCCACCAGCGAAGCTGGCTGTCTGGGTGCCGGTTCCCCTATTCTGTGGGTTTAGAAAATAAAGAAGCTACATTTGCAGAGCAAAGTTTCAGTATGTTCAGTGTTAATCCTTCAACCTGATTTATGATTTCAAATTGATAAATGAGTAAATTGAAGCTCAAAGGAGCCAAGGAGTTTCCCGGGGATATCACAGAGCTAGTGAATTGTGGGGCGGGGTCTAACCCAGGATTTGGGGGCTCTCCTCTCTTCCCCAGATGAGAGGTGTTTCACCTGCCACCTGCCAGCCCATCCTCCCGGGCCCTGGAGCGCCCTGACCAAGACCCACTCTCCACCCCTCACCCCCTGAAGAGGTCCAGGTTACCTGGAATGACCTGGGACAAGAGCAGCAGCACCGCCAGAGTCAGCAGGAAAGGCTTCATGACTTCAGCCAGCCCCAGGAGTAGTCTCAGGTCTGGTGAGTTGACGACAAATGGAGGAGAGCTCTGGGCTCTCTTCTCCCTCTAATCAACTGGGACAGATGTCACCTACACGTGCCCTCAGCTGCCCACGGGAACAGCCCGCCCTGGAACAGCCTGCCTCCCTCGGACTTCTCAGCCACTATCCCAATGCCCCCCACCACAGAGGGACCACACATTCCCGAGCTGATGCGCCTCCCTTTGCCCAACGTCTTTTAGGGACCAGCAGGGAGAAATCATACAACAGCCAGAAGGATTTTTTTTTAAACATATGTCAGCCCTTGTTATAACTTGAAACCCTCCTAGACTCCATGTCACACATAGAAAAAACTGCAGTCTTTTTTTTTAAAGATTTTATTTTTCCTTTTTCTCCCAAAGCCCCCCGGTACATAGCTGTGTGTTTCTAGTTGTGGGTCCTTCCAGTTGTGGCATGTGGGACGCCACCCCAGCATGGCCTGATGAGCGGTGCCATGTCCGTGCCCAGCATTCAAACTTGTGAAACCCTGGGCCGCCAAAGCAGAGCGTGCGAACTTAACCACTAGGCCACGGGGCCAGACCCAAAAAAATGCAGTCTTTACTAAGCCTTAGAAAGCCCTACATTATCTGGTCTAGAGAACCACCTTTGTCACAGTTTTAACGTAAGTTAAGCAAACTCCTTTTTTTAAAATGTAACTTTTCAATTTGGGAATGGGGGAGTAGAGACAGGAAGATGTTCATTCAGACCTTGGGAAGAATGTGTTTCTCTGATTATCTTCTCTCTAAGAGAAGAGGCCCCACTGCCTAAAATGCTTTGCTTCAGGGAGGATTTCGGCATTGAGGGTGAGAGAGGGAAGAGTTGAAAATAATCAGCAACATGTGGTAGCTGTGCCACTCAATTGCTGTGTGACCTTGGGACAGTCACTTTCCCTCTCTGGGCTTCAATCTCACCCATGAGCAGATAGGAATAGATGGGCTGCAGAGATCAACAGAATCCTCATATGCGTGGGTTCTCTGAATGCTAAAAAAGCACAGAAAATGGAATGCTGCAGAACTCCGTGTTTTCACCACCAATACAGGCCAGGCTAATTGAGTTTACACGTAAGGATTCTCAAGGCTGCCCTCATCAGGCTTCAACTCTCTTTACACACTGGGATCAGAGGCCTCTTCCCTTGATACTTACATCCAATAGGCTATATGGCACTTGGCAAACCACGGTGCCACTTTGGACCTGCTCCTTGTATAGCTGATGCACAAAGATTTGCTCTGGTTATTATAAAGGCTTAGTATTCTCCCCAAGATCCTTGAGTGGGTCACAACAGACCACGCAATTTCGGGAATGGGGTCCATGGGATACTAATGAAGGAGCATGGAAGACCCTATGCTTACACGGTAAGACACTGTTTCACATTCACAGGTACTTGGGGTTAGGATTTGAAGATGTCTTTTGCGGGGGCACATAAATCAACCCACAAGAGACAATTTTTTGAAATTCCTATTGTGAGCGAAATTGAACATCATTTCCTATACTTTTTTTTTTTTTAAAGATTTTATTTTTTTCCTTTTCTCCCCAAAGCCCCCCGGTACATAGTTGCATATTCTTCGTTGTGGGTCCTTCTAGTTGTGGCATGTGGGACGCTGCCTCAGCGTGGTTTGATGAGCAGTGCCATGTCCGCGCCCAGGATTCAAACCAACGAAACACTGGGCCGCCTGCAGTGGAGCACACAAACTTAACCACTCGGCCACGGGGCCAGCCCCTCATTTCATATACTTAAAAGCCCTTTTTTATCTTTCTTTGTGAATTGTCTATTTATATTTTTGTCCATTGTTCTATAGGATTTCTTTGGTAATTTCTTCCCCTTCATTTTATTTTTCTGTTCTCTACTTCTGGAATTCTTATTTTTCAGATGTTGGGCTCCTCGGACTGATTCTCTAATTTTTTTATATTTTCTCTCTTGCTTTCCATTCCTTTGGGTTTTTTCCTCTAGTTTCTGGGATGTTTTTAACAAATTTATCTTCCAACCTTTCTATTAATCTTTCCCTTTTTTTGTTTTTTTTTTTTGTTTTTGGTGAGGAAGATTGGCCCTGTGCTAACATCGGTGCCCAGCTTCCCCTATTTTGTATGTGGGACACCACCACAGCTGGCTTGATGAGCAGTGCATAGGTCTGCACCTGGGATCCAAACCTGTGAACCCCGGGCCACTTAAGCAGAGCCCATGAACCTAACCACTACACCACCGGGCCGGCCCACTGTTAATCTTTCTTTTCCATTTTATGCTATCATATTTTTAATTTCTAAGAGTTCTTACTTATTGCCTGGCTTTTCCTTTTTATAGCATCCTATTCTTGTTTCATGGTTATAGTAACTTCTCTAATTTCTCTGAGGATTTTAATGACATTTTCCTCCCTGCATTATCTGTTTCCTATAAGTTGTTGGTTGGTTGGTTGGTCTATTTTATGAGGTGTTTTCCTCCAATCAAGGATCGTATGACTGATCATCCTTAACTATGGACTCAGATATAACAGTGTGCCATTGCAAAGCTTATTAGAAACTCCATGAGTGCTTTGTTCTAGTTGCTTTTGGTCTCTATTTGTCATAAGAGAGACTTCAATGATAATATTTATTTGTTGATATTTGAGAGTGAGGGGCTAAAATGCTGACTGAAGCTCTAAGCACATGGATGGGCCTTGCCAGTTGTGTCACTGACAGTAAGATGATTTGACTGGGCCATTCAGTGGAGAAATGCCAATGTCAGTATCTTCAGATATTTTCTGCTTCTCTATTAATCTCCTGCTAGAAATTTTGAGGGCTAAGTGGGGAATGAAAGCTGGAGGTTAAAGGGTTTTCCGGCAAGCAGTTTGCATGCTTCAGTTAAGCCTCATACTCTGTGTTTATTAAACTTACTTTCAATGATGCTTGGGATCCCCGAGTCCCGAGGCCTTCTGTATCATCCTTGCTAGAGAAAGTCTTTAAGCCTTTTGTCATGATTAGGGTATTGTAGTATTGTAGGCTTAAGGTGATGGCTATCCGTATAAAAGGGAGAAGAGACAGAGCATCTAAGGATTTGGTTCTTAAACATCCTTTCAACCAAAACTCCACGTTTTAACTCTTCCACATTTCTCCTTATTTCTAGATGGACATGGTACCACCGGATTCTGCGCTCTTATTTATTCTGTGGTTTAAATTGGGTTAGTTCTTGGTTTTTCCCGCTGTCAGCTTTAATTCACTTTTCTTTAGTCTGTTACTGTATTTCCAACCCATCCATCTGCTTTCTAGCTTCCACATTGTTATTGTCTTCTGCACCTCATTCTCCCTTTATTAGTTTATGACTTTAAAAAAAAAAAAACTCCTTGGTTGCTGTAGTTTAAGTGGGATTTGAGGCATGAATGACTAAAGATGAGTGTATTTTACCCCAAAAGTCCAATAGTGTGCTTTTAAAAATTATGTTTTTTTACTTCCGATGCCTAAAAATGCTATTAATTTTTGTGTTTTTTAACCAGAAACTATTAATATGGCAAATTATATTAACTGATTTTCTAATTTTAAATCAAACCTGCATTCCTGTGATAAAACCAATTTAGTGACAAAGTATTAACATTTTTATATATTTCTGGATTTTCTGCGCCAACAATGTGTCTAAGATTCACATATCTATGTTCCTAAGTGAGATTAGTCTTCCCAATCGTGTCCTCTTTGGGCTTTGAAGCCAAGTTATGCTGACCCCAAAAGATGGATGGGGAAATATTCCCTTTTTATCATTTCTGAGAGAATTTGTGTAAGCTGAAATTTTTGTTATTATTTTTTTATTATTGTCCCGTGAATGTTTGATAGAACTTGTGGGTAAACTATCTCGGACTAGGACTTCCACTTCTGGCCAAGATGGAGTAACAGGAACTATAACAGGAACAGGTCAACAGAGCTCCTGTCACTCCATCTGAAACAGCTCTTTCCCACCTGAAATAACTAAACAGCCAGACAAAATGTATGAATCAACAGTTTTGGAGACATTAGACATTGGGCAACGAGGGACAGTGATTCTTGAGATCTGATTAATGAATAAGATGAGCTCTATGACTGACCCACCTTATTGCCTTGAGAGAAATTCCAGGTCACAACACAGGAAGAAAGAAGCCATTTGGAGCCTGATGTCCCCCAGTGTTGAAGAGAACAGAACTGGGAGTCCCGTGAGATCAAAGCAGATATGGTTTACAGAGTAGAATGTTAGAGAGGAGAGAGCTGCCCAGAGAAAAAGAGAGAGGTCTCCAGAGACCCCTCGAGGATCCTCTAGTCTTCAGCTCAGTAATTACCAGAGCGTGTGTGTGAGAAAACCATCCAATCCTGGGCCACCTGAAAGGAAGCAATCCCTGGAATTCACACAGGTATAGAAACAGTTCTGGTTCCAACCAGCCAGAGCATTCAACCTCATAACTTACAGGATATCAGATAGAGCATTCAAGAGAGTTTTGCCTTAGTGCTGGGAGGAAATTAACCCCACACTAAAATCTGATTAAAAGAAGGACCAAAAATAACCAAATTTAATTGCGTCCAGAGAAAACCTCAGAAATATTTTAAGAATATAAAATTATTCCTGATCCCAAAAGACATCCAATCAAAAATTACCAGGCAGGGAAAGAAGCAGAAATATATGACCCATAAAGAGGAGAAAAATCAATCAATGGAATCAGGTGAGAAATGACACCGATAATAGAATTAGTAAACAAAGACGACAAAATAGTTCTTACAACTGTATTCCATATATTCAAGAAGTTAGAGGAAAGATTAAACATGTCAACTAGAGGTATTAAAAATCCCCAAATCAAACCTAATAGTAATTAGGTCAAGTTCGTTGATAGTGATTTTAACTATCTATATCCTCTCTGTCAGCTTCATAATGATAGAGGGGCCAATTCATCAAAACGACATAAAATACTAAATGCTATTCACCTTAAAATATATCTTTAAGGTGTGTGAAGCAAAAACTAATACAACTACAAGGAATAATAGGAAAATCCACAATTATAGTAAGTGATTTGAACACTCTTTCAATAATTGATGATATCTCGATTGCAGACTTATGAGACCCTGAAGAAGAGAATCTGGCCTAACTGGTGACTCTCGACCCAGAGAAACTGTAAAATAATAATGTGCGTTGTTTTAAGCTGCTACATTTGTGGTAATTTGTTATGCAGAAATACTTAACTATCACGAAGATCCTCTAATTGGTTGTTACTCCCCAGTTAAAAAAACAAAAACACTCTCTTTAGAGTTATTCTAGAAATTTTAGCATGCATACTTAATTTGCCATAGTTTAAAGTTAATATCTTGAAGTGAGCTTCTAATGTGACCATTTCTTCTGGAACTAACCTCCCACAGATAAGAACTATAATCTCTGAACAAAATACAAAAAGTATTACTTGAAGGAATTGTACACAAAACAAAAGCAGCCAGATTCTGGAAGGGCGTTGACCCTTGAAAGAAGAAGATGACATGAAGTTTCTACTTTTTTCAGCTTCCAGCTTCAGGGCGGTCACAGTTGGCACCATGTGGGACAGCTAGAACTCTGATAGAAAACCTGCAGTCTCTCTGGCCTGGAAAACAGAGGACAGAGTTTGGAACCACACTGTAAAGTTAGGGCGGGAATCCCAGGCAGGAGAGCCGGAGAGAAGGAGGCGCAATTGCCGTCTACAAACTTTGACCAAATCTCTGGCTGACCCCTGAACCTCACACATACAGAGCAGACTTCAGGCGGCCCAGCGAAGAATAAAAGAACTGGACTAACGTTTGAGCTGCTACCCAAGAGACAGAGTTTGCATTTTGAGTCCAACCAAATTAATTATATGTCCAAAAAGTCAACTTCTTTGGAGAAATATCAGAGAATTGAAAATCTCTGTAACATAGTTTTCATAATGTCCAGGACACAATCCAAAATTACTCAACATACAAAGACAGAGGAAAGGTAACCCACTCTCAAGAGAAAAAAACAATCAGCCAGGATCAATCCCAGGATGACTCAGGTGTTGGAATTAACAGACAAGGATTTTAAAACAGTTACTATAATTTTGCGCAATGACATCATAAAAACATGCTTATAGTGAATGAAAAGAAAAAAATCTCAGCAGAGAAACAGAAAACATTTATTTAAAAAGAACCAAATAAAAAGTTTAGAGCTGAAAAAATTCACTGGATGGGTAAAGTTAACAGGAACCTTCTTATTTTGTGACACGAAGACCCCCTTTCTATGGATGAGTTATTGTTGTTCTTGACTTCCTTCTGTTCCAAGTTATTTTTATTGTTTTATATGGTCAGTATTTGTTTAGGTCATTCTCACGTGTATCATTTTATTTGCTAATCATTTCTCTTGCACCTAAAACATTTCACGTGGGATTATTTTTCTTTCTGCCTAAAGTACGTCCTTTAAGATTTCTTTTAATAAAGGTATGTTGGTACCAATCTTGATTAATTTTTGTTTGCTGAGAAATGTCTTCATTTCACCCTAATTCTTATATTTTTTCTGGTTATATAGCTCTAGATGGACACTTTATCATAGCACATTGAAAATATCTTTCTACTCTCTTCTGTGTTCCATTGTTATTGAAAAGAAAGTTAACTATAAGCCTAACTGTTGCTTCTCTGAGAGTCATCTGTCTTTTCCATCTGGCTGCTTTTAAGATATTATCTCTTTTGTGTGTGTGTGTGTGTCTGTGTTCTACAGTTTCATTATGATGAGTCTAAATGTTGGTTTTGTAGGGGAGGAAGACTTTTCCTCTATCCAATGTGGGTTCATCTGGCCGGAGAACGAATTAAATTCACATGAGACAGAATAGCAGGAGAAAATTAAACAAAGCTTTATGAGGATCATGGCCCAGGGCCTTTCTTCCTGAAGGTAGAAAGGGCACCGAAGAAGTGGGGTGCACAGAGTGGTTATATACCCCCAAACAGAGTGTTTCACATATGATTGAAATGTCCCTCCCACAATAGTCACAAGATTGCCCTGTCGGCATAGCGCTTGATGGACACAGCAGGCAGTGGTCTGCTGTCTCGGAGGGTGTAGCAGGAGGCAAGTCTATTGTCTCAAGCTGGGTGGTCACAGGTGAGCGCAGCAATCAGTTCCTAGCCTAAGGAAAGATGCTTAATCCTTAAAGAAATGCCAATGTTGGGAGGGGGAGTGATCATGGGAGATTACCACACAAGTACAGTAAACAAAATGCAGATTTAAGTCCTTGCCTTTGGCATTGATTAAGAGTTTCTAGAGAGAAGGTCATCCCCTTTCTTCTCCTGGTACAGAGGGGGATATCTTTACAGATGGAGATTTCCTTTACAATGTAAATGTCTCCTAAATGTAAATGTAGATGTTCCACTCCTCAGAGCCTCCTTCCCTGTCCCAGTTTATCAAAAGCAATCAGCCTCAAATAATCCTCATGCGAAAGAGACATATCTTGGGGTGGCCAATTCCAGTCCCCCACAGTTTCTTTTTATTTATTCTGTTAAAGATTCATTGGGCTTCTTGAATTTGTGAGTTTATGTACTTCATCAGTTCTAGAAAATTCTCAGCCATTAACTTTCCAAAATAACCTTGGCACCATTCTCTCTTCTCTCTTTTTGGAACTCTAATTAAATGTTATGTTAAACACCTCACACACGCACACACTCCGATAATTCTAATAACTGAAGTTTCATAGGTATGTTTCTTATGATTCTTGTTGATGGTGCCTTATTTCTCTGTGTGCTTCATAATCTTTGAATATGTACTATTAACTGTCCTTGAATTTTATTTGTGATTTCGTTGGGGCCTTCCTGCAGAGAGCGTTTGCATTTTGATACCAGACCTCTTAATCTCAAATTCGTGTGCCCAATGTGCAACAAGCCAAACACTGAGACATGGTGCTTGGAGATGGAGAAAGGTTTATTCGAATTGGCCAAGACGCAAAGGTGGGAGCGTGGGTTCACTCAAATCTTCATTAACAAGAGCAGAAAATGAGGTTGTATAGAGCTAAGGGGCTTGGCAGAAGGAGCTTGGGAGAAACAAAGGGGTCACTCCTAATAATCCCCTGGGCAGTCTGCAACAACCACTGGGATCCTGCCATCCAGTGATCGCAACCTCCCCAAAGGCATTCTCTTTCTTCTGCAAAACAAACTCACAAATCCTGGAGACCTGAGTTACCCCTCAAGTTAAATAAGAAAACAGCAAATTGACAAGATTCATCTATGTCTGTGTTGGGAACAAGGTCAAAAAGCAACCATGTTCTTATTGAATATCTACAATAACCCTCAGATAGCCAGCTTCAATTTCTTCTGCCAAATGCCTGGAACATTACCAGTGTGCAATCACTTTCAAATAAATTCATAACTTGAAGGCTTGGGATTTTTTGTTTTGTTTTGTTTTGTTTTGTTTTACAAGTCAGGTGACATCTGAGCACAAAAACACTTGAAGATCAGCTTTTTTTTTACAAGATTGTCACCTAAGCTAACAACTGTTACCAATCTTGGTTTTTTTCCTGCTTTTTCTCCCCAAACCCCCCAGTATATAGGTGTATATTTTTTCAGTTGTGGGTCCTTCTAGTTGTGGCATGTGGGATGCTGCCTCAACATTGCCTGATGAGTGGTGCCATGTCTGCGCCCAGGATCCGAACTGGCAAAACCCTGGGCTGTTGAAGCAGAGTGCATGAACTTAACCACTCAGCCACAGGGCCAGCCACTGAAGATCAGCTTTTACTTGCATCATCCTAATGACTTTTCTCTCTTGCTCTGCTTAGCAACAAAGAAAATGTCTGAGTGAGGGAAAGCAGCTTTACTTATGGCTCACCCTTACTCTTGATGTATAGACCTTTGTAGTCCCAGTTTAATGTGAGGACATAATCTCTTGTTGAACTTTACCCTGAGTGGGCCCTGGCCTTTGAATTCTCTTCCTCTCACCTCAAGACCATCAAAACATCAAGTTTGCAGATGCCCTCAGGGCAAAAGGAGCTCCAGGGCTCTACACTTCTTTCTGGGTTCCCATTTTCCCTTCAATTTTGGCCTTTTAATTATTCCCTATCTTGTCAGCTCCTTGATACCTTAGAAATGTTTTTTAAATATTTTATGCAGTATTTTAGTCATTTTGCAAGAAGTTTGATCCAAGTAATGTAGACTGCCATGTTCTAGAAAACAGTAGTCTCTACTGAATTTTTAATTTCAATCATATTTTTCATTTCTAGCAATTCTATTTATTTTCCCATTCATTTGGTCATTCTCACACAGTCTCATGATCTATACTCATGTTTTCTTTCCCTGGATTTACTTCTTTAAGTGTATTAACTATATTTCTTTTATATCATGGTTCTGATAATTCCAGTATCTGAAGTCTTTACGGAGTTGATTCTCCTAATGAAGTTGCTACTGACTTTCAGTCATGTTTCCCTATTACCTTATGGTTTGTGATTTTTGACAACAAGATCATCTTGGAACTTTATCTATGGGAATTCTTTGTAGCCTGAGTTGAAGAGGGTTCTTTCAAAGTTTCTGTTTTCTTCTAACCAGGCACATCAGGTAAATTCTTAATTGAGAATTTGAGTATCACCTAGGTATTGCAAATTCGTCTACAACCCCACAGAAGGGTTTAATTATATTTACAAGTCACCCTGTTACTGTCCAAGGGGGGTCATCTGCCCACCGTAAGACACACCAATACTCAAGAAGCAAGGTGGTAGGAGAAAAAGGATTTTTTATTACAGCTTGCTACCAAGAGGGAAGATGGCCAACTAATGTCCAAAAGAACCATCTTACAGAACAAAGACTACAGGCCAGTTATATACAGGGCTGGTCTCCAGGTGGGGGAGACAGCTGGTGTCTGGGTGGGGCCTCCATCCGATCTCCTGGTTGGAGGCAGACATCTGGTCTTAGTTCCCAATAGTCTTTTGTTTTACTGGATATGCATCAGAGACCAGAACACCCTATACTCTGATCTTTCAGTTGTCATTGATGACAGCTATAGGCAGAGGCTCTCTGCCCAGAGGTCATCACATTCCTAAGGAACTGAAAGGAACAAAGTTATCATCGTATCTCAGCTGAAAGGGGCCATAAAATCTACAGAGGCTGCAAATCCCCCCGAGATAGACCCTTACTTATCCAGGCAAACTAAAGCAAAGATTCAAAAGGGCTGGTGAGTCAGGGCTAGTTAATCAGAAGTCATTCAAAGTTACAATATTGTTTCTTTTCTACAATATGGCTTCCTTCGTGCCAACCTTGTGTTGAGCCAGTATCACTCCCCCATCTCCACCCAGTACTAAAACTCAAGACAGGCACATTTTTTTCTGTGATTCTCTCAATAGTGAGAACACCATTATTTCTAATTCACGTTCCCACTGATGTAATAGCTCTTTGAGGTCCAAAATTTATGCAGGGGGTCTCCAATTGGATTCCCCACTTTAGGTTTCTTTTCTACTGCCTGCACCACTAAATGCTATGAAAATCAAGTAGAGTGTGGGTTAAGTTGTTGTAATAAAGAAACATCCAAACATAATGGCTTAAACAAAAGGAAAGGATATTTTCCTCTCACACAACAGTTTGGAGGCTACTAAGATGGCTTCTGATGCGGGGTCGGTGAGCCGAGGAGTCGAAGGAAAGATTTCTTGGACTCTCAAGGTCTGGCAGTAGTGCTCTTTTATTTAGAGAATAGTGTGGAATAGCATGGGGACAGGACCCATGGGCAGTCAGAGATGCTGCGTGGGGACAGGGCCCACGGGCAGGAGGAGCTGCTGCTGCTGCTGCTGCTGCTGCTGCTGCTGCCAACATGGGTTGAGAGTAGGGCTGAATTTAAGGCATAGGTATGTGAGTTATCTCTTTACAAGACAAAGGAAAGAATATGTTAAAAAGTCATTAAAATGGTATCAGCGCATGTGGGGTCTGGTTATTGGGTGGTCCTATAACTTTAGATAAGAACCAGACTGGATTAAGTCAGGATGTCCTATACTTCCCGGAGGATGCTGGTGGTGGGAGTCAGCTACATGAGGTTACCAGACAACAACAATAAACAAGACTTAAGTCCTTGCCGTCCCCATTAAGAGTTTCCAGAGATAAGGCCATCCCCCATTCCTCCTGGTGCAGAGAGGGAGACACCCCCCACAGATGGAGACTTCCTTCACAAATGCAAAGGTCTCTCATCAAAGGGCAAGCAAATTCCATTCCTCAGAGCCTCCTTCTCATCTGCAGTTTTTAACAGTAACCAGCCTAAAATAATCCTCATCAGCTTAGTCTCAACAGGTAGCTTCCATCCATTTATAAAAAGTAGCTGCTCCAGTTTTCTCCATTTCCCAAACAATGGGAAAGGGAAAACGAGAAATGTAGGGTAAGCAGATCCTTTTTGTAAGGATATAACCAGGAAGTTGCACACATCGCTTCTGCTGTCATCCCATTTCCTAGAACTGACTCATATTGCCACACCTACAGGTTCTTACCCAGTCTTGTGGTTTTAAATACCATCCATACTCTGAAGACTCCAAGAGTTATCTTGATAGCCTTAAGCTCTTCTCCAATCTCTTTTGACTCATAACATGCTAACCTGACACCTCCACTTGAATGTCTAACATGTGGAAGGTGATTTTAAAACATTGAAAATTATTTGAAGTTCCTCCCATCAAGGGAAGAAATTTCCCTCTCCTTGAATCCAGTCATGCCTATGACTGCTTTGTCCAGTAAAGTTCTGCAGAAGTGATGCTTTCAAGGCTAGGTCATAAAAGGCCATGCAATCTTCTGCTTATTTGCTGGAGCGCTTGCTCTTGGACCACTGAGATTCCATGTAGGAAGTCCTTCTACCCCTCAATGAAGCCCAAGCCATACGGAATGATCTGCCATATGCTATGGTTGACAGCCCCAGACTAACCCAGCCTTCAGGAGCCAGACATGAGTTAAGAAGCGTCTAGATCAAGTCACCCCAAACATTTGTTTCTTCCCAGATGAAATCCCAGGCATTGTTATTACATATTGTTTTCTCTAAGATGTCTACATTTTGAGATTAAGTAAATCACTATGATGATGTGATAGTATAATAATCATTAACAATTAATAAGAAGCTACTCTGTTTCAAGTCTTGTCCTAAGCACTTTACATAGATTACTCATTTAATCCTTAAAACACTTCAACGAGATAGGTAACATTAAGATCTCTTTTCACTGGTGAAATCCTTAAATCCACAGAGGTTAAGTAACTTATACAATGTCAGAAAGCTCACAAATTAAAGGTCAAGGATTCAGCCCAAGGCTATCTGACTTTAAAATTTCTACTCTAGGATGGCATACAGCAGGGGCTCAATAAAATCAATATAGAGTGACAATTTGTGACGTCAGAAAGAGTGGTTTGGAAAAATATTCTCTCGGGAGGTAATGTTTAAGCTAAAACATAAGTGGAACGAAGGAGCCAATCATAGGAAAATCAGGAACAATATTTCAGGTTAGCAAGAATAGCTTCAGAATAGCAATAATTTCAGAACAGCAAGCAGAAATGCCCTGAGACAGGAACAATGGAAAGAAGAAAGGCCAGCCTGGCTGAGGAGTGGGGGAGGAGGGGGAATTGGTGTGAGATAAGATCAGAGAGGTATGCAGCAACCAGATCAGGTAAGCCAGGGAGAAGAGTTTGAATTGTATCCTGGGTGCAAAGGATGGCCATAGGATACGGCAACAACATCTAATTTATATTTTTAAAAGATGAGTCTGCGCATCAGAGAATGAAATGTCCAAAAGCAGGATTGGAAGATTGAATATGAGAGTGAAGGAGAGATGGTCCCCAAAAGAAATCAAAGGGCTGTCACTAGAAGAAAGGGAAGTCACTGCTGAGCACCCAGGGGGCCACTACCAGGTCCTGCAGATGAAGTTGTTGGATCGCAGGACGTGCATATTTTAGGATCTGGTTAAAGGCAAACACCCTCCAAAAAAGTTGCTCTAGTCTGCACTTCCACAATCAAGATATTACTCCTTCCCTGTATCTTACAAAATTGTGGGATGACCAATAAAATAGTATCCTTGCCAATTTGATTGGAGAAATGATACCTCGCTGTCATTTGAATTTGTTTTTCTTTGATTCCTGAGAAGGGGCACAGCCTGGTGCCCAAAGGGACGACCCTGCATGGTAAGTACTCAGATGGCAGGTGGCCAAGGCTGCTGGTACTTCTGAGAGGGCACAGCCAGGCTGGTGCTGGGAGCTTCATATCTTACTACCATTCTCCTCCCAGTTTTAGCTCCAGTTACGCATATTTTTCATTTTCAACACGAATATAAGCCTTTGTACAGACTTTCCTCTGCCTGGAACACCATTTTGGCTCATCAGCCCGGTGCTTTGGTATTTATTCTTCAAAATACTGCTCAGCGTCACCCTCTAACTCTTCCCCGACCTTCTGGCTTTCTTGTGCGTGGCGCCCCCTTGTGGTCGCTTAGTTTAGGCGGTTTGGAGCCGGGTAGAAGGACCTGTACTAAGCCTTGGACATTGGACCTTGCTGCCTGACCTCTCCCTGCTGGCCGAAATGACCAAAGGCGGCGTGCCAGCTGAGGGTGTGCAACTACACCCTGCGGGCTCAGGGGGCGCGGGGGCTGTACCCGTGGGCAGCTGAGGGCATGTGTGGGTGACATCTGTTCCAGTTGAACAAAAGCACCACAAGCCAGTGAGCCCAGAGCTCTTCTCCATTAGCTTTGCCATCGCATCGGACTTGCAGCTTCGCCTTGGGCCACTTCCAGCCATGAAGCTCCTTTTGCTGACTCTGGCTGCACTGCTGCTGTTGTCCCACCTCACTCCAGGTAACCTGGACCTCTTCCGGGGAGGGGCAGGGTGCGGAGAGTGAGGCCTGGTCACAGAATCCCAAGGGCGGGGAGGATGGGCTGCCAGGCCTCAGGAGGTCACCTTTCGGGGCCACGTAGAGGAGGAGCCCTCACCTGCAGCAGGTGCCAGATCTTGGAAACTACCTACAACATCCAGAGCTTCTCGCTCAGCAACCCCACCCCTGCTCTCCCAGGGAGCATGCGCAGGTGGCCTAGCGTGTGAGAAAGAAGGGAAGAGGTGGGCAGGCAAAGCAGAAGAGGAGAGGGCAGCAGCAGGGGCTCTTTCACAAAATAGTCCCCAGAATGATCTAGCTTTTGTAAAGATCACAGCTATCTTAAGGGGGGAGAAAAGCTCGTATTCGCTGTTCCTGTCTCTGTGCCAGACCCTGCGTTGGGAGCTAGGACCACAGAGATAAATGGCATGGCCCTGTGGGGGATGATAAATAGCATTTGCAACCCCAAGTGCCATGAGCTGCAACAGAGGGGAGTCTGGGAGTTGGGGAGCACATGGGTGGGACCAGCCCAGCCTGAGGGCCAGAAGAGTCCTCCTGGAGGGATACCCAGAGTCCTGAGAAGAGCGTGGAAATCAGAAGGGGAAGGAAAAGAGGGGGAAGAAGGAAGAGAGCCCAGCTATGCAGAGGTCCAGAGGCGGGAGAGCATGCTGCCTTCAGGGAACTGGCACAAAATGGAGGCGTGGGTTAGGGGCGTGGCGAGGAGTAAAGCTGAGGGAGCTTTCAAGGCCCGGGCTTTGATGGGCCTTGAATGCCAGGGCAGGGAGCCGTGGGAAGGCTTAAGCAGACAAGGGCCGTGGTCAGACTTACCCATTCCACCAACGCCAGCATGAGCTATCCGGCCCCTCCTGCTCAACCGATGAAAGCTTCTGTCCACCCCAAGGCTTTCATCTAACCTTTCCACAGGCTTGGAATGTGTGAATTTCCTCAAACAAGCTGACCTCAGTTCTCTATGTGCCTGTGGCAACTGCCTGAAACCCCACTCACCTGGGGTAGAGAGGAAAGCCCCAGAACTGGGTTCGAAACTGCCCCACCATTTTCTAACTCTGTGGATCCGCAGCAAGTGGCTCAGATGCTCAGAGTTTCAGTTTCCTCCTTTCTCAAACTGCTACAACAATAGTACGTGTATCGTAACATCAGGTTGAGGGAACAACATCGAACACACTGAAATTTTGGTGTGCAAAAAAAAATGTAGCTTTTTTATTTTCTGTAACTTATCTGAATTTTCCCAGGAACTCCCATCCTGCTTGTGGGACAGTTAGGGGTAGGAGGCGGGGGAGGGAGCAGAGGGTCTGTGCGTGCCTAGCCTCAGCAGTTAAATACTCATCTTTCCTGGTTTAAAACGGTTTCCAAGTTAATTCAGTCTCTTTTGAATAAATATTCGGTCTTTTAGCATTTCTCCTTTCTTGTGTCCCCCTTCTGGTTCCCAGGATAGCATCTGGGTTTCGGAGAAAGTAACTTGATATGTCGTTAGTTAATTAATTGATTGGTTCATTCAGTAAACAGCAGGCCACCAGTGGGGGCGGGGTGGAAGGTCTTTGTCCCTAGCTTGCTGGTGGGTCCATGGTCAGCCCACCCGGCAGAGGTGAGGTGTGGGGTCTAGTGGAGCTCCCAGGCCTGAGGCTGCTGCTGCCCTGGCTACAGGAGGTGGATTTAAGCATCCCAGTTTCGCCTAGGAAGAGCATTTCCCTCCTACTTCCTGTTGGGTCAGGTGGTGGTGACAAAGACTGAATGGAAGTTTCTTTAGCGGGACCGTCAGCCTTTGCTGCCTGTAGCTTATGGTAAGATGATGTTTCTTGAATTCACCAGGCTCCTCACCTAATAATATATAAAGGAGCTCTTTGAAATTTGGAAATCCCTGATGTTTTTTGATAAATTTTGGTTCTTAAAATTATTGTCTTGCTATGAACTAAAACAGTTGATCTCATTTAAGCTGAGCAGAGACTTTGTCATTCTAACTGTTGTTTACCATTCCCCCAAAGCCCAGAATCTCTGCCCGATTCTGCATTTTGGCAACCAAAGTCTCTCATGATTAAAGGGGAATGAAATAGATTTCACTTTAATATTTTCAAAATATTAAGGTTAGGTTAGTTGTGGAAATTCGGGACATTTATGTGTAAAGCCCCAGGACCCAGCAGACATTAGGTTTATGGGGCACGTCACCTACCTTCCCATTACGCCTCCTCCCAGCACCCAGAGTTCTTCCTTTGGAACTTTCATCGCATCTCCACTCAGTCAAATATCCGGGTAGCTATTTCTTTAATGGCTGTTTCTCCCCTCGCTGGACTGGAAGCTCCCTGAGGGCAGGTGTCTACCTCTAACTTGTTTATAGTTGTATCTCCAGTGAATAAGCTTCTTGGTCTATACATGTGAGTGTTTCCCTAGGACAGATATCTAGAAAGGAAATTGCTAGGTAAAGACTGTGCACAGTTCTTAAATGTGTGAGTTATTGCTAAGTGGCCCCAAAAGGCCAAGACACAGTGTGTGAGACCCTCTTTCCTCTCACTGTCACAACAGCTCATCTTGACACTCTGGAATTAAAAATTGAGATTTCATTGTTAAATGGTGAGGGTTTTCCTGTCTTCTTTGTAAAGTAAAACACAGAATTACAGATCCTGAAAAGCACATACAACAAATGTGCAGCTGAATGAATTGTTATAAAGCGCACATTCTTGTAACCACCATCCAGATCCATAAACAGAACATTTGCAGTCACCCCAGAAGCCCCCCACCTACCCTGCATCACAACTGTCTCCCTCCCCCAAAGTAAGCACTGTGCTGACTTTTATTGCAATCAACTCTTTGCATTTCTTAATAGTTCCTTGCTAAGAATGCATCCCTGAAACCCTATTTTTGTCATGCCCACTTTTAAAATCTGATGTCTCGTAAGATTCTTTTAATTTTTTAATTCACCAGTTACATCTTCATCCCTTTCTTGTCTTTATAATTTACCTGATGGGTCGTTTGGCCCGTAGTTTCCCACAGTATAGATTTTGTTAATTGCATACTCAAGATGAAGTTCAGCATCTTCCTCTGACCTCTGTATTTCCTGCACATTGGTACCTGGATTCAGAGGTTTGATCGGGCTCAAGTTCTACCCTTTTTGGCAAAACTTTTGATGGTGATGTTCTTTTATCAGGAGGAACATAATATCTTGGTTGTCTCTCTTTTGGTGACAATTACAGTCATCGATGCTCCAAGCCTAGATGCGTTAATTCTTTGGGCATTGCAAAATTCTATGATGTGATTTTCAGTGGTTAGCTGGAATACTAATATAATAAAGACACTCCCCATCATCTGCTATTTGGTTACCCAGCAGTACACTTCACATAGGGAGGACAGAATAAATGCTTGATGATTTTTTCTTTGTGCATGAATCTGCAAGATAATGATTTATTTTCCTATCATCCCCTAAATGTGACAAAATAGTTTTAATATCATTATAAACTCACAGATTTAAATATATTTGATAAATTGTCATTCTTTGCTCTCTTTACTGTTAGTGAAACTCAAATTGTCCCATCCTTGGCTGGTGGGAGCCTCTTTAATGTCATTCCTGTGCCTTATTTTACATATTGCTGGTAGTCTTTGATAGTTTTGTGATAAAGCCCGTCTTACAAGCACCACGAGGGGCACACCTGATTTCTGACAAAGTTGGATAGTTAACTTGCCGCAGCAAAAAAAAATACACATCAAAGGAACCAAGGGGCATCTCACCCAGTGAAGGAGCCAATAGGGCTCCTATAGGATTGAGGGGCAGGGCGGAGTTTAGGCAGAATGTAAAGGAAGCAGTCTTTGACAGACCTCAAGGCAAGGCAGGGCCCGGGATGGTGTGTAAAGGGGTTCACATCAGGCTTAGGCTGACAAAGAGGTTCAGTGTCCCATTTTCATGAAAAGGACAAAATTAAGAGACATGCGGAATTTCCTTTCCCAAACCCCTTCTCTGACACTCTGCCGCTGGCTCTGGAAATGAGGCTGCTCTTCTGTATTGAGAAACTCCGTTCCTCAGGGCAGAATGTAATGTTCCAGTCTTGCCGATATGATTTCAAATACTAAGCTTCTGGCAGGCATAATTTGAGAAGAGGTTTTTCAGCACTTTGCCCTTTTGTTAAGTAACAAAAGCAGTTTCACTGGTTCGCAACTGGTCATCTCGTGTGACGAGATATTCTAGGCTCGTCTCGTACAGTTCCTGCACCAGATCTTGAAGCAACCATTTCTTCGAGAAGCTCTGATTTCTTTCCTAGGAAAATAGTATTTCAAAACTATAATCTAGATGCTAGAAATATTCAGTGCTACTAAATTGGTCCTTCTTTGTACATCTTTTTAATAGACAGAACTACGTGGGAAAATCTACACATTGAATATATGTAAGATACCTCATGAATTCATGCCAGTACTTGCTATTCAAAGTGCAGACTATAGGATTTGTACTTCAAATATTCCATATTGCATCTGTATTTTCTTTCTCCCACACCACTATATCAGATATACTCAGATACACTTTTTTTCTTCAGATACACTTTTATTTAAAGAAGATTTTCTTGTGTTACAGTTTGTGTAGTAGTTTTTCTGATATCTTGCTCTGGTTTTCTTTCTCAAGGCCTCTTCTTGTCTCTATGTTGAATCTCCTTTGCCTCTCTTAATATTTGTCACTTTCTATTGAAATTTTTTTTATGTCTTTTTTCTCAGTTTTATCGTTATCATTTACACGAGATAAAATGTATACATTTTAAGTGTACAATACAATTTTCAACAAATGTGTACATTCACATGACCACCACCACAATGATGGTAATAGTACATTTCCATGACCCCAGAAAGATCTCTCATGCCCCTTTGCAGTCAGTCACCTCTCCTGTCCCCCAGCCACCAGCAACCACTAGTCTACATTTGTCACTTTAGTTTAGCCTTTTTTAGAATTTCATATAAATGGAATGATACAACATGAATGCTTTTGTGTCTGGCTTTTTCAACTGTAAACATAATGCTTGCGATTCATCCATGTTGTTCGTGTCCCAGTAGCTTGTTCCTTTGTATTGCTGGGGAGTATTCCATTGTGTGACTATACCACAATTGTTTATCAGTTCACTAGTTTTTAGATATTTGGGCAGTTTCCGGTTTTTAGCTATTATAAGTAGAGCTACTATGAATGGCGCAGTACAAGTCTTCGTTTCTCTAGTGTAAATACCTGAGGACGGGGTTGCTGGCTTGTACGATATGTCTGTGATAAACTTTATAAAAAACTGCAAACTGTTTTCTAAAGTGGTTTCCAGTTGTTCCACATCTTTGTCAACACATGGTATTATCTGTCTTTTCATTTCAGCCATTCCAGTGGGTGTGTAGTTTTAATTGTTGCTTTATTAATGGCTAAAATACTGAATGACCAGTTAAATTGAGCATATTTTGATGTGGTTATTTTCCTTGCATATGTCTTCTTTGGTGAAGTATCCACTTTTAATTGGGTTTTCTGTTGACTAGTAAGTGTGTTCCGCATGTTCTAGGTAAGCGTTCTTTATAAGATGTACACTTTATACAGAAGCCAAAATATAATGATGTACACCTGAAATTTACACAATGTTATAAACCAATGTGACCTCAATAAAAGAAAGAAAAGATGTACGCTTTATAACTATTTTCTTCAAGTCTATAAATTGCCTTTTGATTTACCTAGCGGTATCTTTTGATGGGTAAGAACTTTTAGTTTTGAAGAAGTCCAATGTATTCATTTTTCTCTTCTGTGGCCCATGCTTTTTGTATCCTACATAAAAAAAATTGTACTTGACACAAGGTCAGAAACTTTTTCTCCTACAGTTTCTTCTAGGAGTTTTATTGTTTTAGCTCTTACATTTAGGTCCATGATTCATTTTGAGGTAACTTTTGTGTATAGTGTGAGATAAGGGTTGAGATTCACTTATTTGCACATGGATATGCTAGCATCATTTGAGGAAAAGAATTTCCTGTTCCCCCTATGAATTACCTTGGCACCCTTGTCGAAAATCATTTGACCATAGAGGTTGGGACCAGTTTATGGACTCTCTCTGCCATTCCACTGATCTATATGTCTATCCTTATGCCAGTACCACATTGTCTTGGTTACTGTAGCTTTATAATAAGCCTTGAAATCAGGTAGTGTAAGTCCTCCAATTTCGTTCTTTTAAAAATTAGCTGTTTTAGGTCCTTTGCATTTTCATATAAATTTTAGAGTCAGCTTGTCAATTTCTACAAAATAGCCTGGTGGAAATTTTCTTGGGACTGCATTAATCAGCTTAAGGAGAATTGAGATCTTACCAATAGTAAGACTTTGAATCCGTGAACATGGTATCTCTTTCCATTTATTTATATCTTCTCTTTTTCTCTGAAATGGTTTGTAGTTTGTATTTAAAATGTTTTGTATATTGTAGTGGACTGAATAATGACTCCCCAAAGATGTCCAAGTGTTAATCCTCAGAACCTTTGAATATGTTATGTTATGTGGTAAAAGGGATTTGGAGATGTTAGTTAAGGATCTTAAGATGGGGAGATTACCTGGGTGGACCCAATGTAATCAAAAGAGACCTAAAGGAGGGAAGCAGGAGATCAGATTGAGGAGTAGGAGAAGTGGTAGTGGATGCAAGAGATGAAAGTGATGTGAAGAAGAGGTCACAAGCCAAGGAATGCAGGCAGTCTGTAGAAGGTGAAAAGGGGAAGGAAATAGCTTCTCCCCTCAGAGCCTCCAGGTGGAACCAACCCTGCTGGCTCCTTTAGCCCAGTGAAACAGGATAAATTTGTGTTGTTTTAAGGCACTAAGTTGGTGGTAATTTTGTTACAGCAGTGATAGAATAAGAAACAAAAACACATATATTTTTGTTAAATTTATCACTGTTACATATTTTTATGCTGTTGTAAATGATATTTTTAAAATCTCAACTGTTTGTTGCTAGTATATTGACATACAATTAATTTTAAAGATTTTTTTATTTTTTTCCTTTTCTCCCCAAAGCCCCCAGGTTCATAGTTGTATATTCTTAGTTGTGGGTCCTTTTCATTGTGGCATGTGGGACACCACCTCAACGTGGCTCGATGAATGGTGCCATGTCCGCGCCCAGGATTCGAACTGACGAAACACTGGGCCGCCTGCAGCCATGGGGCCAGCCCCGACATACAATTAATTTTATACATCAATTTTGTATCCTGCAACCTTGCTAAACTCACTTGTTAGGTTTAATAGCTTTTTTTGTAGATTCCTTAGGATTTTATACATAGATGACCATGTTGTCTTTAAACAATACAGTTCTACTTCTGCCTTTTAAACCTGTATGTCACTCGTCAGTAAGTATGGTGGTATCTGCAGACTTTTCTTGGATGCCCTTAATCAGGTTGAGGAAGTGTCCTTCTATTCAGTGTCAGCTGAGAGGTTTTTTTTTATCATTAACAAATGACAAATTCTGTTAAATGTTTTTTTTCTGAATCTATTGAAATGAACATATGATTGGGGGGTCAGCTTTTAGTCTGTTGATGTGGTGAATTATATTGATTGATTTTTCAAATGTTGAACTGACCTTGCATTCCTGGAATGACTCACTCTTGTTGTGAAGTATTATCCTTTTTATACATTTCTGGACTCAGTTTACTGGGATTTTGTTAAGGATTTTTATATCTAGTTTATGAGGGATATTAGTCTTTAGTTTTATTTTCCTGGAATATCTACAGTTTCTGTAACAAGGCAATGTGAGAAGACTTTAAACAGAATTGGCATTATTTCTTAATGTTAGGTAGAATTCGCCAGTGAAGCCATCTGAACCTAGAGTTTTCTATGTGGGAAGGTACTTATCTACAAATTCAATTTCTTTCATAAATAAAGGGTTTTTTTATTTATCTACCTCTTTTTGTGTGTGTGTCTTTCTTCTTTTCTGTTTTTTTTTTTTTGGTGGGGGGCGGGGAAGAAGATTCACCCTGAGCTAAAATCTGTGCCAATCATGCCTCTATTTTGTATGTGGGATGCCTCCACAGCATGGCTTATGAGTGGAGTAGGTCCACGCCTGGGACCCACACCTGCAAACCTGGGCCACGGAAACAGAGTGTGCAGAACTTGAACCACTCAACCACAGGGCCAAACTCATGATTTGTCTATTTCTTCTTGAGTGAGCTTCTGTAGTTTGTGTTTTTCAGGTAATTTGTCTATTTCATGTAAGTTGTCAAATTTATGGTCATAAAATTGTTCATATTATGGCTTATTATCATTGTAATATTTATAGACTCTATAGTGAGATCCTTTCTTCCATTCATAATAATAATTAATGACATTTTTTTTTTTCCTGAGCAGCCCTGGCTAGAAGTTTACCAATTTTTTTTATATTTTCAAGGAAGCAGGTTTTGATTTTATTTTGTCTATTATTTCGCTATTTCCTATTTCACTTACTTTTGCTCCAATCTCTATGATTTTCTTCCTTTCACTTATTTTAGGTTTTTTGCCCTTTTTTCTAGCTTATTAAGACATCAGCATAGATCATTGATTTAAGACCATTCTGTCTAAAATAAGCATAACTATAAATTTCCCTCTAATTGCTGCTTTATCTTGGTGCTACAAACATTTCTGTGTATTGTACTTTTAATTTTAGTCATGTCAAACTTTTCTGATTTCTTTTTCACCCATTAGTTATTTAGAAGTATACTGTTCAATTTCCAAATATTTAGGGATTTTCCAGATACATTTTGCTTGTTGATTTTCAGTTTAATTCTACTGTGGACAGAAAATACATCTTTGTAAGACTTCAATCCTCTTATTTTTATTGTGACGTTGCATTACCCAGAATATGATATATCTTGGTGAATATTCTGTGAGCACTTGAAAAAATGTAGATTTTTCTGTTGTTGGGTAGAGTGTTCTATAAATATCTATAAGTCAGGTTAGTTGATAATGTTGTTCAAATCTTCTATATCCTTATTGATTCTTCTATAACTTATTCTATCAATTATTGGCAGAAGAACTTTGAAATCTGAAACTATAATTGTGAATTTGTCTATCTCTCCTTTCAGTTCTATCAGCTTTTTTTAAATTACTGTTTTTTCAATTATTTTATTGAGGTCTTATTGGCTTAGAACATTGTGTAAATTTCCAGGTGTACGTTATTATGTTCCAGCTTCTGTATACACTGCTCCATCAGCCTTTTGTTTCATAGATTTTCAAACTCTGTTATTTGACTCATTCATATTTAAGATGTCTTTTTGATAAATTGAGGCTTTGTCACAATGAAATGACTTTTTGTACTTGGTAATTTACTTAGTTCTGAAATATATTTTTTAAAATATTAACAAAGCTATTCCAGCTTTCTTTTGATTTGTGATTTCATGGTATTTTTTTATCCTTTTACTTTTAACATAACTATGTCTTTATATGTAGAATGAATTTTTTTATAAACAACATATAGTTACGTGTTGCTTTTTAATCCAGTCTGACAATCTCTGCCTTTAAATTGAGATGTTCAGATTGTTTACACTTAATATACTTATCAGTATGGTTGCATTGAACCTGCTATCTATTTGTTTTCTATCTGCCCATCCTTTCTTGGTTCATTTTAGTTTCTTTTCCTCCCATCTTTCAGATTAGTTGAGGTTTTTGTGATCCCACTTTGCCTCCACTCTTGCCTTATTAGCTGTACCTCTTTGTTTTTATCTTAATGGTTGCTCTAAGATTTACATCTTCACATTTGTATGGTTGTCAAATTGGTGTTTCTGTAGGAGAATGAGGGCTGGGGACCTCCTATTCCACCATCTTGCTGATGTCGCTCCTGAAGTTTTCTTAGTTTTTGAAGATCTCGAAAAGCATATTTCTCCATTTTTGGAGGACTTTTGCTGTGCAAAGAATTCTAGATTGTATTTTTTCCTTTCATTCGTTTAAAGATATCTCTACTGTCTTCTAGTGTGCAGTTTCGGACAAGACATCTTCTATTATTTTTTACCTTCTTTCCTACATACTTAACATGTCTTTTCTTCTAGTTGTTTTTAAGATGTTTTTTCTTTGACATGCTTTTCAAACATTTGATTATGGTATGCCTTTGCGTGGTTTTCTGTATGTTTTATTCTGCTTGGTATTCGCTGAGTTTCTTGATTCTATAGGTTTACAGTTTTCATCTAACTTAAAATTTTTCAACCATTATTTCTTTAAAAGTTTTCTATGTCCCTCCCCCCTCCTCTTCTTTTGGTACTCCAGTTGTATATATGTTATACTGCGTGTTATTGTCCTGTCGCTCACTGATGCTTTTCTTTTTTTTCAATATTTTTTCTCTCTGTTTCATTTTGAGTAGTTTCTGTTGCTGTGTCTTCAAGTTCATTATCTTTACTTCTGCAGTGTCTACTGTTGTTATTATCACTAAGTAGGTTTTTCATTTAATAGTTAATGTTTCATCTCAAATATTTCTGTGTGAACATTTTTTGCATCTTTATTTCTCTCCTCATCATTCTCACGTTTTCCTCTACCTTCTTAAGTATATGGAGTGTATTTATAGTAGCTATTTTATCATCCTTGTTTGCTAGTTCTCTCATCTGTGTCATTTCTGGGCCTGTTAATTGATTTTCTTCTGGTTATGAGTCATATTTTCCTGCTTTTTCTACATGCCTTGAAAATTATTTGAATGATATACATTGTGGATTTTACACTTTCAGTTGCTGGATCTTGTTGTGTTCCTTTAAAGAGTATTGGATTTTGTTCTGGCATGCAATAAGTTAGTTGAAAGCAGATTAATCTTTTCAAGACTTACATTTAAGCTTTTTAGTATGGGTACAGAACTTCCTTTAATCTATGGCTAATTCAGCCGCACTACTGATAATAGCCTTCTGAGTACCAAATGCTGCAGATTTTACAAGGTCTTTCCATTCAGGCAGGTAGGAACACAAACTATTCCCCACTCTGTTTTATCACTGGGAATTGTTCTGCCTACTTCTTTTTGGTGGTTCTTTCCCAGGCCTTTGGTGGTTTCCTCTTACACATGCACAGATAAGTACCCCAAGACTAGAGGGAGGGGGGCCAGCCCAGTGCCGCAGTGGTTAAGTGCACACGTTCTGCTTCAGCAGTCCAGGGATCACCAGTTTGGATCCTGGGTGCGGACATGGCACCACTTGGCAAGCCATGCTGTGGTAGGCATCCCACATACAAAGTAGAGGAAGATGGGCACGAATGTTAGCTCAGGGCCAGTCTTCCTCAGCAAAAAGAGGAGGATTGGCAGCAGTTAGCTCAGGGCTAATCTCCCTCAAAACTAAATGAATAATAATAAAAAAAGACTAGAGGAGTAATCTCTGCAGATCTCCATAGTTCGCTTGCTCTGTGTGTGTGTGTGTGTGTGTGTGTGTGTGTGTGTAGCTCCCTCTTCTCTCACACTGTGACCCACAAGTCCTAGCTGACTTGGCCTCCTTGAACTTCAGTTTCCATGTCCTCCATTCAGTAAGACCACCAGGCTCTATTTCAATTCCTTTTCCTACACTACAGCCCAGAAACTGCTTGCAGGCAGTAAACTGGTGCAATCATAGGACTCACCTTGTTTGCTTCCCTTCTCTCAAGGATCATGGTCTTATGCTGCATGTTGTCCAATGTTTGAAAACCATTTTTTCATACACGTTTTGTCCAATTATCTTGTTGTTTAAAGCAGGAGGGTAAATATGGTCCCTGTCACTCCATCTCAGCCTGAAGAAGAAATCCCACTTCTTTTTAATTTTTGCATATTTTTTCTTTTTCTCCTAAAATATTATCTGTTAAGATTATTTGCTTTTGTAGCCCTTCCAGGTTAGACGTTTTTCTAAAAAGATTTTTCTTTTACTCCTCATTATTTCTCTAACCTCATTTCTGAATTTTTAATGCTAGTGGATTTTGTGTTATTTTATTTAGTATACACAACAACTCTATAAAATAGGTGCTATTTTTTTTTCAAAAGAGAAATTTGAAGGGAAGTAACTTTCTCAAGATCTCTCAGTTTACTTGTGGTAGAACCAAGTTTCAAACCCAGGCCTTCGGGGCTTCCATAGTCCATGCTCTTAATCATTATGCATTACTGATCCTCTGAGAGGAAATATCCATGAAAATCTACAATTGGGATTGGGTGACCAGAGAAGATATGAGTCTCTGCCACCCCTACAAAGCCTTCCTTTTCCATTCCCCGACACTTTTTCCCCTTTTTTGACCCTCTGTTAAAACTGTCGGAAGAAAATAGTTTAATGACTCAAATAGAGGTTAAAGGCTTTGTTCAGCTGATGCACACCAAAGTAGCTCTCTCAGCCAAAGCAGGATTGGAGTTTTCATATGTGTTATTTGGTTTGCTTTAGGAAGCAGATTTTGTCTTAATTGTTGCAAAACTTGTGGTTGGAATGGTTGGGGATTGTTTCCATTTGTCATGCTTCTTGCTCAGGATCGTCGGTGCAATCCCATCCTAATAATTGTCAGAACAGTTCTTCCAAGGGCAGTTTTTGAAAGCATCGTGGGTTGTCACTTAGTTAAGATTCATGAGCAGAGTAGGTAGCAAAAAATGGGGTAAAGGAAAAAAAATGATAAGAAAAAAGGGTCAAAGGCAAGGAAAACTAAGGATCCTCTATCATATCTGTGAAATCCTTTTATAGGCTCTTCTCTTGGCCAAAATGAACTCTTTTTATCACCAGTCAAATCTTTGGGAGAGAAACCAAAATCACAGAGGTGCGTAAGTTCTGGGAACCACATCAAGAAGGCCCTTGGTGGGTTGGGGATGCAGTTTGTTCTTGGGAATTTTGGTCTTTAATTGTAGCTTAGGTCATCTGTTTGGGCAGGACGATATTGCTGGTCTTGATTAGGCATGGTAGGGCACCCTTACTGAGTGGTATTCCTATCAGGAGAAAAAGAAAAAGGAGCACTAACCTTTGGAGAAAAGTGTGCACCCGGGACCACAATCCTGTTGGTAATATCCAAGAGAAGCCACCAGAAGCAAACCCCTAGGTTCCAGAGGTCAGACTATATTTTTCACTCAATAGATGTTTTGGTTGCCTATACAGATGCATTGATACACCAAAAAAATTTTAAAAATCAGAGAGGTCTTGGGAAATGTACCTGTGGCAGTCATCACTGACAATTACGCATGTGGCCCCCTCACGTGGCGGGATGATGTCTAATGCCAGTTGATGATGAACAGCAGCTTTCTGGAATTCCTCGAATTGTCAAATGATTATGACAATATTTTTAGTAACATTGTTAGTAAAATGAGTGCCTCTGTCCCTAGAAAGGTAAATAGCATTTCCCAAGTAGGAAAGACAAACTATAATCATTTTTCAGCCACAAGAAGAGCTGTTCCATCTTGTAGGAACAGCTGTAGGAAAAGTGTCTGGTCATTCCCAGAAAAGGCAGACGATAGTAAGTACATATGCAAATCCTTGAGATTTAGGGAGTTGTATAAAAGGTCCCTGAGATGGTGATTCCTTTTCATGTCTCATCTTTACTGTTTTCCTAGGGTTATGAAACTGTCAGATGGGACATAAACTGGAGCTGTCCCCATTATCCAATTAAAACGTCCCCACCAACGTTGTCTAAATAGTTTTTAAGTTTTCTTTACTGTGATAGGTCAAATTTTTCACCGAGCTCCGTTTCAGACAGTCCAGAAACACCAAGCAGCCTTCTTAGTGTCTCCGTAATCCATCTGATTGAAATAAACGTCCACATTTCTCTCAATATACTTTTTCAGAATCTGGTACTTATGATTGCAGTTTGCTCAAGGTTCCAGAAAAGTTTTTTCTTTCAATTTTTTTAAGTAAACTAATGGCTCTCATACAGATATAAAACTGAACACGTGCCGGAGTCCCACCCCAGCTGAGTCCAGGTTCCTGAGAGATGGACGGTGTCGGCGCAATGAGGGGAAAATAAATAGGACATGAGACTTGGGTTGGTGTTAGCAAGTCCAACTTTACTGTGCACAAGTGTCGTTTTTATGTTTTTTCAGGATTGGTACAGAAATAGCTCTACAAATATTCTCAGAGAGATAAGGAAGTAAAAAAGGAGCACAAGAATATTTGTTAGCATTCTATTCTATAGAGCATAAGGTTAATGGTAGTCTTCTCCTCAATTAACTAGTGTTTGTTGTCTCTAAACTAAAAGAGATAGGTACCTAGACATCTGTCGTAATTCATGGTAAAGTTAAATCAAAGAGAGAAGGTCCAGGCCTCCGGACAGGACAGCGTTCCATCTGGTTACATCCTGGGGGAGCCATCCCTGCCTCCCTCAATCATTTAAGCCATTAGTGTAGATAGTTAATGGGAACAAAAGACGACTCCAGGGTATCTTATCCCCAGGGCTATTTGCATTCTCAGAGGGCAGTTAAACATCTTTACATTCCCGCGCCCTTTAGGGGGTGAAAGCATTCCTTTGTCTTTTAGATTGTAGAGCTAACAGTCCCTTAAGCACACTGCCCAGAGAAAATATCATTTTGTTAGTAAAGTAAAGGGCTGAAAAGCTAAGCTAAACTATATATCTTCAAGAATAAAAAACAGAAATAAGTATAGACATAACCTTGATAGAAAGCATGCATATAATTCAGAAAATATCAGGGGTGTCGGCCGGCCATTCTTCACCGAGGGGCATCCCTGCACCCCTCGGCCCTTCTACTCACAATTGTTTATTATTTATTGCTTTTAGGAGAAAACCTCTATAACATTTTAACAGAAAGCAGAAGGTCAAGAATAATATATAGATACTTCTTGATCATCCAATTAACCAGCAAACTTAGAAGGACGATGCATATATATATTTAGACAAAGAACTGGAGGGAGAAGGAAACATTAACCAGACAGAGGCCATAAACCTAATTCGACATCTTATCTGGGCAGGATTCCTTTCTGCTTGTCTCAAAAGGGACTGTGTGCTCCTCCATTAATTAACTGAAAAATATCTTGAAAGTTACCTGCAGGTGGTCACATTCTCTTACTATATCTAATTTTCCCAGGAGGTAGTGCCTCCCAAGCAGCCACCCAAAGGAGTGAAAACTAGAGGTTAAGAAAGGAAAATGAATGAAGGGCAATTAGAAGCAGCACAGGTATCAGAACTGTATGAGGGGCCAGCCGGTTATTCTTCACCAAGGGGCGACCCTGCACCCCTCGGTGTTAATCGGCTGGACCCTGTCAAACAGCCGATCAAATGATGTAGCCATGGCTCCCGGCAAACACGTGTTAAAGATTTTATTTAACTTATAATGAGAGCATGAAGAAGATTTTATAACTGGTTCAAAGGACAAATGTATATATGGAGCAAAAGAATGTTGAAATAAATTTACCAATAGACAGAAAATGGCTCTCTTTTTCCATGGGCCAGGGGAAGAGAGGAGTCAATTGAACCTCTAAGGAACAGAATATACTTGCATATAGAGAGAAATAATTATTTTTGCATTACTATCATTTATCAAGAGCTCATAGAGTTGTAAAGTAACTCCCACAGAATCAGAATCAGATAACTCTGAAGCTGGTGATCTGTCTAGTCCAGAGAGTATTGACACTGTCAGCTACTATTGACATTTTGCCACTCTGGATATTTTGGGCTGGATAATTCTTTGCTGTGCCTGTCCTGTGCATTGTAGGATATTTAGCAGAATCTTTGGCCTCTACGCACTAATTGCCAGTAGCACCGCACATCAGTTTTGACAACAAAAAATGTTTCCAGACATTTCCTTGCCAAACATCCCTTAAGGGAGAAAATCGTCCCAGTTGAGGGCCACTGCTCCAGGCAATGCGTAATTTTCCAATGAAGCACAAATTTTCCCTGATTCCCCATATTGGTCAAAAAATAATCTCAAAGAAAGGTTATTCCTAATCACAAAATAAGCCTTGCCTAAACCTACAGCGGAAAGAAGGAAATAATAAAGATTTAATTACAAATTAGTGAAACAGAGAATAGTCATGGCACCAAACTGAAGAAAATAGTTTAACTGACACAAATAGAGGTTACAGGCTTTATTCAGCTGATGGACATCAGGAAGTGGCTGGAGACCCAAGTCAGAGCAGGCTTGAAGTTTTTATAGAACAAAGAGAAGAAAGGGGTCCTGATTTGGCTCAAATAGTAGATTTCCTCTCTAACTCCTTCAAAACTTGTGGTTGGAATAGTAGGAAACTGTTCCAGATTTTTGTGCCTCTTGGTTGAAGCCATTGGTGCCATCTCATGCCGGAAACTGTCAGAACAGTTCTTTTGAGAGCTGTTTTTGAAAGCCTTGTAATGTGTCAGTTAGTCAAGTTTGGGGGTAGAAAAGGTGACGATATGGACTGATCGTTGCCAAGGGCTGAGGGAAGGGAGAATGGGGAGTTATGGTTTAATGGGTACAGAGTGTCAGTTTTACAAGGTGAAAAGAGTTATGAGGATGGATGGTTGCAAAACAATGTGAATGCATTTAATACCACTGAACTGTACATTTAAAAATGGTTAAGATGGTAAATGTATGTTATGTGTATTTTTCCGTAATAAAAAAAAAACATAAGTACAACCACCATCTTGATGATAGGCCTTGGCAAAAATAAAACAAAACAAAAATAAAATTATGAAGAGAGTGATGGAACGTTAGCCCCTATATATATACATATATATATATATATGTATGGATGAACCTTGGAAACATTATGCTAAGTGAAGAGGCCAGACACAAAAGCTCACATATTATGTGATTCCATTGGCATAAAATATCCAGAGTAGGCAAATCTGTAGAGAGGAGGAGAAATTGGTGGTTGCCCAGGGATGAGGGGAGAGGAAAATGAGAATGCTTAAGGGGTGCAGGGTTTCTTTTGGGGTGATTAAAAATTTCTGGAACTAGATAGTGAAGATGGCTGCACAACATTATGACTATACTTAATGCCCCTGAAATTTTTAAAATGCTTACACTGGTAAATTTTGTGTTATTTGTATTTTACCACAATTTTTAGAAAGGGAGGGGAAGAGAAAAAGAGAAGAGAAGCCAGGATCAAAGTCAAGGGAAATTGAGGACCCTCTATCACATCCATTTTAATCCTTTTACAGACCTTTCAAGTCTAGAACCTACTTCTTCTTAGAACTGACACTGTCTCCATGCTTCTTTCTTTTTTGTGTCAGGTGGCACCCGAAAATGCTGGAATCTTCATGGCAAATGCCGCCACAAATGCTCCAGGAAGGAAAGGATCTATGTTTACTGCACAAATAGTAAAATGTGCTGTGTGAAGCCCAAGTACCAGCCAAAAGATGACCCACGGTTCTTCGGGTTCCTTGGACCCTAAAGCCATGAAAATGCAGATGAAGCTACCCTGGGTCTCACCTAGGTGGATGCCTGAGCTCTATCAATAAACACCTTTGGCTGATCCCTGTGTTTGCCTGTTAGTCTCCCCCAGCAATTCTCAGGAGGTCCATGAAGTCAAAATTATTTTCATAATAACAATAAGACATTATTTCTCTTTTTCAATCTCACTTTCTCACAAGTATGCGGTAGAATTTTCTGGAATCTACACGATATATGGTGATATTGTTTTGACAGCCAATGAAAGGTATACTTACGTATCTTTATGTTTCTAGAATTTTTTAAGATGGAGGCTTAAGGTATAAGTGTGTTCATTTTCAGAGATTAACTCAGGTTGTTCTCAGTAACTCTACTGTGCTCTTACTAACTGTCTTTAGTTGTAGTATTAATCTCTGTAACCTCATTATCATCTAATAAATCATTACTTTGAAATTCCAGATTTTCCTCATACCTATATGGAAACACAACAAGAACTAAGGGCACGTTGTTGTCTTGGTCTGCAGAGGTATGTTAACAACCAGTACCAACTGGCTAACAGAGGAAAGAATATGCTCTCCCTGAATGAAAATAATACCTGTTCTAGTCTCTACAGTTCTTTTAAATACTATTTCTGGCACATAATTAAAAAAAAATTAGGGGCTGGCCCCGTGGCCGAGTGGTTAAGTTTGAGCACTCCACTTCAGTGGCCCAGGGTTTCACCGGTTCGGATCCTGGATGCAGACATGGCACCGCTCATCAGGCCATGTTGAGGCAGCATCCCACATGCCACAACTAGAAGGACCCACAACTAAAACTACACAACTATGTACTGGGGGGCTCTGGGGAGAAAAAGGACAAATAAAATCTTTAAAAAAAAATTTTTTTAATTAAAAGACATGCACAGAAAAAGGAAAATTTGACTCATAATCAAGTATAAAAACAGTCAATAGAAGCAGACCTAAAGATGGCACAGTTGTTGGAATTAATAGACAACTTTAAAATAACTATTATAAATGTTAAAGAAATTAGAAGAAAAGATTGAAAGGATGAATAATTTAAACTAATACACAGAAAAATAGTGTATCAGTTTTCTATTGCTGCACTATAAACCACTCCAAAACTTAGTGGATTAAAATAAGAACTAGAGTTCTGTGTGCTAACTGAGTGGTTCTTCTGATATTCTCACCTGGGGTCACTCATATGACTACAGCTCTTTCCGCATAGCCTCTCCATTTCGAGGAAGTTAACCTTGGCTTCTTAAATGATGGTAGGTCTAAGAGGCTAAGCCCCAATATGCAGCATTTATCAAACTTGTTATTGTGTTTTCTCAAGCCCCATTGGCCAAAGCAAGTCACATGACCCAGGGTCAATATGGAAAAGGACTACACAAGGGCATGAATACTGAAGGCGTGATTCACTGGGGATCATCAATGTATCAGTCTACCACAAGTGGAACCTCTAAGAATAAATTGGCCATTCAAAATTGAAAAATACAAAATCTAAAATTAAAAACTTATTGGATGGGCTTAACAATAGACTGAGCATAGTAGAAGAAAGGATTAGCAAATTCAAAGATAGATCAGTAGGAAATACAATCAAAGCACAGAGAGAACGAAAAAGAATGCAGAACAAACATAACAGAGCATGAGAGACATATGGGACAATATCAAATGGTCTAAAACATATGTAATTGGAATCTCAGAAGGAGAAGAGAGAGGGAATGGAAAAAACAAAATATCTTTAAAAGATAATGGCTGATACCAGGGGGAAGGGGAAGGGGGGTGGGGGGTGGGCACAAAGGGTGAAGGGGCGCACCTATAAGATGACTGACAAATAATCATGTACAACTGTAATTTCGCAATGTTGTAAACTATCATAAGCTCAATTAAAAAATATTTAAAATTTTTTTTAATAAAAAATAAATTAAAAAAAAGATAATGGCTGAAAATTTTCCAAAGTTGTTGAAAGACATAAATCCACAGACTCAAGAAGCTTAGTGAACGCCAAGCAGGATAGACACAAAGAAAATCAAATCTAAGCATAGCATAGTCAAACTGCTAACAACCAAAAGAAAAAGCACTTCCCAATATCTGCGAATATTTCAAACAAAACATGTTCAAGAATTTTATGGAGAAAATTAGAAACCCTTATTGAAAGACAACATAGAAAGCCTAAATTAATAGAGAGACATATCATGTTCATAAATTAGAACACTCAATATCTTAAAGATGTCAATTCTACACTGTTTCCTAGATTAAGTGAAATTCCAATCAAAATCTAACAGAATTTTTTCCAGAACTTGTTCAAAATTGTGCACACATAAACAAATATTTTGTTAGGAAAGTAGACATAGATGACAAAACTATCAATAAAGTACAAATTTAAGATAATGGTTAACTTTAAGTGGAAGGGGTAAAGCTGATATTCTATTTTTTTATCTGGATGGTAGGTATAGACATGTTTGTTGTCTTACTGTTTTTTATACTGTTATATGTTTTTAAAATATTCCTTTCCTTTCTCAATATATAATAAAAATCAAGCTTTTTAAAAAAGAGGTAAAAGCTATGAACATTAAGTGCTTTAAGAATTGTAAGCCCAGAGGGGCTGGCCTGGTGCCACAGCAGTTAAGTGCACACATTCTGCTTCAGCGGCCTGGGATTTGCTGGTTCGGATTCTGGGTGCAGACATGGCACCACTTGGCAAGCCATGCTGTGGTAGGCATCCCACATATAAATTAGAGGAAGATGGGCACAGATGTGAGCTCAGGGCCGGTCTTCCTCAGCAAAAAGGGAAGGATTAGCAGCTGATGTTAGCTCAGGGCTAATCTTCCTCAAAAAAATAAATAAATAAATAGAATCAATATTTGACTAAAGACAGAGTACAGTCAGGAGAACAAAAAAAACATAATAGGTATCTCCAAAAAGGGATTCAATATAGGAGATTGGTCACACATTGGTTGGAACTCTTAAAAAAGCTGAAAGTGAAGGTGAGTTAATCCAGATATTAGTAAGTACAGAAAGTAGCTACAACTCCTGAGCCTGAGAGAACCTTCCATTTGCCCATCTAGTTCCTCCAGTTCCATTCTCTACCCTTCTTCACCCTGCTGTCTGACCCTGGAAGGACTGCATCAATAGCATCTCTTGCCTCTGGCCTCCAGTTGGGTTTAAGAAATGGAGTAATCTCAGCAGGATTTTCAGAGGAGGGAGGGAGTAACGTCAGGGTGTTTACGCCCCCAGCTCTCTCTCTGCAGCGTCGCCATCTGAATAAGTTGAGAACAATTCCCCAGGGACACAGTATTGCTTTTGGTCTTTTACTATAGTACGCAGGGAGAGTGTCAGTGGCCTCCACTTGTCCCTTCCCACCAAAATAGCCCTCACTGTGTTGGTCAGGGAGCCAATGTGAAGATTCTGCCAGCTACCCAATATGTCTACTCTAATTACGTATTCAGGAAGAGGGGAATCACCAACAGCTTAAGGGGGATTCAACTGTTCAACTGTGAGATATTCTTGGTCCAAAATGTGTGTATCATCTGACCTCCATACATCCTCCAACTTTGACACATGACATTTCTAGTCCCTAGTCATTACTGTCAACTCAGAAATAGGATTGCCTTTACCAAATACATAGTCATCCTGGCAAATGGCCACAGGCACCTTGGCCTGAAGGAATATTTTCAGTATATATTTGTGGCATTAGTACAGAGTCCTCCCTCAAAGGGACCTGGCCTCCACTTCAGTCAGGGCCCCCGGGGCTGTAAATTTAAGTGAGAAGCCATGATCCTCCACTGAGGCAACACAATAAAGAGTTTTTCCCATAAGGGCAGGAATTTATCCATTTTGTCCACTGCTGAATCCTCGGTAGGAATTATTGAATACATCATACATATTCAATAAATATCAGCTGAATTAATGGAAAACGGAAAAAATAGAGTGCTGACGCTAGTGATGTGAAGGGGGAAATCGTAAGCTTATTATTTTTTTTTTTGGAAATCATAAGTTTAATACAATTGGGATAACAATGGAAACCATTAGGTGTGCTAAAATCAGAGAATCTTTAGCCACAATCAGATGCTCACTGGACTGTGGGTCCAAATTAGGAAGAACTGGAGCAAAATTGATGAACATGTACACGATGCTGGAACTATACCACGGAAAATTGCATCTAAAATGTTGTGAAACTAAGGATTTTTTTACCATGTCTTAGAGTTATTGAATCATAATCCCCATAAAACACATTCATTTATTTATATCACAAACATTTCTTGACTACCTACTATTTGCCAGGCACCATGTTAGTCTCTAGTTATTCAGTGATAAATAAAACAAACATGGGCTCTGCCATCATGGAGTCTACAACTTGTGGAGGAAAAAGGCATTAAACAAGAAATAAATTCATAACTACGTATGGTGACAAGGGCTATGAAGAGCATAGTGATTGAGAATAAGGACCGTCATGAGGGAGGCGGACCTCCGTGAGCCACCAGGGTAACCCTCTCTGAGGAGGTGGCACTTATCCTGGGATCTGGAAGATGAGAAATCGTGTTTGCAAAGAGTTGGGAGGGGGTTTGCAGAAGAATATTGCAGGTAGAACAGCATATGCATAGGCCTGTAGGGGCAGGTGGCTTGTCCCAGAAACTAAAAGAATGGTCATGTGGCTAAAGCTTCCTGTGCAAGAGAAGAGAGATAGTAGATGAGATCTGAGAGGCAGGCGGTGTAGCCGACCACGCAACGCTTTCATGTGTGGATTGAAAACCCAAGTTCAGGAACAATTTGCGTGTTAAAGGAGAGGACTGTCTGCCTCTCCTCCAATTGCTTCTATTTACTCGAAGCTTCTGCTTCCTCAAATTATGCTTTACCCTACTTTTACTAAGGCATCTTTTCAGCTTCAAGTCCAATGGTAAACTGCTTTATTCTATGTCTTTCCCAATTCAAATTCTTGTAACAGAGAATCTGACTGATCCAGTTCATCATTTTGTACCAACCCACCTCGTAGGTCGCTGGTCCTCCTATGGGGTTGGCTTCACTTGGGGAGGTGCTCACCAATCAACTGTGTCTGGGGCATGGGGGAGAAGGGCCTCCTTGTCTGCATATGGCTATCGCTTCAGCCAAGGCTGTGAGCAGGGCTAGAAGAGTATAAATGGATGGCACATGCACAGAGTCCCATGTATTCACATTTCCATGTATCTTTGCAATAAATTTCTAGGGAGGAGTATGTCTGCCCTTCTCCCCGTGAAACACTGAGGCCCTCTGCTTAGAAGGAAATGAACATCAATGCAATGTGGGCTTTTTGGTGGAATTCTGAGGTAGTGGACGGCCTCTATCTCCATCCCCTCATGAGGTCCCACTAATCTGTTGGTGAGAGCTTGACATTCACCAGGTCCTATGAGACCCAATGCTCCTTTTTATAATAAATATTTGCAATGCCCCTTTTCTGTTCTAAAATAAAATTCAGTAGCCGGCCCTGTGACCAAGTGGTTAAGTTTGCACACTCCGCTTCAGCAACCCAGGATTCACTGGTTCAGAGCCTGGGTGCAGACATGCACTGCTCATCAAGCCATGCAATGGTGGCATCCCACATAGAAGAACTAGAATGACCTACAACTAGGATATACAACTACATACTGGGGCTTTGCGGAGGGAGAAAAAAAAGAGGAAGATTGGCAACAGATGTTAGCTCAGGACCAATCTTCCTCACCAAAAAAAAAAAAACTTTAAAATTCATAAATATTGTAACTCACATAATTTCAAGAAAAATTAAATTAAGCCCTAAGTATAATACAAAGAAGGAGAAAAGAAACCATTTTATAACAATATGTATTTTGATGTGTAAGTCCCCTTAAAGACACGATGAAATAGTCAGATCTTGTACCTATACATAGCATGAGCATAATAGCTTCAAACGCAGGCTCAAATGGGTGTACTACACGTGCAATTCAAATCCGACCCAAAGTGTTCACTACCTGTGTCCTGACTTTCCAAAATGGTGAACAGCTTGGGTAAAGCTCTAACCAAAACAAGATATAATCATCCCTTGATCTACACAGTACTTTCATTCCAGGAAAATTCAATATCCAAGAAACGCTTGCAAAACAGCCTTAGGTTCCGGGCTTAGAGAGTTACAAATGGGTTTCATCTACATAAATGTCTGGCAGGACATTGGAATTTTGTTTGGGAAACAAGTCAATACTTCATTTTCCAGGACAGTCACACACATTGCATTCCATCAGGCATCCCCCTTCCCCAACTCACTAAATTCCAGTAGGGACCTCATTAATTTTGACAATCAAAAATGCCCCCAGCTGGCCCAGTGGCACAGCGGTTAACATCGCACGTTCCACTTCGGCGGCCCAGGGTTCACCAGGTCAGATCCTGGGTGTGGACATGGCACCACTTGTCAAGCCATGCTGTGGCAGGCATCCAACATATAAAGTGGAGGAAGATGGGCACAGATGTTAGCTCAGGGCTAGTCTTCCTCAAAAAAAAAATGCCCCCAGGGCCCCACCCAGTGGCGTAGTGGTTAAGTCCGGCGTGCTCCCCTTTGGTGGCCAAGGTTTGCAGATTCGGATCCCTGGCAGGGACATATACCACTGTCAGCCATGCTCTGGTGGCAACCCACATATAAAATAGAGGAAGATTGGCACAGATGTTAGCTCAGGGCCAATCTTCCTCAAGCAAAAAGAGGAAGATTGGCAACAGATGTTAGCTTGGGCTCAATCTTCCTCGCCAAAAAAAGAAAAGAAAATTCCCCAGTAATTTCCAAAAATAACCCCTAGAGGGCAGTATCACCCCTTTGAGAATCTTGATCTTGCCCTTAGAGTCCTCTCTCCTTGGATGGTCTATTCTTTGTGAGACAAAAGGACCTGCATCATAAGCACAGATAACTTACCCAAATTCAACTGCATGTGCTCAGAAAAAAAAAGAGACATATGGAGAAATGAGCTTTTTCAGGGTTTTTTCTCAACTATTTTCTGTCTTTTAAAATCAGTTTAGTGTTGCCTTTCTGAAACTTCATATAAATGGAATCATTTAGCATGTGTGCCTTTGTTTCTGGCTTCTTTTGCTTAACATGTTTTTGAGATTAATTCTTGTTGTGTATACCAGTAAATTGTTACTGTTGTTCATTGAGTAATATTGTTCCGTATGGATGTAACTCAATTTATCCGTCCATTTGGACGTTTGGGTTGTTTTCAGTTATGGGATAATATAAATAAAGCTGCTGTGAACATTGATAGAGAAGTCTTTGTACGTACACATTTCCATCTAATTTTATAAGTAACTCTGCAAATGTTTTTCCGAAGTGCTTGTCCACGTTACATTCGCATCAGCAATGTATCAGCGTTCCAGCTGCTCCACGTCCTCAGCAACACTCACCGGGGGCAGCCTTTCTTATTTTAATCATTCTGCTGGATGTGTAACGGTATCTCATTGTGGTTTTAATTTGCATCTCCCTGGTGATTAATGATACTGAGCATCTTTTCACAGGCTTATGGGCCATTTGTATACCTTCCTTTGTAAACTGTCTGCTTAAATATTCACCCACTCTATTAGTAGATTGTCTTTTTCTTATTGAATTGTGGGAGTTCTTTACACATTCTGGAAATGAGGCCTTTCTCAGGTATATGTATTGCAAATATGAGCAATAGCAGTCCAAGTAAGCCGGAGGAACCCCCCTTGATCCAGTGCCTGGGTGAGTGGGTGAGGGGATTGTCTCGATTCCCCGGCCGGGAAAGCACCTGGCAATGAAGGCATCACACTGTGTTGTGTGATTCCACTGTGGAGAGAGAATTGTTTTTCGTAAAAACGGCCCCTAAACATAACCAATTACTTTCTTTGGTGTAATCAGCAAACATGATGTGTTCCATTGACGGTGGGAAGCTTGCTGTGTATGGCAGGCTCCAGAAAGGCACCTTCCTAAGGCATTTTCGAGAGTGATTTAGGGGGCCAGCCCGGTGGCGGTAGTGGTTAAGTTCGCGCGCTTCGCGGCATCAGTGGCCCACAGTTCATGGGCGTGGACCTACACACTGCTGGTCAAGCCATCTGTGGCAGCATGCCACACCCAAAATAGAGGAAGATTGGCACAGGTATTAGCTCAGGGATAGTCTTCCTCAAGCAAAAAGAGGGAGATTGGCAACAGATGTTAGCTCATGGCCAATATTCCTCACAAAAAAAAGAGTAATTTGGGCCATATGCGATTGTTGCCTGGCTCTCAGATTTCAGTGTAGCCCTGGCACAAGAAGCAATTCCACTCAACACTCTGCCATTGAAAACCCAGGGTGGGAGGGTGTGGGGAGTCACCAAATCATACCCTGAACTCCTACAAGATCCCTCACTGTAACCTTGTTCTCTTCTTTCCTTGTAAGCCCAAGGGGATCCACCAGATCAGCAGAATGAGAAATGCCCCTAATCCATACTCTAATAGAAGAATGCCTGATGCATGTGAAAACGCATATATATATACGAATATAATATATATTATATATACACCCACACTGGTTTGCAATCTCTTTAAAATATATATATAACTTTTTTAATATATATAACTTTTTTTATCTCCATCCTGACAAAATATGTACCAAAAGCTAACAGGGCTTTTGAAAGAATATTGAATATTTTGAAGCTCATCCATGTTTTATTTTTCCACAATGTGTTCTAATCGTATAACTCAAGTAATAAAAATTGGAAATTTTTAAAGAAATTTCAGGAAGCATTTTAGTGCTAAAAATCTTGTTTTGGAAGACTAGGAAATGTTCATGATCTTCAATAAGTAAAAAAAAAAGGACGCAAAAAAATATGTATGGTGTGATCCATTTCATTTGTAAGTCACGTTTTGCGTCCTGTTTTATTTGTGGGTATTTGTGTGGAGTGAAAACACTGAGGATTTTGCTTTCTTGTTTGTGCTTCTGTTTTCGAAGTTTTCACAGGTGATCATATTATTACTTCTACAAGTAGGAAAAAAAAATGTTATTTTAAAAGTACAAATAAGGGTGAGTCTGGAAGACAAAATGAGGTGCCAGAGGACAGGGGTGGAGTCCCAGCTTACTGGGCATGTGACCTGCGCAGCTCACTTAACTAAGCGCTTCTAGTTGCCTTACAGAAAAGGAGGGGATGATAACGTCATACGACTGGGAGAATGAAGCGAGCAGTCGGCACCTACTAAAGGCTGATTCTATTATCCTCATAAGCTCAGCCATTCAGTGACTCTTTGGCGAGGGTCTGTGCTCTGAATAGGATTTCTGAGCACCCATGCAGAGCAAAAACCCCTCCTCTGGCTTCCCCCACCCACCCGGCTCACCTTGCATACCTCCGGTGCCAGGGAGCTCCCTTCCTCACAAAGCTCCCCCTTCACACTAGCCTGTCCTACCCACGTGTGGCTATTGTTCTACTCTGGAAATAGCCTTGACTTGAGGTCCAAAGATTTAAGTCCAGTCTTGGCTCTGGGCCTTGGCAGCTGCACGGCCTTGGACAAGCCCCTTTCCTTTCCAGGCTCGGGAGCCTCATCTTGAGAACCTCCCTCCCTAGAATTGCCTTGTCTCCTGGGATTGTTAGGTGCATCCTTATGCCCCGGGAGGTTGGATATAGGCTTCGATGAGGGTCTGTTAGGACACTGGGCGGGAGACAGCCCTGCACCTGTGAGGTTTAAGCTTCAGAAAACCATCTCGTCTGTTTTGTCTTGGTTCAGCCCTCAGAAGGCCAGTGGCTGCCTCTGCCATGATGCACTGAGGGCCACACCGCCTCGCGTCTGTAGTGTTCCCGCCAAAAAAAGGCCTAAGCTGAATCCAGTCACGAGGAAACATCAGACAAACTCAAACTGAAGGACACTCCACCAAACAACTGGCCTGCACTCTCCAAAAACGTCAGTGTCATGAAGGACTGAGCAGTTCTGGATTAGAAGGGATCAAAGAAACATAACAAATGACTGTAATGCCTGATCCACGGATTTTCTTTTGCTAATCTGAAGATTAGACAATAGAATTTGTCAATGTTAAGTCCTGATTTTTATTGCTGCACTGTGGTGGTATAAGAAAATGCTTTTGTTTTTAGGAAAAATCCACTGAAGTATTTAGGTATAAAGGATCATCGTCTGAGATGTATATATAACTATAAATATATTACTAAATTTATATATAGTTATATATATACACACACACAGACAGAGGAAATGATAAGGTTAAAGTAGTAAAATATTAATATTTGGAAAACCTGGGTGAAGGATCGATGGGAATTCTTTGTATCGGTCTTGCAGATGTTCTGTAAGACGGAAATTATGTGGAGAAGTCCAGTTGCGTGCTTCCTGCTCAGGAGAAGTGCTGGCAATTACAGCAGCTTTCATTGACTAAGCACTTATACAGTGCCGGGTCATCTCATTTGATCCCACAGCTACCCTCTTAAGAGCTGTCATTATGCCCTTTCTGCAGAGAAGGATCCTGACATCAGACAGCGGAGGTGACTTGCTCTCATCACGTGGCCGGTGGCCTGCACGTGGCAGAGCTGGGATATGAACTTGAGTCTGTCTGACTCCTCTCTCCTGAAATCACCACCATCTTCTGCAACAAGGTCACAAATTCCCTCCCACTACCCCTTAGACTATGCAAGGAAAACAGAGCTTCTTTACTCTTTGTAAATCAACTGAGGGGGGAGGGGTCGGAGTGCCGAACTAAATTTAGTTCAATCCAGTTCAAAACTTGGTCTAATTCAACAATTTAAATATTCTCTTGAGATTTCTTGAGTTCAGAGAGACTTGGTCTCTTTTGTATAATTGCTCAAGCTTTCAGATTCCTCCTCTCCTCTCCCTGCTCCTCCCAAATACGATGGCTGAGATAAGGGTGGGGAGACTCAATGGTCCAGTGCTTGCTGGCATCTGCTGGGAGCTGAGTGGCTTGGGCCTGTCACTGAGAACATCCACTGGCTTCCAGCTAAGGCTGGTTGCTGATGAACTGGTGTGGCCTCCTGCAGACTCACTGAAGCCCAGTGTCATGTCAGCTCTCTGTGGTTCTGTGGCCATCTCGAGGGTTTTTATCTTGTCCTCTTTCTAGACTCCAGACACCGAGCCCACCTTGCCCCCACCAAATTAGGTTCTAAAACAGGCCCACTGGCCATTAGTTCAATGTTTAGACCACCCAAAAACTAAGGGAGGCACAGAAGGAGGACTGAGACTCAGGTGGTATGCTGTGTTATGAAAATAATTCAGTGTTTCCCCCCAGTTAGTAAAGAGCTGCTGCCCAAGTCCCCTGGGTATCCCCTCCTCCACTCCAGCTGCCTCTGGCATATCCCAGGTCCCTCCCACACCAGAAACCAAAGGATTCCCACCTAGCACAGCAGGTAGCCTCCAAGACTGCTCCAGCCCCAGGCTCAGCATCCTTTCTGATGCTGAGTATTTTGAACTTCACCACTCCTTTCTTAGACTGGTCACGCAGAGTCCTTTCTCTTACTCCAAGGCTACCCTGACATTCTCTGAAAATTCTCAAAGGACAGTGGACAAGAGCCCCTCTGCCCTGGGCATTCCCCTCAACTTATCCAAAACACCTGCCCCTTTCGGGGCTTACCCCCAGGGAGAGGGTGGACCAACACTAAGGGTCTTCTCCAGCTCCCTTTATCCCGAGCTCAAGTCTACTATAGAGGCGAGAACAGCCAAATACTTTTTTCCCAGCCTCCCTTACATCAATAGCCACGTGACACTGTTCTGGTCCTTTGAGAAGTAAGCAGAAGTCTGCTGAGGGGGGTTCCAGGGAAAGCTTTTGCTTTCCAGGTAAAAGTGAGAAACTAGCCCATGCCAACCCTCCCCGCTGCTCCAAGAACATTGAAAGAGGGGGAACCTCTCCCTCCACCCCTCCCTCTAATAATGACATAAAGCCTAAAGTTTTGGTAGCTATATGTGACCCAAGAGGATCCCAGAGATGCTTGCCTGATGTGGTTGCTGCCTACCTCCCTGAGCTAACTGCTGCCAATCCTCCTCTTTTTGCTGAGGAAGCCTGGCCATGAGCTAACATCCATGCCCATCTTCCTCCACTTTATGTGTGGGACGCCTACCACAGCATGGTGTGCCAAGCGGTGCCATGTCCACCCGCAGGATCCGAACCCGTGAACCCTGGGCTGCTGAAGCAGAATGTGCGTACTTAACCGCTGTGCTACCGGGCCAGCCCCCAGATATCTTTTTATGTGAGAGAAATAAGCCTCTGCAAGTTGAGTTTCCTATTTTTTCAGCCAAGCACAATCCCAATACAGGGTAATTAGAATGCATGTCTGTCAAGCTACCTCGCGGACTCTGCTTGTGTTTTCCCCCTGCCTTGCTGTCCCCACAGTTCCTTGGGCCTGAAAGAAGCAGACTTTTCCTCTATCACCCCTCCCTACTTACACGAAAACTTCACTTTCATAAAATCCTTATGGTCCTTTCCACCTGGGCAGACTCTTGAAATGCTAAAATAGGAGACAAAGGAATGTAGAAAAATCCTGGCCCCGGGGGTGGCTGGGCAGTGAGCGAGCAGCAAGAGGAGACAGTCGGCAGCATGTGTTTTATTAGAGAGCAAGGGTGCCAGCCCCAGAACCGGCTACACAGATTCAGGCTTGGGGGCCGCCGGAGCCTTGAGTCCGTAGGGGAGACAGCACAGGGAGCCATCTGGGCACAGATGCATGTAGGTCTCTTGCCTCGTGCAGTAAGTCCGGCAGGCCCCTTGGCCCTTCCAGCACCGTTTGAATTCACTTCTCCCTATGCAGAGGAAGATCAGAGGTCACAGAGCAGCCCAGGGGTTGTGGGTTAGACCACTGTTCACAGTTTTGACCACAGATCAAGGGTTAGGCCACAAGTCACAGGTTAGACCATTGGTCACAGGTTAGCTCTCTGGGCTTTTGTTGGACCACAGGATACAGAGCAGCCCAGGGGTTCCAGTTGAGACCACTGGTCACAGATTTAACCACAGATCAAGGGTTAGGCCACAAGCCCCAGTTTAGACCACAGACCACAAGTTAGGCCACAGGGCCCAGGTTAGATCACAAGTCACCAGTGAGCTCTCTGGTCATCTGTTAGATGACAGGTCATAGAGCAGCCCAGAGGTCATAAGTTAGGCCATGGGACATGAGCTCTGACCACAGGGCAAAAGTTAGACTAGAGATAACAGGCTAGACCACTACTCATAGATGAGACAACCAATGACAATTTAGACCACAGATCTCAGTCCAGGTTAGCCCACAGGGGCAAGTTAGACCACTGGTTACAAGTTAGAGACTAATTTCTTGTCCAGGTTAACTCACATCCCAGATATACTCTAAGCACTTTTCATAACAACACTATCCGATTATAGTTGGTCTTATTACAATCCCTGTATACAGCCAAGGAAACTGAGGCACAGAAAGGCTAACAACTTTGCTCATGGTCACATAGCCATTAAGGAGCAGAGCCAGGATTCAAACCTAGGCAATCCAGCTCCAGGGTCCCCACTCGTAACCATTATACAAACTGCCTCACACACAGAGGGACCTGTTAATGTTAGGGTTTAGTGGAGGAATTTCCAACCATGGGCATGGAAAAGGCAAGGCTTTGGGGGAATAGGTCCTGCACCCCCTCCAAGCGTCTTTGATCATAGCATGCAGTGGGGCATCTCCTTTATTTATTCATTCAACAAACATGGGGCATTAGGGGTACCACAATGAACAAGATGGCATGGTCCATGCCCTCAAGGAGCTCCCGGCAGGGAAGGCAGTTAAAACCCAAGCAAATAAATACAATAAGTAGAGTGGTAAACACGCTGAAGGAAACGATCAGGGTGCTGTGATGGCCGTCAGGGCAGATGTGGCCAAGTGAGGGGCGAGGAGGATCGCTTAGACAGGCCTGTCTGTTACATTGATGTTTCTAGACAGGTGACCTGGCAACTCAGAAGAACGGGGGCTGACTGGGAGGTACAGGGGAAAGGCTCCTCTGCCTCTCCCTGGATTAAGATACCCCACAGAATCCTCACGATACCCCAGGCCAACCCATGGGTGTTATTCAGCCCTGCCAACCGGCCCATCCTTCCATCCTGCCAAGGCTGGGAATCTTAGAATGATACAGAGCTGGCCTCAAAATCTCCACGAGGCAAAGAATCCACACTCTGAAGACGGTGTGTAGTATAACGGTTAACGGTGTGGTGCGAACCCAGCTCAGACCGCCTGGGTCCGAATCCCAGCTCTGCTGTTTCCCAGCTGAATGACCTTGGCCTCCGATTCTTCATCTGGACCAGTCTCTTTCAGAGGGCTGTGTAGAGCATTTAATCACTAGAGCACATTGCCTGAACACGTAGTAAATACTCAATAAATGGAAAGGGAGATTATCAGAATGACAACTTAGAGAGTTGGAACAACCAGTGCTCATTCAGGTCAACCCTCTCATTTTACAAAGAAAGAAGGAAAAGGACTTATCCAGCTTCTCCTAACCAGTAAGTGGTGGATCTACCTAAACCCAAGGCCCTGACGCCCAGGTGAGGGCAGTTCCTATAATAACTCCTCTTAACACGTCATCACATTTCAACCTTCCAACAACCCCGAGATACAGAAATTGTTACGTTTTCTCCTACACCATCCGCTGTCCTCTCCTCATACCTTTGACTTCCTCTCCCTCCACTCGTCTCCCCATGCCCCCCACTCCAGCCACACTGGCCTCCTCATTGCTCCTCAAACACACCTGTCACCCTCCCGCCTCCTTTGTCCTTGCCGCTCCCTCTGCCTGCAACAATCTTCTTTGTATTCTGTCATCACATCTCTGCTCAAACCTTCCTTACAGAAAGTTAGAAGACATCTGAGACTACAGTCATGCGTTGCTTAACAACAGGGATATGTTCTGAGAAATGAATTGCTAGGTAATTTCGTTATTGTGCAAACATCATAGAGTGTACTTACACAAACAAAGACGGTATAGCCTAACATCCTAGGCTATATGACACACCTAAACTATATGGTACTGATCTTATGGGCCCATAGTCGTACATGAATCCATCATTAACCAAAACGTCCTTATGTGGCACATGACCATACTTCACAATAGTTCACTGGGGACAAGGGGCAGGTGAAAAAGAAAAAAGGATTGGTTCAAGTTGATAATTGTTGAGGTTGGGGGATGGATACATAAGGGTTTTTGTACTATTTTTTTATTCATGTTTGAAATTTTCTAAAATAAAAAGATTCCTTTTAAAAACTCACATCATTACATTATTCTCTGGTTTTGCATGAGTTTATATTTTTCCATAATAAAAAGTCTTTTTTTGTTTAGATTGGCACCTGAGCTAACTTCTTTGCCAATCTTCTTTTTTTTTTCCCCCCTTCTTCTTCTCCCCAAAGCCCCCCAGTACATAGTTGTAAATTCTAGTTGTAGGTCCCTCTGGTTGTGCTGTGTGAGACGCCGCCTCAGCATAGCAGGATGAGCGGTGCCATGTCTGCACGCAGGATCCGAACAGTGAAACCCTGGGCCACCGAAGCAGAGCACACGAACTTAACAACTCAGCCACGGGCTGGCCCCTAAAAAGTTTTTTAAAAACTTGCTTTGTGCCTTATATTATTTTCTCTGCTTTCACGTAAATTTCAAACTTTCCAAAATAAAAACTTAAAAAAAAAAAGCTTATCAGAGGCCTTCCTTGACCATCCCCATCAGCTCGCCCATCATCCCCACAAGCATACGTCACACGAACCCCTAGTTCTGCTTTTATTCTTCTTAACACTTATCACCATCTGACACATTATATGTTTATTTGGTTATTTTTTGTCACCACTGACTAACACATCAGCTCTGCAAAGGCAAGAACCTTGTTTTCTGTCTCTCCTGGGTCTCCAGCAGTTGTAATAGTGCCTGGCACACAGGAAATATTTTTCCAGTGAATATTTGTGGAGTGAATCTCATCTTAAAGATTAGGAAACTGAGGGGCGGGCTGCTTTAGCAACTCAGTCTAAGCTGCCCAGCAAGTCAGCGGTGGGGCCAGAACGTCAGCACTGGCCCAGGCCCCCTCTGTCCCCAGGCCCTGAGAGCCAGTCCTCCTTTCTACACACACACACTCACACACACAGGCGATGTTACCTGGCGGCACATGACCCAGGACCAGGAGAGCCACAATGAGCAGAAGCAGCTGTGTCATGGCCACAGGGCTCCTGGGGAGGCCACAGGGGAGAACACAAGAGGAGACGAGCCAAGCGACCTGAGCCTGCTGCCTGCGGCCCAGCCTTTATTGGGCTACAGATCCAGGCAGGAGTGTAGGCAGCAGGAGACCTAGGTGGGAGTCTGAGGCCTTGTGGGCCCAAGGCTACAGCTGGATCTCAGCCAACGACATGGGGAACTGGTCAGCCATACCCTCTGGAGGTTACTGAGCTCTGAAGCCGGGGACAGGATTTCCTGAAGCAATGCCTGGGTCAGAAACTGGACATCTTCCCCACCTGAGAGGGTAGGGAAAGCCTTGGCTTCAGAGAGACCTGGTTCAATGCCAGCATCTCCCCCTGATCGCTGTGATACCTTGAGCAAGTCACTCAGCCTCTCTGAGCCCCAGGCTGTCATCTAGGAAATGATGACAAGCCCCCCTTGCAAAGCTAAATACATGGAGGTTTCCCTTCCTGATGCCCAGGAGATGGGACCAGAAACCTGTTCAAACAGGCACATATTTAGGCCTATTCAGAAAATGAGAAGAGTAATAGTACCTACCTCATAGAGCGTAATGGCTGCCTAGCACATTTAAAGATTAAACGAAATAATACAGTGGTTCTCAAAGTGTAGGACACAGAGCAGCAAGCAGCTACAAACCCTGGGGCTTGTTAGAAATGCAAATTATCAAGCTCTACTCAAACCTACAAAATCAAAGCTCTAGGCGTGGGTCCCAGCCAGCTGCGGTTTAACAAATCCTCCAAGAGATGCTATTGCACCGCTAAAGTCTGAGGACCACTGAGAGAATTTGTGTACAGAGCTTAGAACAGCGTCTGCTACACAGTCATCTGAGCCGCATCTTGAAAGATGAGTAGAGGAAAGGGTGTTCCAGACAGAAGGAATAGAATGTGCCTGAAGGAGTGGGGCGTAACCAGAGCAAAGGATTTGTTGGGAGGAGAGATTGAAAATGAGCCTGCAGAGGAAAGGAGCCAGAGCGCCATGGGCCTTGAAGGTCAAGTTCAGGCTTTTGTATTGCAGACAACTGTAAGTTTTGTAGCAAGGGTGTAACCTGTTCAGATTTCAGTTTTAAACAGAGAAACTGAATCCCGGAGAAGGGAGGTGATTTGACTAAGGCCATACAGCCACTGAGCTGCAGAGCTGGGACTTCTAAACTACGATGCCTCCCTCCCGGACAACGTACAACAGCGAACCACTCGCAGCCCATCTTGTAGGTGGGAAGGGGAAGCTTGGAGGGCCAAATCTCAGGAGGAAGCCAGGCATGAGGGGGTTCAGTGTCTGCCCAGAGCCCTGCGGGGGCTGAGCTAGTCCACCAGGCTGCTGTGGGAGTGCTCTGGGCCGGACACCTGGACCCCCTCACCCATGACAAGGAGCCCCACCCACAGGTACAGCCCGGTCTCTGCGGGCCCCATAAACATACTGGCCCCAGTCCCTCATGACTGAAAAGGAAGCACCCTCCTCAAAGAGACTGGATCCTGGCCCCACGGAAGGCCAAAACCACCAGTTCCCTACAGCCAACTTCTCTCCTATACCGAGATCATAGTGTCTCTTTCCTCCTCCTCTAGGCCTGGGAAGCTATTTAAAAAAAAGTCATGGGCCAAGATAGAAAGGGACAATGGGCTGAGAAGCAGAGACCTGAGTCTCAGGCCCAGGTAAGTTTTCTCTTCCTCTTAGTGTTGTGTCAGGATTAAACGAGCTGGTGAAAAGTGCACATACCATACCAGGCACAGCACAAGTGCTCAGTAAATATTCATCAGAGGGCATAGCCATTCTTCCAGGCACTGGCCAGCCCTAGCTGCGTAAGGGGTACTTAACCCAGAATTTGGTGAATGAATGAATGAATGATGCTAAAATAAGATATTCAGAACTCTTCAGTGCAGATTTCCTGGGCTCCCTCCTCCCCTCAAGCCACCTCCCAAAATTAATTTTCCATCCAGAGCAGAGTTTCTAAAGTGGGATCCATGAACTCCGCATCAGGGTCTCTTGGACACTTGTTTAAAACGCAGATTGCCGAACTCTTCTCCCAGGACTGCCGAATCTGCCTCTCCTGGAGGGTGGGAGCTGGAACCTGAATATTTAACAAGCTTTCCAAGCGGTTCTTGTGAGGGAGAAAGTCGGTGCGCCTCATGGCTGAAGTGGACAGATGCGGAGGCAGAGGGGAACCAGACCCAGGAATCGAGAATCCCCATCCTTCCTCTCTCTGGCCCTCCACCCCAACACCGCCACCGCCACTCCCACCCCAGGCGAAGCCCTTGAGGCAGCGGGTCAGCTGAGCTCTGCGAAAAGTCATTCAGTGGCCAAGGCCTTGGGGCGGGGACCCCTGGGCTGCCCTAATGGGGCGGGGCTGGACGGGGCGGGGTCGCGGCTCCTCCCCCGCCGGAGCGACGGGGCGGGACCGCCCGAGGGGCTGCGCGCCGCGGCGGTGGTACAGCCTGGAGCGGCCGGCGGCTGCGGCGGCCGGGGACCCTGGACCCCTCCCCACGGCGAGGTAAAGGCCGGCGCAGCCCGCCGCCAACTTAGTCAAGTTGGAGCGGAGTTCGCCAGGCGCCTGCGTGGGGGGGTTCTGCGGCGTAGGCAGGGGCGAGGGAGGCCTCGAACCCGCCTCCCGGGGGTGAGGGTCCTCCGACCTGGGGCCCCGAGGGTTGGGGAGTCTCGGACAGGGAACCCTCCCGGGACCGGGGGATTCGCACCCAGGACCCCGGGCTGGGTGAGCTCGGACTCAGACTCGGGGAATGACGTATCCGCTCCCGGGCCCTCTGGGTCTTCTCCTCCCAGCCCCCACCCCCGCCAGGACCCTGTCCTGTCTCCAAACCTGGGGCCCGGCTGTCTCGAAGCCCCGCTCCCCAACAGCAGCTGGAGGCCGTCGCGCCAACCTCTCCTGAATTTTTCACGTAAAGGGCGGGCCAGACACGCCGTTCCCATGGCACCAGAGCGCTCCGGTTTCAGCCAGAGGGAACCCCCAGATCCCCCTCGCCCTTCGGAGTACCAGCCCACCCCCTCCTGCCTTTTCCTCAGCCCTCGTGAGATGGGGCAGTGGAAGTGAGCAAGTTGAGGGGCCCTCAACTCTCCTCTGTACCCCCCAACCCTGAATCATGGTGAAGAGTCCTGTGGGGAAGGGGAGGAGGGGGCAATTCAGGCGCCTTTCAGAGCATGGACGGCATGTTCTGAATGGGAAGGGCAGGTCTGTGTACACAAGTGTGTGCGTGCTTGTGTGGACGTCCCGCCTCACTGCTGCCTCTCTGCCTGACTGTGTCATGGGGAGTGGGTCATCCTCAAGGCATAGGAAATGGCCTCTGGGTGTGCATGCATGTGTGCGTTCACAGCTCGCACACTCACTCCTCCCAGCCTGGCCCAGGTATACCCTCGGCCTGAAGCCAGAAAGCCCGCACCCCAAGGAGCCCAGACTCCTCCTCCTCCCATGTGAACTCAAGAGGGGGCTCTGGAGGAGGCCATCTCAGCAGCTGTCAGGACTCTACAGAAGAAGGGGGGCTCAAAGCACCCGGCTCACCGCCCATTCTCCCTTCTTGCTCACAGAAGGAAGGAAGGAGCCAAGTCCCCCTCCCAAGGATGACACTAAACACTCAGCAAGAAGCAAAGACCCCCCTGCATCGTCGAGCCAGCACTCCTCTGCCCCTGTCCCCCCGGGGCCACCAGCCTGGCCTCCTGTGCGCAGCGCCCTCCACGCAATCCCAGCATCCCCGGCTGGGCCAGTCAGCCTCCCTCAACCCTCCCACCCGGAAACCTTCACCTGCCCCCAACGGTTGGTCCTCTGAATCCAGCGACTCTGAAGGCTCCTGGGAGGCCCTCTACCGCGTGGTACTGCTTGGAGATCCTGGCGTAGGGAAGACCAGCCTGGCCAGCCTCTTTGCAGGGAAGCAAGAGCGGGACCTCCATGAACAGCTGGGAGGTAGGGACCCTGTGGGCTGAGCTGGGATGTGGCCAGAGGCATAAAAAGCACTGTCATCAGGGTCACAAGGCTGCCAAGAACAGTTGTACAACGCATGCACTGCTCGATGCTAAGAGGTGCTGTGGAGTGAACAGTGCCCTCCTAGAGTTGTGCAGCCTGCACAATGGTCGACGGGAGGGAAATTCTTTGAATAGCGAATGAGAATTCTGCCAATTTCTCATGGATGAGAGGTGTATGATTCATTTCCATGTGGTAAGGAAAGCAGTTCTGAGAGTAGAGAAATGGTGGACTTCCACCCAGCTCAGAAACTGCCAGCCCCAGCTCCCCCTGACTCTCAGGTCCTCCCAGTCCCATCCACGGCCACCAGGATCTGCAGCAAAAGTAAGATCCTGCCCAGAATAGACTCCCAGACTCCAAGAACTGGGCTCTGGGTTCCTTTACTCCCAAAAGAGGCAGTGAGCTGAGAGGGCCAGGGGCTCCAGCAATGATGGGGAACAGGGACAGGAGAGAGGAAGTGAAGATGGATTCCTGCAGGACTGGCTGAAAGGGCAAAAGATGAATGGGGAAGGGGGTTGGTTAAAAGCAGAGAGAAGGTGGGGACACTCTGGTCAGGCCCCAGCCTTGAGCCCTCTGAGAGTGAGAACCCATATGAGAGGCATCCATGTGTACCCCTGTATGTGTGACGGATGGGGAGACTGAGGCTCAGAGAGGGTAATGTGACCTGCCTGAAGCATACACTAAGCCAGGCACAGAGCAGGACTGGGAGAATCCCCAGCCCAGCTTCAACCCCATCAGCCCACATCCATTCAATCCACCACACCAACAATAGCTTTTTCAGCACCTACTATGTGCCAGGTACTGTACTGGTAGCTGGGGAGACATGGGCTCCTCGTGGAGCTTCTGTCTTGACCTATCAGGAGAGACAAGCATCAGACAAGTGTGGTAAGCACTTCAAGGAGAAGTGGAGGGGGCACTGTGACCAGAAGCGGGCGTTGGAGGTACCCACACCCTCCCCAGACCTCTCTGAGCTCCGGCTCTTTCCTCGGTTGCAGAAGATGTGTACGAGAGGACCCTCACAGTGGATGGAGAGGACACCACGCTGGTGGTCATGGACACCTGGGAGGCTGAGAAACTGGTATGACACAGCAAACAAGACTTGGGGGAGGGATGCTGAGCCTATTACCAGACTCCAAGGACACCACAGAGCAAGGACAGGGCAGGGGCCATCCTCAGCACTCCCCAAAACCCACAGCTCCTAAGCAGCCTTTCCAACCAAAAGCAGAGGGAGCTCATGACCCGGCCCTTTTCTGGGTCCACTGACCCCCTCCCTGCAGACATCCCAGGATGTGCTTCTCCCCCTCCAGCCTCCTCCTTATTAGCACCCTCGTCCCACTCCACCCACCCACCCACATGGTGCAGAGGAAGGAACACTGGTTTTAGCACCAAAATGCCTGAGGTGAAGCCCTCTTTCTTTTCTGACCAGTTGTGTAGCTTTGTGCAACTGACGTACTCCCTCTGACTTCCCCGCTCTGGGCTTCAGTTTTCTCAATTTATCAATGGGTTGATCGTTCCTGCCTCCCTTACCAGCTGGTTTTAAAAAGTTCTTATGCAATTTCACAGAGGTGAGCGCTGTCTGGAGCATGAAAAAATGCTGAGCATGGGTGAAGAATTGTAAAGAATGATAATTTTTGTTAATTATAACTTGATAGTAAAAAAGGAAGCTAAAGTGTGTCCTTGCCCAATCCCTTCCAGAGTAGGAAGAGAGCAGCAGGCAGGGACATGTCCCTAGTATGCTTTTCTTATCTTGTTTGAGTTTTCTTTTTTCTTGCTGTTCAGGTAATACATGGTTATTGTAGAACGTTGAAGAAATAGAGCTAAACAAAAAGAAGGATCTTAAAATCACCCAGGATCCCACCCGGCTAAAGAGTAGGCTCCTCCCATGAAATACAGGGAGGCCCTGCCCATCGGGTGGGGCTGAGGAGGCCAGTGTTGGGTGATTGACAGGAATGGCTGACAGCTCCAGTAATAGGCCCAAAAGCGAGGGATGAAGGAGCTCTGTGGTCAGTTCCTTTTAACAAGCATAGAAGGAAACCCAGGTCCAAGTGAGCATAATAATAATGATGACGATTCTCATAAAGGCAGCTGACATTTATGGAGCACCTTCTTGCTTAGTGTCAGCCCCTGTGCTAAGCACTGGACGTATATTATAACATTCAGTCAAGACAAAAACTATCCGGTGAGTGTTCTTCTGATTGCCATTCTGCTAATGCAGAAATCGAAGCTCAGAGAGGTTAAGTAATGTGTCCAAAGCTCTCAGATAGCAAATGAGATTCGAACCCAGCTCTGTAAGACCCCAGAGCCTGTCCTCTTATGCACTAGGACTGCCCCTCTCCATCCCCCCAGGAGCATGACCTTCTGAACCTCCAGCTGAGATTTCACTCCATCTCTCATCCATTCATTACGAAGCACCAGCTGGGTGTATCTCATGGGCCAGGACACTGAAGACCCAGCAGTGAATAAGGCAGACGTGACCCCTGGCCTCATGGAGCTCACACGCTGATGAGGAAGGGTTTACTTTTTGGACGCCATTGAGAATCCTGGGGGGGCAGAGTCCAGTGAATTAAGAAGAGGGATCAGACTAGGAGTCCCATTTGGGAGACGGTGTGGGGAAGAGTACTGGACTAGAAGGCAGGAATTGAAATTCTCTGCCCAGCTGGCTGTGTGGCCTTGAGAGTTTTCACTTCTCCTCTGGCCCTTGGTTCTCCTACAAGTAAAATGGAGAGACTGGTTCAGTTTCCCCAGTCGGTGACTGTGTAAGCAGGTCCCAAAGAGGGGCCACACAGTAGCAGTCTTAATGGAATAAGCATCCATCCTTTCCATCCTTGAGCAACATGGTATTCTTTGATGGCACAGAGGGAGAATCAGGCAGAATTGGGTGGACCTTTAGCTCGTCCAGTAGTGCCCTAGCTTGGCTGACCATCAGAGTCGCTGGAGAGAGTATCAAAATCAAAATCTCAGGCCTCACCCAAGACCTAATGAATAAGAACCTACAAAAATGGGGTCCTGGAATCTATATTGTTAATCATACTCCCAAGGGGTTCTTACCCACCAACCCATGCACCAACCAGCTTTCATAGCAGCTGGTTTCATAGCACCAGCTCGCACATAGCAAATCCTCCATAAATATTTGTGCAATGAATGAATGAATGGTCAAGACCCTCCCTCTCATTCTAGAGATGGGGAAACTGAGGCCCAGAGGGAGGAAGGAACCTATCCATAGTCAAGGTTGAGAACCCACATCTGTCTGATTCAGCCCACAGTTATTTGGCCTAGGGAAGTCTCAATATGGCTGTTGAGAACTTACTCCCTTTGACAATGAGGTTGACCATGGATCTGATGCTTTTCTATTCATCTATCTTATTTGGTTATCAGAAAACTTTTCTGGCTTCTTCTCCCCCTCACAAACAATGCTTCCACCACATTCTCTTCTCTCCTGCTCAGCCTGCTTATCCTTTCAAACCCCACTCACCAGTCCACTGTGAGGCCCACCCACATTCTGCCAGATTGAGTTCTTCTGGCCTAACCTCCCCCTGCCTACGGACCCCCCCATGGCTCTTCCAGCCCCTTGTATCTGCCGCTCTTAATGGTACTTAACACTGCAGTATAACTCTCCATTTCCATACCCTCCCTTCCGGACCATGAGCTTTTGGAGGACAGGAACTGTGTTTTGTTAAACACTTATAAATTTGTTCCCCAGGTGGTCCAGACTCAGAGTCTGACAAAAGATCATCATCCAAAACAGAATCTCAAACTTCCTCCAGTTCTTCCCTTTCCTTGTCAAACAACCCGAAAGGACTCCACTTCTTAAAATGCCCCTGGCCTCTCCCACCCGCTTCCCCTACACTCCAGTTGTTACCTCACCCCTCTCTTGAAGTCAGCTTCCTGTCCTCACTTCTCTCCCTTCCTTTTTTCTATTAATTCTAAACTGCAAAAGACCAACAGAACTGTCTAGCAAGACCGAACCCTCCTTAGAAACCAGACAAAAGAGCTGAGCAGGCAAAGCCAGAGCCCTCCTTAGCAGGAAGAGGAACCAAATAAATCTTTTGTGTCTGGTGCCCAGCCTACAGAAGGACCAATGAATGACAGAATGTAGTAAGGGAGTGTCATTAGCCCAATTTTTCAAGCAGAGTAACTGGGGCTCAGAGAGGATCAGTAGTTTCCCAAGCTGACACACGGAATTGTGGCAGAATTTGTCACCCAAACCCATCCTGAGTATAAACCTCAGCCCCATTCCATGCTTTAGACCATCCTAGCCCCCACCTTTCTCAGCCAGGGCCTAGGTACCCTCTGAGCATGGGCCTGGGGTCCCTCCCCTACAGGATGAAAGCTGGAGCCAGGAGTCATGCCTGCAGGTGGGCAGTGCCTATGTCATTGTGTACTCCATCGCAGACAGAGGCAGCTTCGAGAGTGCCTCTGAGCTCCGCATTCAGCTGCGGCGCACACATCAGGCGGACCACGTGCCCATCATCCTGGTGGGCAACAAGGCGGACCTGGCACGCTGCCGGGAAGTCTCCGTGGAAGGTGAGCCCTCCACTCCCCCTTCCTCCTCCCCTTTGTCTCAGTCCCACTGTCACTGCAACTCCTCCAGTGTTCATCTCAGTGGCCACCCCCACCTCACTCTCATCCTGCATCTGTTTGCCTATGCCTGAAAACTAGGAACCATTCCAAACCAGTCCCCAAATCCTGTCAGGTCCACCTCCCTTAACCCCGCATTCCCTTCCCTACGTGCCCACAGCCTCTGCCCCTTCCTGGCATCTCCACTCTAGCCTGGGCCAACCCCTGCACTTTTCTATCCCCACTCAATTGGTTCTCCTTGCTGGCTGCCAGAGTTTTCCAGAACCAGATCTGACCCTGCCATTTCTTTGCTGAAAAATTCCCCTATGGCTCTCCTATGCCCTTAGTCAGAGACACTTTATCCACTAGGCATGATAGGCCCAGGGCCTACAAGCTGTTCAAGGGCTTACATCTGAGACCTGGAAAACACAATTATTAGGCAACAAAATACAGTGGGAAAGTTATCAATTCAAATTTCACAAAGCTTTAATTGTCTACAAACAAAATTGTGTCAGCCAGCAACTGCAAACCAAAACGGTTAAAGTTATATATAAATTGTTTTTAATGTGAGATGGGGAATATTTTAATATGTTTGATATATCAGGTGGGACGCATAAAGATGGTCCTACTCACAGGGCAAAATCTAAAATATATGGAAACTGAGACCCAGAGTGGGGTTGCCAGTTCCACAGGATCACCAGCCACCGAGAACTAGAATCCAGGCCCCTGCCTCGCAGCCCAGGGGCATCCTGGAGGTGGAAGACCATATGCTATGCAAAATTCTGCAACATTATCCCCAGGAGACTTTGTTAAAACGTAGGGTCCCAGACCTCATCCCAACCTACCGAATCACAATCTCTGTGGGTGGGCTCAGGAATCTGCATTTTAACAAGCTCCCCCAGATAATTCCGATGAACAGATGAGACCCCTTACCTGGCATTCAAGGCCCTTCTCTACCCTCTCCCAGCCTCCCTGTCTTTCTAGCCTCCTTCTGCTACCAGAATCAGTCACAAGCCTACGAACTAACTCCTCCAAGCCAGGTCTGATGTATGTCTGAGTTCCCTGGCACCCGACAAAAGGCACGGGGAAAGGAAAAATTGCTTTGATCGAGGCTGAGCACGGTTCTTCCTACCTTTATCTCCTCCTCCACCCTATCTCGCCTGACCCCGCCCCCTTAGAGGGCCGCGCCTGCGCTGTGGTGTTCGACTGCAAGTTCATCGAGACGTCGGCCACGCTGCAGCACAACGTGGCCGAGCTCTTCGAGGGCGTGGTGCGCCAACTGCGCCTGCGCCGCCGGGACAGCTCGGCCCTGGAGCCCGCGGCGCCCCGACGACGGGCAAGCCTCGGCCAGCGCGCTCGCCGCTTCCTGGCCCGCCTGACGACCCGCAGCGCCCGGCGCCGGGCACTCAAGGCCCGCTCCAAGTCCTGCCACAACCTGGCCGTGCTCTGAGGCCGCCCGCCCTCCCAGGTATGGCGGGGCACTGGGGTGCACTCTGGGCTCCACTGACGCCACCAACGCCACCGAGGAGCAGAGGCGCGGTGGCCTGGAGGCTGCATCGTGGTACTTGTTTGCCCGCTGCCCCGACGGTCGGAGCATCTCCCAGACCCGCAACTTGGGGGACCCCTCCGCCCTGGGGGAAGACATGGACTGTGGGGCCGAAGCCCAAGCTGGGCACAGAGTAGGGTTTTTTACGTAGTGCGCATCTTTTTGTAAAAGTCTTCCCTGTCCCTGGGCTCCGGCCACCTCTTAGAAACCCTCCTCAATAAACCAGACCAGAAGGATGTCCTGTCTGATGCCCAGACCTCTTCTTTTGGGCTCTTCCAGGCTTCTCTGCCTCCCGCTCTCCCATCTACACTGGCTGCAGACTGGGTTAGCCAGGTGACCTGTGTGTCAGGGTCAGTCAATAAAAGCATTGGACCAATTGTGTGTGCGGGCTCTTCTCCCAACCACTGGGCAGGGCCCCTGCCCCCCCCCATCTTTGAGGGAGACCCAGTGGAGCACAAACAACCACAGTTCAGTGTGATGACCTCTTTTCTCATTAACCCATTTTTTAGATTATAGATTCACAAAATATTATCTGGAAGGACTCTCAGCACTCATCCTGGCAATATAATAGCAGGTGTGTGTTGGGAGCTGACTGTCCTAACCAGTCGCAACTATTAATTAATCTTCACGACCCCTGTTTACTAATTGAGAAACTGAGGCACAGGAGGGGAAGCCTCACGCTGAAGATCATACAGCTGCTAGAAGTGAAGTTGCCAGGATTCCAACCCAGGCTCCCGAGACTAGTCTGTGCCCAGCTTATCCACAGTCCTTTTGGAGAATGTGACGAAAAGCTATAGAGTCCTGGGGAAATGGACTTTCAAACACAATTTTGCATACAATTTAAAGGGGGGGATGGGGGCGAGTGTGGACTCCATGAAACTCAATCCATTAATCCCCAGGATGGACTCCAATTTAGTCCAACATTCATTTTTTTGAATGTGGAACCTGAAGCCCAGAGAGGGGAAGTGAGCACCCCACAGTTGCCCAGCTGGTGAGGATGAGGACTAGACCCCAGGGCCCAGCCACCTCCTGCGTCGGTGCGGGAAGTATGAGGTAGTGAGGCATCCAGCCTGGCTGGGGTTGGGTCCGGGCCTTGGGGGTCAGGTCAGGAGTTTCCAGCTTAAGGGGAAGGGGTGTCACTACCCCGAGAGAAGAACAAGATGCAGACGGTTTGGACCATTGTGTCCCTGATGTCTGACACCCCTGCCCCCAACCAGCTGCCTGCCCCAATTTCTCAGCCCCCAACGTGGGCCATGTCCCGGCCACTAGGAATGCCCGTGCCAAGGAAGACCAAAGCACGGGCAGGCAAACCATATCCTCCAGCTGCGACACCCCCCCCCCCCCCAGTCTTGCCAGCAGGGGACTGGTGGCACTTGTTTCCCCCTCCCAGCTCCAGCCTGGGGAAGGGAAGAGGAGGGGGTCTTCCCCCACCCCAAGCTGTCTCCAGCCTGCGGTTGTGGGGGAGGGGCTATGGTTGTGGAAAGTTGGCAGAGGCAGCCGGCAGCAGCCGGGAGAGTGGAAAAAATGATATCAAACCCGGAAAAATGCAGGCCGGATGGAGGGCCTGAGTCGGCCCTGGGAGGTGAGAGGGAGGGAGAGAAGGGGGCCCCACAGGCTGAGAAAGGAAGAGGGGCCAGGGAGAGAGTGCAGGAGCCGGTTTTGAGAAAACTGAAGACAGTTGCCACCATTCCCTTCTTTCTTCCTCCACAAGCATTTATTGAGGGCCTACTAAGTGCAGGGCACAGTACCAGGCT